>NC_081431.1:50514056-50845354 GCF_949786415.1 Peromyscus eremicus | reverse complement strand
AGCTAAAATGTATATATTTAGGAACATATATTTATAAACGTATCCATATATGTATGCAATAATTATTGAGAAAAAAAGGCCAAGAATCTGAAGATCAGGAAGGGGTATATGGAAGGGCCCAGAGGGAGGAAAGAGAATGGTAAATATTGTAATTAAATTATAATATAAAAATTAAAAACAATTTAAAATATAATTTTTTAATTTGAAAGACTTGGTTGGTCAATTATACATCATTTCAATTTCAATAGTCACTTGTTGCTAGTGAATCCTGTACTAGACAGAGAGCATTTAGAATGAAATATTTATGTGTGTATCCTTCTTTTCTTTCTATGATAAAAATAAACATTTTTTCACATCATCACTAATGCCCAAGAGGGTTTCTATATTCTTAGAAATCCCATGTATGAAGACACATGTATAAGATGTGAGAGGTGGGAGTGGGAAGGGACTGAGAGGGTTTTGTGCTCCAGACTTGTCCATGAAGAATAGAGAGTAAACAATAGAAGGGAGATTATAATAGAATCAACAGAATAGGTATGCATACCATATTTATAGTTCTTACATTTTGGCCCACTAAGGATTTTTCTTTGGAGTAATTGTAGATGACTATAATTGAAGCATATAATAGAAATCTTCACTCTATAGAAATATTTGGTGGCAAAGCACACCAAGAGCACAAAGCTGTGGTATGCACCACCAACAAATGCTTCACATGTCAGAAACAGAATGGTTTTGTCCTAGAAAAGACAATATGCAGTACTAAGGGTTGTATCATATACAGGCATCTCATTTTCAGTACAAGGCACAAAATGTAGAGCAGAGCTAAAGCTCTGATTGTTAAGAGAAAGGCCCCATTGATTGATTGTTTCTCTCAGTGTCTGTGCTACTGGTGTTCTATTCAGGAAGTGGTCTCCTATGCCAATGCATTCAAGACTACTTCCTACCTTCTCTTCTAGCAGGTTCAGAGTAGCTGGATTTATGTTGAGGTCCTTGATCCACTTGGACTTAAGTTTTGTGCACGGTGATAGATAAGGATCTATTTGCAGCCTTCTACATGTTGATATCCAGTTTTGCCAGCACCATTTGTTGAAGATGCTTTCTTTTTTCTGTTGTGCACTTTTGGCTTCTTTGTCAAAAATCATATGTTCATAGGTGTGCGGATTAATGTCAGGGTCTTCAATTCGATTCCATTGGTCCACATGTCGGTTTTTGTAGAGCAAAGGATACGGTCAACAAGGCAAAGCGACAGCCTACAGAATGGGAATAGATCTTCACCAACCCCACATCTGACAGAGGACTGATATCCAGAATATATAAGGAACTCAAGAAATTAGACATCAAAATGCCCAACAGTCCAATTAAGAAATGGGCTATAGAACTAAACAGAGAATTCTCAACAGAGGAAACTCAAATGGCTGAAAGACATTTAAGGAATTGCTCAACATCCCCTAATCATCAGGGAAATGCAAATCAAAAACAACTCTGAGATACCACCTTACACCTGTCAGAATGGCTAAGATCAAAAACACTGAAGACACCTTATGCTGAAGAGGATGTGGAGCTAGGGAAACTCTCCTCCACTGCTGGTGGGAATGCAAGCTTGTACAACCACTTTGGAAATCAATATGACGCTTTCTTAGAAAATTGGGAATCCATCTCCCCCAAGATCCAGCTATACCACTCTTGGGCATATACCCAAGGAATGCTCAACCACACCACAAGAGTACTTGTTCAGCTAAGTTCATATCAGCATTGTTTGTAATAGCCAGAACATGGAAACAACCTAGATGCCCTTCAACTGAAGAATGGATAAACAAAATGTGGTACATATACACAATGGAATACTACTCAGCAGAGAAAAACAATGACATCATGAGGTTTGAAGACAAATGGATGGACCTAGAAAAAATCATCCTGAGTGAGGTAACCCAGACTCAGAAAGACAAACATGGTATGTACTCACTCATAGCAGGATACTAGATGTGGAACAAGGATGACTGGACTGCTACTCACATCACCAGGGAGGCTACCTGGAAAACAGGACCCTAAGAAAGACACAGGGATTGCCCAATGACAGAAATGAAATGAGATCTACATGAACAGCCTGGACATGAGTGGGGGTAGTGAAGGGCGAGGGTCGAGGGAAAGAGAGCTTGGGTGAGTGGGAGATCCCAGCTGGATCAACAACAGAGAGGGAGAACAAGGAATAGGAGACCATGGTAAATGAAGACCACATGAGAATAGGAAGAAGCAAAGTGCTAGAGAGGCCCACAGAAATCCACAAAGATACCCCCACAACAGACTGCTGGCAATGGTCTAGAGACAGCCCGAACTGACCTACTCTGGTGATGGGATGGCCAAACACCCTAATTGTCGTGCTAGAAACCTCATCCAACTACTGAGGGATCTGGATGCAGAGATTCATGACTAGGCCCCGGGTGGATCTCCGGGAGTCCAATTAGCGAGAATGAGGAGGGTTTATATGAGCGAGAATTGTTGAGACCAAGGTTGGATAAAGCACAGGGACAAATAGCCAAACGAACAGAAACACATGAACTATGAACCAATGGCTGAGGGGTCACCAACTGGATCAGGCCCTCTGAGTGGGTGAGACAGTTAATTGGCCTGATCTATTTGGGAGGCATCCAGACAGTGGGACCGGGTCCTGTGCTCATTGCATGAGTCGGCTGTTTGAAACCTGGGACCTATGCAGGGTCGCTTGGCTCGGCCTGGGAGGAGGGGACTGGACCTACCTGGACTGAGTCTACCAGGTTGATCTCAGTCTGTGGGGAAGTCTTTGCCCTGGAGAAGATGGGAATGGGGGGCGGGCTGGGGGGAAGGTGAGGGGGGTGGGAGGGGGGAGAACAAGGGAATCCGTGGCTGATATGTAGAATTGAATTGTATTGCAAAATAAAAATTAAAAAAAAAAAAGAGAGAAAGGCTGGCACCTTTGTTAGCCTGGAGAGAGGGATGTTTGGTCATTTTTCTACTGTGGACAGTATTATATTTATTGCTGCTCAGACATGAGTATAGAGGGGCTGATTCTGTCTCACTCCATCATTGTCACAGAATGCCCTTGTCTGATATTAGTATTCTGTGAGATGGTATTTTTCTGTAGAACACTATGCCCTGGCTGTTAATACAAGGTCAGCTTTCAGCTGACAGCTGAGGGGGCTACTTCTTTTCTTTCTCAAAGGCAATAATTGGATAAAAATAAAACCATTTTGGATTGTACATCACTGATTTCCAGATTGGTCAATAAAGTAGTGATGTGCTGATGGCAGACTATTTTTTCCTGCTTCCCAGGCCTCTCACACAAATTTCTGACTCATGCATCCAGCTGTATCCTTCAAATCTTCAACACAGTGTCCTAATGCACTTCAAAATCAGCATGTTCAAAATGCTCTCATGATCTATACCTCTAGTCTATTGTTCTTATATATTCTCTTCTCTGTTGTGAGTACCAATTTCTGTTAAAAAAAAAAAGTTACACCTTGCATTCTTCATAAAAAATCCAGATCAACCTATATAACAAATCATCCACTGAGTTCAACAGATTTAACTGCCATTGGCTTTCTAATACTCCCTACCGCTATAAGCCTATTCCTGAAGTGTCTTCAGGAAAATGATAACTAAATGTTTAAATACCTGTACTTCTAAGAAGGAACACTGCTTCTTAACTATTTTACTTTGGTAAAACATTAATATGTGTTCTACTTTAGCAAGTGACACTGTTGTAGCTATGAGCAATGTTCATCTCACACATGCACAACACCTCTATTTCTATATAGGACTACAGACATGACTTTAGCTTCATCGGGCAAAAAGTCCCTTGAAAGATCAGGATTTGGGCTACAGCGAGCCCAAGGAGGGAAGGGTTCTGACTTCTAAGTTCTCAGTAGTTTTTGAGACAACAAATAGATGTCTATACTCCAATTGTTCTATAGATCATCTCAAAGTTGTGGTTTTTGTCTACAACCCTCAGCCAGCTTAGACTTCAGTGGGAATTACATTTGGACTCCTTCTTCCCAGGAAGTTCAATGTAGCCCAGAAAGTTCACTGAGCTCAAAATGTGACCCAGGTTTTCATTCTGTTTTGTCACCTTGTTGGTCAGCATGTATTGGTATACGGCCAAATAAGGATCAACCTAGCCACAACCACTTCACCAAGTTGTGCTATACTCATAACTAAATTTCATGCAGACATTCTACAGGAAAAAATTCAGAATATGAAGCTTAGAAATAATTTTTAAAGAAAGGGGAGTAAACTAGTGGCTGTGGAGCACCCATGGGACTGGACTAGGACCTCTGGATACAGAGACGGTTGTTTGGCTCCAAGTTTGGTGACACCCAGGTAGGGGGATCGGGATCCATCCCTGGTACATGGGCAGGCTTTTGGGAGCCCAGTGCCTGAGGTGTGACCTCTTGCGCAACCTTGGTGCAGTGGGGAGGGGCTTGGACCTGCCTAGGCTCAGTGTGCCAGGCTCTGGTGACTTCCCATGGAAGACCTTGATTTGGGAGATGTGGGGATGTTCAGTGGCTTGGGAGGGAGGGTTGGGGGTGGGAGGAGGTGGGATCTGTGGGTGTTATGTAGAGTGAGTAGGAAATTTCTTAATAAAGAAAAATGAAAAAAAAGAGGGAGTAAAATCTGAAAGATAAATTCACTCCAACAAAGATACAAAACACAAAAAAATATGACACAAATACAAATCATGACCTATTCCTAACTGACCATCTTTCCTACAATAGAATTCACAATCACGTAGACAGCTAAAATGTCTGAGAAAGAATTCAGAGTTTTACTTTTAAAGACAAATAAGATTTGTTTCACTTGGAATTCCCTCAAAGATCAGAAATTTTCTAAAGGCTAGAAAAGAAGGGAGCTAAAAAATACTGGAATAAAGGGATAAAAGAGAATTATAAAATAAGAGATAAATTAAGGTGAAGGAAAGGCACACAGAGTAGAAGAAAACTGGTAGGAAAAAGTAGTACTAGTAATTGCCCAAAAACATAATATGGGAATTCTCTACTGAAAAAGCTTTCTAAAATGCATCTTTACACATACATGAAGAGAGTTATGCTATTACAGGGAAACAATACCCCTCCTAGATATCAGAGGCTAACTAATATAAAGCTCAGTATCAGAAATGGATAAAGCTCAGTATCAGGAATGGATTACTTACTTTGGAGATGTTGACCAGTAAATTCCTAAAGACCCTCAAACATTATACTCTATAATATATATATATATATATATATATATATATATATTCCAATAGAATAAGATAATATTGCTGAAGACAAAATTAGTTTAATCATAAAGCAAAGAGCAATGAGCTTGCTGTTGATCTGCATGCCTCATCCCTAAGGTCTGTTTTGCAAAGTACTGGAAGGTGCTATGAACGCTACCAAAGGAGAAAAGTAATCGTCAGTCTTACTCAACTGTGAATCCTGTGAACTCTGATAAATACTATGAGCTTGAAAGATATGCACACTGGCACAACAGTGGGATGAACATCATGGGAATAACCAAACATTTTCTGATTGAATCAACTCTGGTGAAAACTAGTTTGATCAGAACAGATGTCATAGACCCTAAAAGAACCTACTGTTATTATGTTGCTAAATGGGCACAATATTAAACAGTATTGAACACAATATCAAACAATATTGAACCCTAGTAACATATCATTTTGCCCATTAACTTAGACACTTGCAAACCCTCAACAGAGAAGCTTCTGTTTGCAGTAGGTGTTTATCAACACAGAGACCCACAACTGGCCACGGTGCAGAGAATAAAAGGCTACAGGGAGTTCAGCCCTAATGGGAACATTATATACTACTCCAAAGACTCAGGGATCAGTGCAGGAAAAAGGGTTAAAGGGATCTAAAAGAGTATCTTCTGAATATTTCAGGACAACTAAACATATGCATAGACACAGGCTTTGAAAATATTCACACAATGAGTGCAAGTCCTAGACAGATCAAATCTCAGCACGGAGAGGGGAGCTGGTCATGGAATTGTAACCCAGCTGAGGAGCTATTGGCAATGGCTCACAGGTAAGAAAGGAAAGGTCCATCTTCCCTAAAAAGAACAGACCCTGATAACTTGAGTGTAGCTGAAGTTTTCTCCAGTCCTGCACAGTCCCCACGGACCCTGCAGCCACCTATAAAATAATCATTCAGAAGCTTATATTAATTAAAACTGCTTTAGCTCAGGCCTACCACTGACTAGCTCTTACATTTAAACTCAGCCCATTTATGTTAATCTATATGTTGCCATGTGTTCCATGGGTTTACCTGTGTGACATTACATGCTGTTCTGGACAGCAAGCTGGTGCCTACTGACTCAGCCTTTTTCTACCCAGAATTCTCCTTGTCTGTTTATCCCACCTATACTTCCTGCCTGGCTACTGGCCAATCAGTATCTTATTAAACTAGTGTACAAAAGCATTATCCCACAGCAGTTGAGCATGCTCCAATGGATGACCACACATCTAAGTATACCTGGGCACCAAAAATTGGCCTAGAGGATTGTGGGGCAGGGTATGCTGTTGGGTAGGAAGGGAAGGGGTATATCTGGAAAGAGTTTGGTAAGGAGGTTGAATAAAATCAAAACTCATTGTACAAAATTTTCAAAAAATGAGTAGGAAATAACCTAATGGTTATATAAAAGATAAAAATCCAAGAGATACATGAACTAAGGAAATCTATCCATGTTTTCAACAATATTATCTAGAAATTCAACAAAAATGTTAGCAAATCACATAATGTATCATATAAAAGTAATGTATAATTTGTATATATATATACATAAACACACATATTACATATTATGTAATATGTTTGTAATATATGCAATATATAACAAGTATAATATGTATTACATAATGATAGGTCATGTATGTGTGTAAGTTTATATGTGTATATGAAAAAACTTAGGACCATGAATGATATTTCCAATAATTCTCATATATATTTAAGACACCAAAGCTGAGAATTTATCAGATAGCACTGAATGTAGAAGGGCCCACAATTGTTTTAATGTTATGCTCTTGTCATACTGAAATTTTTAATAAATGTTTACAAAATAGCCTCAAATGTTTACCTCTAACTAGATACTATTAGTCAGCTGGTCCTAATTGTTATGCTCTTGTCATACTGAAATTTTTAATAAATGTTTACAAAATAGCCTCAAATGTTTACCTCTAACTAGATACTATTAGTCAGCTGGTCCTAATTTTGAGAATGATTCCTACAAATCTTCAACTATGAAAGGTCTTTATGACTTAGGAATACATTTACCCTATGAACCAGAAAATACTGGTGAAGAAATTAAAATCACACATATGAAACATCCATATCCATTAGCAATTATTCACAACTTATTAATAGGATATCTATATTACCCAAAGAAACTTAAAAATCCAATGCTGTCATCATCATAAACCCAATAGCCCTTTTTTTACAGAAACAGAAAAATTACTAAAATACAGCTGTGCTACATATGATGTTCAAAAGTTCCAAAGTCACCCTGATAACACAAGAGAATAAACATAGAGCCACCACACTTTTTAAAAACCTTGATCTATTGTGTGTGGGAGGGGCTATCTGCCTGCCAAGATGCATGTGTAAGTCCCTTCTCTTCTGCAATGTGTGCTCAAGGAATCAAATTCACATCATGGTGATTGTCAATAGGCAACTTTACCCATTGAATCATCTCACCAGCCTTTTATGGTATTTTTTCCAGTTTTTGAGACCTCACACTCCCTATTGTCAAATCATAAGGCTATAGTTATTAACACAATATGGTCAATGCATAAAGACAGACCAATGGAACAGGATAGAGAGCTGAGAAATAACACACACATATATATATAGTCAGCTAACCCTCGCCAGCAATGCTAGGAGAAAGAATGGCAATGATGATACGAGAAACTGGATATTGATGTGCAGATGAATAACTAGCTGCACATTTTATAACATATACAAAGACCAAAAATAGACTCGATACATTAAAAAAAAAGCTATCACCAAAAATCATGGAAAAAAAAAACATAGAGGATAAGCTAAAAGAAATAATCATTGATTTCTTGACCGAAGTATTCAAATCACAAGCCATGGAAGCAAAGCTAGAACACCTAGGGAAGCATTATATGCAGAGATTCTTGCACCACAAAGGAAATAACTGGCAGTGAACGTAGCCTAGAAAGTGGTACGAATCACACATAAGACTTACCTCAGAGAAACTGATCAGGTTTAAATATAAACAGAACTCTTACAATTCAATCACTGAAATAGGAATACAAACATTATTAGAGACCACGAAGAATGATTCTTGACAAAAGATATGTTAGCGACCTAGATTTATTCATTCTATATTAAACAGACATCAAATATCAAAAAGTTACCTTAGAGCCCTTATGTATATTGAGTTTTACTTTAAAATAAGAAAATAAAATGAAAATTATTTTTGTCTGAAGCTTTTTAAGACAGAGGATCTATATGTATGCCAGAATACATGTGAAATTTAAAAAAATTGAATTTTAAACTGTTTTTTGTAAATATGGGAAAGACAATCCACAATAAATATGAACTGATAAAAAATAAACAACTTGAATCTCTTTCTGGCAAATATGACTTCAAAACAATGTAATTGGCAACTCCAGGGAATTTCTAAATTCCCATTATATTTATGGTTGACTGAGATAATATATGTATATATGTATTTCCATTTTCAAGTTTAATTTTCTTTGCAAAGACAAAATATTTAACAGGGTACCATGAGAACATAACTCATTAATTTTTTTCTAATAACATTTTCCTTTGGAAGTTGGATTAATATTTTTTAACATTGATGAAAAAAGTTTACTGGATAAACTATTAAAACATCTGTCTCTTAGAAAGGTGATAATGGAGTTGACATTAGCCTGCCATGTTCTAAAGAAAAATTTACTGGTAAAGGGAACCAAGCATCATAGGGAATATTCATTTCATAGCTATCATTTTCATTGTAAAATTTCTAGGAAATATCAACTGACAAACATGAATAGCTGAATTATGGCAAATAAAATGTTTATACTGCATAAATATTTATTTTCAAAACAATTTGAAAATTACTTAAGTCACACTCTAATAGAACAATATCGGTACAGGATACATAATATATAAACACCAAGGGTAAGATACTCATTATGAGAGGATTTTTAAAATTTCTTTTATATTTAGACGTTATAATGACCTTATTCCCCTCTTCCCATTGACCTATCTTTCCCATATACTTCTCCTTGCCCTTTTTCAAATTCATGCCTTTCTTGCATTAATAGCATTAATTATTACATGCATATAATGCATATGTATACATATGTTTGCATATGTATATGACTGTGTGTGTATGATCCTGAATATAACAGTACATCCTGCTCAGTCTATATAATGTTACTCTTATGTATGTTTTCAGGGCTGATCATACAGTATTGGATAACCAATTGATGTGCTCTTTCCTGGGAAAGGTTATTTCTCCCACTCTCAGCTTTCAAAGAACTACAAACTTTGTTTTCAAAGATATAACCATATAAACTTTAAGTGAGATCATGGCACATCCAAGTCAGTATGGCCTTGAACAGTATAAAGTCCTGTCTTTATTCTATCATATTGTGTGGTTATTTCACATGAATGGGAGCATTTTCCTTGGGGAGGAGTAGGTAGGCCCTTAAGAGCCAGAAAGATCACAAAATGTATAAGTTTAAGAAGCTAATGAAACAGAAAACCCCCAAGAAATTCAAAAAGTTAAAAGATTCCTAAGATGATCCATTCCCCTGGCGAAAATGTTAAAAGTACAAAAAACAATTACTGGTGAGAGAAAACTCTGACTGAGTAGCATACATGCTACACAGAACTCTACAGGAATGTGGTTTCCTTTGAGATACCATGGCCCTGAAAGGAACTCCAATACACTCACTGGTCCACCCAGCTTGACTTGGGTAGACTCATTTCTGTGGTCCATGACTTGGTGCACTATCTGTGGTGAGGGAAAATTTATTCAGATCTCCCCAGGCAAAGCTAACAGAATACACCATTGGTTAAAGTCTCATCAAAGTGTTAGTATACATCTGAGTCCAGCTTGTCTGCTGATTAAAAAATATCAACAACAACCAAAAAACAAAATAAAACAAGCATAAATAACAACAAAAAAATCTACCACTTTATTTAAAAGATGGCTTGGGCCTTGATATGAGGGTTTGTGCCTTTTTTGTTTGTTTGTTTGTTTGTTTGTTTTGTTTTGTTTTGTTTTTGTTTTGGCATCTTGTTATGCAGTGTTTTGGTTAATATCCCTGGTAGAACCGTCTCTTTTCTGGGGAGGAGTGGGTCTGTGGGAGAAGGGAGGTGAGGAGCTGGGGGACTGGGAGGAATGGATGGAGAGGAAACTGCAGTCAGGATGTAATACATAAGAAAAGAATTAAAAAATAAAAAATAAAGATGACTGGGGCAAGAAAGCCATTCAATTTTATGTTCCAGAAGTGACATAATTCATCCTTAATGGTAGACATTTATCCTGTAATTATTATAGCAACTAATAAAAAAATCATCTATGACTATACCCAAAATTGTTGTGATGGGCCTCTCCTTAGGAAAAAAAATTAAATAACAATACAAATGAACTGAAATATAATGATGTTCCGCTCCTTATCTTTGTTTGATGATGTGAGCACAAATATTTTTGCTCAATGGATCTGGCTGTAATACTATATATTTCTTAACTCTCAAAATATCTTGAAAATTGAGACTGAGAATCTGTCTGTTCTCAACTATCTGATGCTTTGGTAGCACTTCCATCACTCATAAAAGCTAGAATAATCATGTCATTTTTGAAATATACACTATATTCTGGACACAATATGCTACAATGTAAAAGTATTTTTTGAGTAGATAAGGAAGTTCTATTTCAGGGAAGTCATTTTTTTTGTACATTATAGTATCAACTGAAATTACACTATGAGTTACAAATGGAAATGATATTTATATTTTATATTTTATATTTTTAAAAATAAAATCATTATGGTATAGATATGATCTAGCTAAGAAAATCAAAACAACCAATTTCTAATCTCAACATAGACAAATAGAATCACACTAAACAATGCCATTATACTGTTTCAGTCAATTAACATAAACATGTCAATTTCCATTTAAATACTAATAATAATGTTAAAACTGTTTGATCACAAAAGTTACGTGAAAATAAAATATACATGACATGTACAGTATTATGTCCTGACCCATCATATAAGAAGTAACACATTTATACATTTTATTTACAAAATGTAAATGATAGCCATGCTTATAAAATTATGATTGGTTTCTGGATCTTGAAGGAAGTTTCTTTTTTTCCTCCCAGAATTAAAAAATAAATAAATATTTACTGTTTAACACAAATATTTTCATTGAACATTTCCTGGAAATATATGTATGTAATGAAAATATATCTACATCTTAGATGGATAATGGAAATAATTATTCTTAACTTGGTTTGGCCTATAAGAAACTTTAAAACATATTAGCTGAATTTTTTTATAAAAATATGCTGTACATTGCAATGTTTATAAAATCATGATTTAAAATCATAAAGTCATATAAAATTTTTCATTCTTGCATTCAGTATT
This sequence comes from Peromyscus eremicus, assembly GCF_949786415.1. Classification (NCBI taxonomy): domain Eukaryota; kingdom Metazoa; phylum Chordata; class Mammalia; order Rodentia; family Cricetidae; genus Peromyscus; species Peromyscus eremicus. The sequence goes on along the minus strand of NC_081431.1, from coordinate 50,833,692 downwards.
GCCATTACCAACAAATTAATCCCTCAAAAACTGTAGAACATGATTGATTTTCTGTGATAGCCTCTGTCTGCTGCAAGGGTAGTTTCTGTGATGGAACAAGAACTTCACTTATCTATAATGTAAGGATAATTTTTTAGAATGCAGTTAGGAATTATCCTACTTTAGAGAAATGGTGGGAGTAGGTTCTCCTCTAATATCTCTGATCTCATCAGTCATGGGTAGTTGGCTAATTTTTCAGCACCAGGCAGGATTTCCCTTCTTTTGAGAAGGTCTCAAGTCCAATCAGAGAGCTGTAGCTTAACACCTGGATTTGAGGGCCCCTAAAGCACTTGTTGCCATATCTCGCAGGGCTAGCCATTATTGTGGCTCATGGGCATTATAGCTGGGTAGAACTGTTGATTGCTTTACCAGTTTGGCAATCTGTATATTAACTTCTAGTAATATGAAAAGTACTCATGGAGGAAACATTCAGGCCAGATCCAGCATGAATCTTCTGAGTCCTGTGTCCTAATTTACATGGTGTCTTCAGCAATAGGGACATACCTTCAACCTCTGGGGGTTAACTAAAAGCAACAGCTATATCCTGTATTGTTTGGAGAATCCCTTAGACTCTCCTTATCAACAACTAAGAAACAGATTTCTCATGCCTGGTAGTGAGGTTTCTGTTAGGTGGTCTACAATGCTCGGGGAAGCATTGTCAGCCCAAGTGGCGAAGACTTTACTTACATACATACATTCATACATACATACATACATACATACTTATACATATTATACGTAATTTTAGGTAATGAAAATAATTGTTTTCTTAAGGATTTATCAAGCATACTGTTATTTATTCCATTTCCCTCCATCTCCTTCTGTATTACCTATCTCTCCTCTTCCCAATTAAGATCCCTTCCCAAATAAGGTCCCTTTTCTATAGCCCCTTCATATAAGTTGTATCCTGCTATTCCCCTCTCTAACCTTTTCCCCAAGATGCTTTTTTTGTTTTCCTAGTTTCTGTTGCTTCAAAGGTTATTTGCTCACCCTGAAGATCTGGAGCTTTCCTACCACAATATGGCCGCCTAATCAAAACCCCTAAGAGGAAAACATCAATAGACATAATAACATGAAAGAGGGAAATTTCACAAAATGCTTCACCTAGACAAAGAACTACAGACAAATACCCACTGCTGAAAAGAGGAGAACTAGTCTTCCTGAGGGATGAGACCCTGACTATTTATATAATACCAAGTGCTTATCACTGAAGTCATGTACACACAAGCAACTCTAAACAGGACTCAGCGGGTTGCGTCTCTCTATATGTAATAACAGTTATCATAGAAAAGGAGGTTATGAATTAGAGTGAGATTAAGAGAAGGCACGGGAGCGCTGAGAGAGGAAAGGGTAAGGGGGAAATGACAGATGTATATTTTAAAAGAAAAAGAAAAATATCTCATTTTTAAATGTAGAACATGGATTTTTGTTTGACCTCTCTAAATGTTGATTTTCAATAAAATAGTCAGATATTTTAGGAGCAACTTAAATGTTTGTATTACTTTATACAATACTGTTTTCACTCTCAAAATTGACTCACATAACACTACTGTTTAGACAGACTTTGATTAAATATTTTAATCTACAAAATTAGTATTTTCTACATGAGAATCTAAATATTCAAAGCAGTCTATTACTCGATTGTTAAGAAATTAAATTCCTGCCTTACTAACATTTGTACAAAATTATCAATGTAAAATATCTAATTGGAAAAAAAGTAATTAAAATGAATGCAAAGCTGCAAATAAATTTTAGAAAAAAATACCATTATTAATTTTAAAGCTACTAACTTGGTAGATTTCATTATTTTGAAATTTATTCTCATTGTCTTAAGATTGTACAAACTAAAATTTCAATAATGAATACTAAGTTCAAATAAAAGGTATATAATATTATGCTTATATCATCTCGTGCATCATGGATCTAGTAAAAATGTCTATAAGTTCACTGTTTAAAGTGTGCTTCAGTGAAAACTCAGAGAGTTACTTACTCCTTGTCATTGGGGAAAAGCACCTTATAGGGTTTCCAGCTTGGTATTCTTTATCAACAGTCACCACACATCCAGTTCTGGGTCTAATTTTTCTTTCTTAGACAATATATAACAAATTGTAAAAGACTACAGGAACAACTTTTTTTTAACTCAGAGAAACTAAACTCCTTTAAAGTATCACGGAGAAGAAATTTGACAAAAGGACGAGGTAGATGTTGAGTTGACGGATGGTTGATCTTAACATGGTGACAGAAAAGAGCACAGAGACTGATTCATAGTCACAAGCAAATGCCTAACTTGACTCCCACATGGTGTGGCATGTGAGAAGAAGCTACTCTCATGCGGCTTCCCTTTCCTTCCAAATACATGTCAAGTTGAAAAGCAGTCAAGACAACAGCAGATGCTGTTCATGTAAAATAATTGCATCTCTGTACAAGTAACGTCACATACTGCTTTTATCTGCCATCCTCATGAAATTACTTTTAGAAACATACATGTGTTATGACTTCGACCCAGTTTTCTATATTACTGAGAAACTTTCAAAAGTGGGAGGATGAGGTACACCCTGTAAGTCTTTTTAAATCGAGCGTGCTAAACGCTCTCTCTGAATACAGAAGACCTCAAATGATATTGCATCTGTTATACCACCAAGAAGTCCTTATACTTTTGAAAGTGAATTACGTTTTATCCATATGATTATTTGATTGACATTTTGAAATAAAGGTATGAAAATAATATTTAGTCTTCTCTGACAGAAATAAAAAGACTTCTACTTTTAGCCATAGATACGTTTATTATCGTAAGATTAATACGTTCGAATTACAGCCAGGAATGGTGGCAAACATCTGTAGCCCAAGCCCTATGTATGCTCAGGCAGTAGCACAGAGTTCAACCAGGCTTGGTAGCACAATGTGGCCTTGTCAAAAATTTAAAAAGTAAAAAACAAAACAATAAAACAACCCAAACACACTGCAAATCATAGTGAAGGCAGATGAAAGAATTATTTTCAGGCATTTGTATCTAGAATCAAAATCAATTTTTCAGGAGGTCTAAGACTCAAACTTTGGTTGTCATTTTTTTTGCAGCATAGCATGAAAGCTGGGCTTTCATCTGATTTATTGTGCATCAGATCCAATAGACAATATACTGATATTCCCTGTCTTGTCCTATCAAAGTAAACATTGCAGTTGCACTGAATCCTTACATAAGAATATTTTATTAGTGTGACTAACTGAATCTCTGGTTTAATAGAATCAGAAATGACACCTGGTATGTGTTGGTAGCAATCAATTACAGTGTTTTACAGAAATGTGTCTTAGTATTTGGAAAAGGAAATTTTTAAATGACATGCAAGAAAAATATTTCAGTTTCCTAATTATTTAAATTGCAATCTAGATTTCAAACAGCATAATCATCAGATGTTTTATACATGGCTATTGAACATTACGTGATACAGAAGAGTAGCAAGCTGATGATAAAAGTTAAGGTTATTTTATAGTAAAATCAGTGCACAGTAAGATATACAGAATTGCAAAATGACTTATGTATGTGTTCTCAAAATATCCTCAACAATCTTCACAATAATTTATGATAAGCCAAGTCACCTGAAGAGACTCTTGCTGACAAGTAGCAGCACCTGAATTTTATATGAGAAATCACAAGACGAAAAGGAAGTTAAAATGTATAAAATTTATAATGTGTAAAAGACAAAATTTAACATTTGTTTGTTTATTTATTTATTTGGTTTTTCGAGACAGGGTTTCTCTGTGTAGCTTTGCGCCTTTCCTGGATCTCACTCTGTAGACCAGGCTGGCCTTGAACTCACAAAGATCCACCTGGCTCTGCCTCCCAAGTCCTGGGATTAAAGGCATGCGCCACCACCACCCGGCCCAACATTTGTTTGTTAATGTTTCCTTAATTGGTATTTTTCACAAGGAAGATTTATTACAGGATCCAATAACATAATATTAAAAAATAACCCTCTTCAGCTGGGGCTGTGACTCTATGACCCCTTTCTCATCCACACTGGAACACTGACTAGGTATATTGTGTCTTATGCAGGAAACCACAGTTGTGAGAGGGTATGGGTGCAAGGGCCCTGTCCTGTCCAGAGGACACTATTTCACAGCAGTCCTCACTGTCCTCTTGCTCGTATACAGCTTGTACCCCATGATAAAGACAGATAGTGAGGTTTCAAGGTTTCACATTTTCTCTTGTAATTCTTGATTTTGTGAAGAAACTCTTAACTATTAGCAAGTTGTTAATAGTTGTTAAATAGTAGGAGGGGGAATATAATCAAAATACAACATACACATATGAAATTATATATGAATTATCAATTAATTATTTTAAAGTTAAAGCAATTGCAAGTAAAAATATACTTTGGATTTTACAAATTAATAGCATCAAGGTAATAAGCATTCTGTAATCATAACTGTGAGTTTATATTAATTTGATTATACATAAAAAACTTATTGGGTTTATGAGATAAAAAAAGCAATGCCTTTTAAAATTTTATATTTCAGGTACAACCTTTCAACGTAACCAGAATTTTTAATTAGTTACTTAATTTATTCAAAGTAATACTGCATAATCTACCTTTCTAAGATCTTCCCTACTTGAGATTCAGAACAGCACAAGCATAATATTAATGCATTTAGCAACCCAATTCTCTAAGGAAGACAGGGCAAGCAATGTCAGAATTATGATCTCTATACTCTAGAGTTAAAAGCCAGATAGCAAGCACAATGGTCCTAGCTAGAACAAAGAGGTTTATATTTCTAAATAAATAAATGTATAACATCCTGGTTTTTGAGTGTGTATTTGAAATGACAACTGCTTAGAAATGCAATTCAGCAAAGATCCCTAGATTTTAAACTGACTCTAAATTTTCTGTCAGTCAATACTGATGAACCATGAATAATTGAGTCTGAATAAAGATTTAAAGATGCTCATAAAATAGTATGAATTGAATATCAGATCAACAACCTAGACTATATCCTTGAATGTATACTCTTTGAATTCCTCGTTTTTGTAAAAGGAAAACTAAACTCACAATACACATCTACCTCACCCTGCAGCAGGAGATGAGTAGCACTATAATGTGCAAATACTGATGAAGTGTCAAAGGATCTAACTAATATCACACCACAATCCTCATGCCTCAGGACCTCTCTAGAGGGTTCCATAACATTTGCCCATATTTCTTTGTATTACTTTAAAACTCAGACACAGAAATACTCATGTAATTCTTGTATTATATTTATATAAAACCTGACAAATTATAATATATTATGACTACCTCTAAAAACTAAAGATGATGAAAAAGTCCACTTCACAAGGAAGCAATAGTAACATCAATTACTCTCATTTAACAAATTGTGGTGTATTAAATAATATTTTATTTCTCTGTGTCCAAAATTATTTTTCTAATATAAGAATAGTACAAGAATAAATTACCAATGCACATCAGAGGTAATATTTGATGTGATCATGTTCCGGTCCCCATTTCAAAATGTGAAACTGTATCAGTGTCTATCTGTAATTGAAGGATTTATTCAGGAATTCTTTTTAAAGCAGTAGAACTAAATTTACTTTTCAGAAAATACCAACTATATACCACATACATGCCATACCCACTTTTCCACCCGCTTGACTTACTAGTTCATATCAACAAATCACACAGAATTTAATCCTTCCCTGGCGGAACTTAAATTAATTAGGTTGAAGACAAAAATATTATTAATCTACAAATATAATTCTCTGGAAATGCAGGTTTATTGAAAAAAATCCACTAAAGAACACAAAACTAAGAAATAAGAAAGTTAATACAGCACAGCTTATTAGTGAAGAAGGAGGATCCTGAGTTCGAGACCAGCCTGAGCTATAGTGAGTTTAAGGCCAGAGAGTAAATTAATTCTTCTAAGGACTGGGGATGTTGTTTAGTGGCAGAACTTACCTAACTTGTTTGAAGCTCTAATTTTTATGTCTAGCCCCAAGAGAAAATCACTATGTACCACATATTCACATAACTTAATTTTCTGAAAATGTAAGTAGTTAAAAATAATGTGCATGAAGTAAAAACTAAATGTAAAGTGGCAATCTCAACAGTGCCATTTGTTACTATCCATAAATGAGCATTCAGTGATGTTTTAAGAACTAGGAAGACTTTTACAGAGAAATAGGACTTGATTGAGTACAGATAATAAAAGCAGTCATTCAAAATGTATCCCAAAATGATGAGGAGATACACCCTTAATCATCAGTCACATTAAAACTATAATTATTAATTAGATTAATTATTTCATTGAACTTGAAAACAAAATAACAAATGTGGAACAGCTATAATTTAGCAGTTGTAAATATAAATTCTTATATGCTGCAAACTTACATTATCCATTCATTTATTCACTGAACAAGTATTACTGAGTGACTGCCATCTTCTGGAATGGAGGTAAACAACACCGCTGAAGTAGACAATCTGTCAGAACCGTGGTGAACATATCATTTAGACATACATGGTTCTCATTTTATGAGTAAAAGAGATTTCTAATCTATAACCAGACTTATCAGCTAAGAACTGGATGGCTTAGTATAAAAATGGATACTAACATTAGGACACCACAGTCCTTGCCTGTAACCACTCCGCATATTGACACCAAGTGTGGCCTCCTTATCAAAAATTGATCATCTCTCTGTGTGTTTAGATTATGGAATGAATATTTATTCATGCACATTTAAATGATCTCTCTCTCTCTCCTGGGATCTGTTCTATCATTTCTTGAACCCCTGACTTATGCATCATTTGCATTTCTTCTCTGGTAGCTAAAGCATTTTCCTGGCAGTGATGGTCATAGGTCTTTTCTCTGCTTGCTGGGTGTCCATTTTCTAATGATAAAACCATATTGTTCTGACTGCAATAATAAGGAAGAGGTCTTCCTTGCTAGTGTTTCTCTCTTGAATCCCTTAACACTTTTAACTGATTGCACTACACGATTGACACTGCATTTTAAGTAGTTGTCTGTGTTCTGAGAGTGGGTGTTGCTCACCTTCCAGCCTCCTTTCCACAGTGGTATCTTCCAGTTTTACACTCCTAGCTGTTGGCACTGCTGACACCAGAAGAGAAACTATTTGTGGTGACTTCCTGCAGTTGCTTTCTTTGTTACATGTTCACTGTATTGGTCCAGATATGAAAAGAAGAAAGATAATTGCATTCAAATCACTTTGTCAGTAATGGGTCTGTATATGTATTCATAATTTGTAGCTAACTCAAGCAAACCTAATATAAGACACAAACACAGATATTCAGGAATCAATTGGCAGTGAGCAATAAAAGCAAATCATTTTAAAGATCTATTTTCCTTTTAATTAGGATGACGTGTGTATGTCTGTGTATGGTATGCACCAATCAGAGAAGGCACCTGTAAAAGCCATAAGACCATGTTGAAAGAGTTAGACTTACATATGGTTGTAAGGTACTCTGCTTCGGTGTTGGGAAATGAACTCTGGAAGAGCAGCAACTTTCTTAACCACAGAACCACATTCACAGACTTCAGGGAAATCAGTATTATAGATCAACGGAGCTGTACATTGTATGTTTATTAGTAAAATAGGGATGGCACTCAAAATTCAAAACAGAAGCAATCAAAATGCTTCAATTATCTTTACCAGCTTAAACTAACAATAACATTTAAAACGGAAAACAATTATGTGTGTTTTCTTCCAAGTTATGTCTAAACATAGAAGGAAAAAAACTAGCTTTCAAAGAGTTAGACAAATATTTGATTTTATATGATAAAAATCTCTTATCCTGTCCATTAGAAAGCTGACAGAAGACCACAGTGAGTTTAAAGCTAGCTTTTATAATATAGTAGGTTGTATGCAATATGAGGAAGTAAGACAGTGTAAAATAAGCATAAAAACAAATTTTAAATAGTGTTTGATGAATTAATTATATAGATTTTGGCCAATAACAATTCTTTTTTACATAATATTATATCTATTTTAATTCACTTAGCTATTGGCCATTTAGTGCTTTATTAAATGAATCAGAAGGCACATTGGCAAAGAAAGATCTTCACAGTGTACAAAATGAATATTCCACAACAGTTATCCAATATCTATTGATCAGCCATGAAAACACACATACAAATAACAATATACAGACTAATCAGGGTGTATTTATATATTTATGAATATAAATATGTTTTGTGTGTGTGTGTGTATGTGTGTAACAACAATTAAAATAGAGGCCAAAAATTGTATTAAAGTAAGGAGGGGGGTTGGGGGAGAGGGATTAGGGGTTGAAAAGGGAAGGTGAAAATGATGAAAATTGATGTATTAAAATCTCAAAAATAAACAAAATATTAATATTATACTGGAATATTTTATAATGCCCTAAGATCCCATGTGGCATTCTTTCCTATTATTTTAAGTCCACCTTTACATAGTTCACAAACTTTGTGGAGTAAAGGGTTTAATATTTGGTAGTAAGTATCTATGTAACATAAAGTTACTAATAAACATCTATAATTTAAGTACTATGCAGTTTCCTAAATATTAAGAGAATGAATCAGCAAAGAAAAGAAATGGGAATAGAATTTCAACATTCACAAAATACATTTACAATATCTGAAACCATTTTAAGCATTTTCATTATAATTATCTCCAATAAGATTTTAGACCAACTGGGGTGGGATTCACCTTTATGTGCCTTCCTTAACAGCATTTCATCATACAATGTTATGAATGTCTGTTTACATCTCCATTTTTCCACACAATTAGATTTCAATAAAATCACATACAGTACTGTAAAGTATAATTTTTCCTTCTCTTGTGTTGGTGTTGTGTTCCCTGAAATATTGTGAATGCTAATAAACTTATCTGGGGTCAGAGAATGGAACAGCCACAATATTAAACATAGAGGATAGGCAGTGGTAGCACACACCTTTAATCCTAGCATTCCAGAGGCAGAAATCCCTCTGGATTTCTGTGAGTTCAAGGCCACATTGGAAACAGCTAGGCATGGTGACACATGCCTTTAATCCCCGAAAGTGAACCTTTAATCCCAGGGAGTGATGGCAGAAAGCAGAAAGGTATATAAGGTGTGAGGACCAGAAACTAGAAGCATTTGGCTGGTTAAGCTTTTAGGCTTTTGAGCAGCAGTTCAGCTGAGATTCATTCTGGATGAGGACTCAGAGCATCCAGTCTGAGGAAATAGGATTAGCTGAGGAATTGGCAAGGTGAGGTAGCTGTGGCTTGTTCTGCTTCTCTGATCTTCCAGCATTCACCCCAATAACTGGCCTCAGTTTTGATTTCATTGATTAGATCTGGCGCCCATATAGCTACCTTTGCTAGAATTTGATGATTAACCCAAAATTTTTCTTTTCAGAATAAAGATACCTTTGCCCATACCCAGCAGGAAGCAATTTTATGAATACAACGCCCACATTGCCAAAGAGGTGGTGTGGGGCTGGTGGTGGTGTGCCCTCAGCGGACTGCAGAGGCCTCAGGATCCCACCTGTGAGAGAGCGCCAGCTATCCTGAGGGAAACTTTGGAGGGAACCAGCCACTAGATGGTTCAATTAGTCTTTCGCCCCTATACCCAGGTCTGACCACCGATTTGCATGTCAGGACCGCTAAGGACCTCCACCAGAGTTTCCTCTGGCTTCGCCCTGTCCAGGCAGGCATAGTTCACCATCTTTCAGGTCCTAACACATGTGCTTGTGCTCCATTCTCTAAATGTCTTTAGAAAAAATTTCATTAAAATAATTTTCAAATGTCCACCAACATTATGAGATAGCACTCTCAAGGAAGGAAAAGCATTTAAATACATAATAATACAGCAGCTGGATAAAATGAAATAGCAACATTTAAAAATGCTAATCAATATATACATGTGTAGAAACTAAAATAGACTGTTTTACATAACTGTTTTCATACCCCTGTGTATACAACATACATGGATGAAGTGGTTAGTTTCAGTTATTGTTCCTCAGCCACTGCCCTCCCCATTTTTTTTTCTGAAAAAGGGACTCATTGGCCTGTAGCTTACCATGTAAGCTAGGATGGCTTATCAACAAACCTAAGGGATCTACATGTCCACACTCCCCTAGAGCTGGTATTACAAACAGGCACCCATGTATGTGACTTTTGTTCATGAATTCTGGGAACTGAATTCAAGTCCTCATGCTTGCATAGTCAAGTACTTTACTAACTGAGCTATTTTCCTGGCCTCTAAAAATTCATACCATAAATGAACATAATATTATACAATTTTAGACACCTATTTAGAAGTTTCTTATTAAGCACATAATGAATATTATAATTCATGATTCTCCCATCTAATATATATTCAAAATAAATGAATGTATGACTTGGACCAATAGGCTATCCCTTAAGTGACAGGGTCCTGAGAAGGAAGGTCTAAGGGATCAGGGATAAACAGAGAGAACATGTGGGCTCAGGATGTCTTGCATAAGCTATGTCTTATGATAAACAAGCTTATTAAGAAGTACAGCATCTTGTATACTATTTCCAGGTTGAAAATTGGACTAAGTCAAAAGAAACTATCACATAATGGGATGAAGCCAGAGGGAGGCTAATAAATCAAATTGCATAAGAACACAGTGTTGTAGAACAAGCTCAGAGACATAGGCACAGTCCCTTATGGTGGAAAGAACTGGATTCCCAGAATACAAAGAAGAAACTTGTTCAAGGTTATGGGCCCTAGGCCCTTCCTGGCTCCATAAAGCACATTCCTGGCTTAGAGAAGGAGTTATGTTCCTTCTCCATCCATCAGAATCTCCTGAAAAGCCCTGGATTATCCTAGCCCTCAACAAGTATATACATCAACAAAAGGCAAAGGAGAAAGTATGAGAAAGTTAATGGTGATATTACGTAAAGCAACAAAAAATAATTGAGAACAAACAATGATACTTGTCAATAAGTAAATTAATTAACAACATATAGCATAGCCACAGAAGATTTTCATGGTCTCACAATGTAACCCTAACTAGCCTGAGTTTCACTGTGTAGACCAGGATAGTCAAAACTCATACAGATCCACCTACCTCTTCAGGGATGGGATAAATGCATATGACACTACACCGATAATAAAACCTTCTTTTAAAAAGTACCTAAACCTATGACACACACGTTTTAGCTAGGATTGCTATTACTGTAATGAGACACCATGATCATGACAACTCTTGTAAAGCAAAACATTTAATTGCGGCTGGCTAACAGTTCAGAGGTTTAGTCCATTATCATTATTATGGGAAACATGGCAATACACAGGCAGACATGGAACTGGAGATAGAACTAAAAATCTACATCTTGAGCTACAAGCAGCAGGAAGAGACTGTCACACCAGGCCTAACTTGAGCATGTGAGACCTCAAAGCTCACCTCCACAGTGACACACTACCTCCTCCAAGGCCACACCTACTCCGACAGGGCCACACATCCTAACAGTGCCACTCCCTATGGGCCAAGCATTCAAACACATGAGTGTGTGGAGGGCCTTTCCTATCCAAACAACCATAACACAGGCATTGATTATTCTAAAAAATACTCATAATGAGAAAGTATAAATAGAAATAATTATGTATAATTCCTACCCATAAAAATATTCAAAATTAGGCAAAATAAATCTGTAAGTGGAAGTTTCTGCCCCACCAGCAGCTCCCACATAAACACACTGAGGCTAATATTAATTATAAATATTTTAATTATAAAACTTTATTAGTTGTAAAGCTCAGGCTTGTTACTAGCTAACTCTTATATTTAAATTAGCCCATATTACTTATCTATGCTTTGCCACATAGCTTGGTAACTTTTGTCAGTACAGTATGTTCATCTTGCTTCTCTCTGCATCTGTTCACAAGTCCAGTCTTCATCCTCCTTCTTCCCAGCATCCTCCTAGTCTGGCCATCCCACCCAATATCTTCCTGCCTAGTGATAGACCAGTCAGTTCTTTATTAACCAATGAGAGTAACATATATTCACAGTGTACAGAAGAATAATTCCACAGCATTTTCCCTTTTGTTTAATTAAAAAGGAAGATTTTTAACCTTAATATAGTAAAACCATATATAACAAAACTGTTATTAAATAAGAATTCCAGCCCATTTGTATTTGGCAAAATCAGGGAAAATATTCTATTATCTATATTATCTTTGTGAGTTTAAACTTTTATATCTAAGTTTCCTTTTATCATAATTAAGAAAAACTTTAAATCTAATTATTTAGTCTTCAACTCCATCAAAGACCCCAGAAGAGTGAAATGTTACCTAATGACAAGGACATCTGGCTGCCTGGACAATCACCCTGGTTCTGCTGTAATGTTGGGCATCCAACTTTGGTCTACAGGCCTGGTATATCTGATAGACATTTCTGAGAAGCAGGGAATTTTGAACGACTGTCCTATCTTGTCTTGGCAAAGTTTGGCAGTTGCTTTCTTCTGCATCCTGCTGATTCAGTTTGGAGAGTATACTCTCAGCAATTGAAGCAAGGACAGTTTCTTGCCCAGTGGTTAACTTTTGCCACAAAGAGAGCAAACTCTATATGCAGTTTCTTCAATGGCCATCATCTTCTCTGAAGTAAATTTGTGTTGTCAGAAAAAGACATGTCTCACTGTCATGAAAGGCCTTAGATTATTAAAACATTGTATGTAATCTTACTATGTAAAAGTTAAAACCTTCCTTTTTAATTAAACAAAAGGAAGAAATGCTGTGGAATAATCCTTTTGTACACTGTGAAGTTTTATAAAATGCTGATTGGACAGTAGCCAGGCAGGAAGTATAGTCAGAACAAACAAACTAAGAGCAATAAGAAGAAGAAGAAGGGTGGAATCAGAGGAGTCTCAAGCCAGATGCAGAGGAAGCAGGATGTGTATAAAATGAGATAACAAGCCATTAGCCACGTGGTAGAACTTGGGTTAAAAAATATGGGTTAATTTAAGTTGTAAGAGCTAGTTATTAATAAGCCTGAGCTACTGGCTGAGCATTTATAATAAATATTGAATCTCTGTGTCAGTTATTTGAGAACTGACAGGCAGGAAAGAAAAGTCTGCCTACAAAAATCCATCATAAAATGGCTAAACTTGCCCAAGAAGAAAATACTCTATATCTTGGTGTTCTTGATTGTTTACTGATTTACATACATTTATATAATAATGGATCAACACAATTGCTTAATACTAAGTAATGCATATTATTTATGTACTTTATCCCTCTCAAAGAAGAATATGATTAATGAAAACTTGAGGAAATATAAGATGGTGGTTTTTGTTAGATAAGATTGACATGAATGTTTGATTAATAACTAATAATTAATATAAGAAAAGACAAAGTAAACCAAACAAACATAGGGATGAAGAAGACCAATTCATAGATGAACATTTTAACTATAGAGAAAACAAGTTTTAATCCATAGAAAGAGTATGGAGTTTTCTAATAATAATGCCATTATTATAGAATTTTCATGTCAGAAAAGGACTGAGAGATATAAGGAGAATAGACAGAAATGAAGAAAGAAGAGAGAGAGAGAGAGAGAGAGAGAGAGAGAGAGAGAGAGAGAGAGAGAGAGAGAGAGAGAGAAAGCTTGGGTCTGGTGGGAATTCTTACTCAAAATCTACCCAAAATCATAATGCATAAAGAATTTTTTGTTTCTGAATAACCACAAATCTATGACTTAAAATATACATTATCACATTAGTTGGATTTTTTTCTTTAGGGCCTCACAGGGTAAAAGCAGTATGTGGTGTAAGCCTATCCTCATCCCAGGCCTCTAAAAGGAGAGAAGAGATGCCCATCCAGGCTCCTTGAACTTTTTGGAAGAATTAAGGTCTAAGTGTTGATGAGTGATATCCCTCTCCTCTTACTCTAGCATTTGGCTGGGGACCATATTCAGCTACTACCTCCATAATCCCTCTTACATTTTCAATCTGTCTAAATTTAGGAATTGCCTATAAGCATAAATTCTCCATTCTCAGTTTCTAATTTCAGGAGAACCTGGTTTCTTTTAAAGAACATGCCAGAGATTCCATCCCATTTACCATATCCTGTTGTGTGATGTTTCGATTGTGTTCTGACAAATAAAGCTTGCTTGGTGTCAGAGGGCAGAGCTAGCCACTAGCCGACCAAAATTAACCATAGAGGTTTGGAGGACTGTAGACAGCTAGGAGACAGGAACTAGTAAGATGAGGCTGAGAGAGGATCTCTGCCCTTTTGGAAGAAGAGGTAGGAGACAATGGCTGGCTGCTCCCCTGCTTTTCTGATCTTTCAGGCTCTTACCCCAATATCTGATTCCCCATTTTTTATTGATAAAGATTAATTAGTTAAGGCTTCACTGTCTAGATGTAAAAGTTAATCTCAATCATCAACTTGTGAGATAAAATCATCTGGAAAAAGGCCCGTAGGCGTGCTTGTGGGGCATTAACTTGATTAAGAACTTGATAAGAACTACCTATCTGGAGTGGTACCATTCTCTGGGCTGGGATTCTCCATTGTACAAAAAAATGAAAAACTTAGCTGGGCACATGGATTCATTGCTCTCTTCTTACTGTAGATGCAATTTTGACTACTGCTTCAGGTTCCTGCCGGAGTTGACTTCTGTTTTTACTACTGTGGTAAAAGAGCAGCAAGTGCTCTTAACCAGTGAGCCATCTTTTCAGCCCCATAAACACTATTTTAAATAGATTTATTCTTTTTAGGAAGGTAAAGCTACATCACTCCTGAATGAAAACAATTTTGCAACTTATTTATCTTAGAAATCTAGATCAATGCTCACTTTTTATGAAAGACCAGATATGAATCAAAGATTTGATATGATTTTCTTCAGCAACAAAGATTCTATACTTTATATAGATATATATATAAAGTATAGAATATATAGAATAGATACTATCTACTTTCCTATACAATCAACCTTCAAAACCTATTCCACATACTTACTGACTACATGTACATTTATGTTTCCAAATTACATCTTTTTATTAAAGTAACAACTATTTTTATAATAACTTCAGCATGGGTAACCAAAACATAATAAAGTATAGATTTTTTTTATTTAAAAATTAGAACATCTCAACTTAAATGTGAAATATTATAAATCAAGAAGAAGTTGACATTGATGTCAGTACAGGTTAAGTTTATGAAAGATGACCCGATCAAGTAGCAAAGAAAATATCTCAAGAAGTTTTAAAATAAATATTGGGTTTGCAAACACTAGACAGTTGCTAAGTATTTAGATAAAATGGATAAAGCTTATTCATGTCAACACATGAAAATATCTTTCTTTCATATCCTATGTTGTTACTCCATTGTACGTTTAAATATAAAAATAATAAAACCAAATAAAAATGTTCAAAATTTCAATTCCTTTAATATCTTTGAAAATGTAAATCATAATTTGAAAAATGTTCCTTCAAATATATTTGATAATAAATGTGATTTCTATGAGAAAAATCTGGGGAAATAAGCTTTACATAAATATAAAGTCAGGACACAGAGATCATAGGAGATATTCATTCCAAAATTAATAAAAATAAAAATGTGTATTGGGAGGTAAGAGTTAAATAAAATAAATACAAGTTTTACTCTTAAATTTCAAAATCGACAAATGGAAACATACTTTCCTAGTATGTATGTAAACACTACAAAGGCAAGTCAGATTTTTTTAAAAATGCACAAACTTGTGAAAGAATTTTCTATCAACCTTGAGATCATGTAGAGAAAGAGGTAAAAAATAAATTGAATAATAGAACACACAGCGAATCAAACATGTAACTCAAAAAAACAGAAAAAAAATGTTTAGTGATGATTCTTTTCACTGAAATACAAAATCAAAAGACCCAGGTATCAGCACAGTTACACACAGAAGGTGGCTGAATAAAAACAAACGTGCACTTCCTTTTATCATCACCAAAGAATGTCATGCATTGTCAAAAGAATGATGTACTTGCTTCATTTGAAAGTATTAAGCAGAATCCCAAGAAAGACACGGGGATCGCCCAATGACGGAGAAATGGAAGAGATCTACATGAACAACCTGGACATGAGTGGGGGTAATGAAGGGCGAGGGTCGAGGAAAAGAGAGCTTGGGGGAGCGGAAGATCCCAGCTGGATCAACAACAGAGAGGGAGAACAGGAATAGGAGACCATGGTAAATGAAGACCACATGAGAATAGGAAGAAGCAAAGTGCTAGAGAGGCCCACAAAAATCCACAAAGATACCCCCACAACAGACTACTGGCAATGGTCTAGAGACAGCCCGAACTGACCTACTCTGGTGATGGGATGGCCAAACACCCTAATTGTCGTGCTAGAAACCCCATCCAGTGACTGAGGGAACTGGATGCAGAGATCCATGGCTAGGCCCCGGGTGGAGCTCTGGAAGTCCAATTAGCGAGAAAGAAGAGGGTTTATATGAGCGAAAATTGTTGAGACCAAGGTTGGATAAAGCACAGGGACAAATAGCCAAACGAATGGAAACACATGAACTATGAACCAATGGCTGAGGGGTGCCCAACTAGCTCAGGCCCTCTGAATGGGTGAGACAGCTGATTGGCTTGATCTGTTTGGGAGGCATCCAGGCAGTGGGACTGGGTCCTGTGCTCATTGCATGAGTTGGCTGTTTGAAACCTGTGGCCTATGCAGGATCGCTTGGCTCAGCCTGGAAGGAGGGGACTGGACCTGCCTGGACTGAGTCTACCAGGTTGATCTCAGTCCGCGGGGGAGGCTTTGCCCTGGTGGAGGTGGGAATGGGGGGTGGGCTGGGGGGAAGGTGAGTGGGGCAGGAGGGGGGAGAACAAGGGAATCCGTGGCTGATATGTAGAACTGAATTGTATTGCAAAATAATAAATAAATAAATAAATAAATAAATAAATAAATAAATAAATAAATAAAAAGAAAGTATTAAAAACCGACTTAATTTAAAACATGAGTAAAATTTTAATAAACTACTCGTGCTTGCCTTGTTTTTATAATATTTAACAAATAGGCATTAGTACAAAATCTGAATTATAATAGTGAATTCATTCAAAATAATAATAATTTTATATGCAAAGTTTCCATGACAAATAATTTCTTTAAGGAAAATCCTGTGTATGTGAGTAACAAATCTTAATCTAGAACAATATCTCTGCCTTAACTTTTCTAGAACATAGCATGTACTCATGAAATTGATTTTGGGTATTAGATTCCTTAGTTGTATTTAAACTCTGTTCCTTAATGATTCCCTAATTTGCATCATATAGTTTAATTTCAATGTGTTCTCAAGTCTTCCAAAATTCCTTATTTCATGTATTGATTGACCTTCAGCAGAGACTTGGACACAAATTTTAGTCTTTTTCTTTGGTATTTATATATTCCATATAAAGACAATATAAAAATATATTTTTGTGAGATAATATTCATAACATGCACACTTGTCAGTTTGTCCATACTACTGTTAAGGGAAATAATGGTTGAATCTGAAATTAAGACACAGATACTAAGAGATTAAAAGGACTTCAAGAAACAAAATACAACTCTGAATGGATATATGTGCAAAATACTTAAAATTTACAAAATATTTCTTATTTGCAATAAAAGATGTAGTTCATAGGGTGCCTTTAGAATCCGTGAGGAGCTAGGGAATTGGACCATTGAAAATAGAGAGAATAAGGAATTATCTTGGGAATTTCCCGCACCAGGGTTCTCCCTATCCCCATGATGTCTCCCTCTATCATGGTATCTCTTTCATTGCTCTCCCACTCCATCCCTGTTCCCACTCGACAGTCCTATTCCCTTATGTTCTCATCTCCCATGCCCTATGCTCTATTTCCCCTGCTTGCCCCCAGTTTACTCAGGAGATCTCATCTGTTTCCTCTTCCCAGGGTGATCCATGTGTCCCTCTTAGGGTCCTCTTTTTCAGCTAGCTTCTCTGGAGCTGTGGGTTGTTGTCTGTTTATCCTTTGCTTTTGTTTGGTATTCACTTATGAGTAAGTACATGTACATGCCATGCTTGTCTTTCTGAGTCAGGGTTACCTCACTCAGGTTGATATTTTCTAGTTCCATCCATTTTTCTGCAAGTTTCCTGATGTCAACTGTTTTTTACTGCTGAGTAGTACTCCATTGTATACATGTACCAGATTTTCTTTACCACAAGGATGACCCCAGCTTAGACTACTAGCAATAGTAGAGAGGGTGCCTGAGCTGGCCTACCCTGGTAGTCAGATTGGTAATACCCTAACTGACATCATAGAGACTTCATCCAGTAAATGATGAAAGTAGATGCGTAATCCACAGGCAAGCACTAGGCCAAGCTCCAGGAGTCCAGTTGAAGAGAGGGAAGAGGAATTATATGAGCAAGGGGCATCAAGATCATGATGGGAAAACCTACAGAGACAATTGAACCAAGCTAATGGGAACTCATAAACTTTAGACCAACAGCTATGGAGTCTGCATGGGACTGGATTACACCCTCTGTCTATGAGATACAGTTGGACAGTTGTGTATCTTGGTCTCTTTAAGGGGCTCCTGGCAGTGGGATCAGGCTTTATCCCTGGTGCATGAGCTGGCTTTTTGGAAGCCTATTACCTATGGTGGGACACCTTGCACATCCTTGAAGCAGGGGGAGGGGCTTGGACCTGCCTCAACTGAATGTACCAGGCTTTGCTGACTCCCCATGGGAGTCCTTACCTTTTCAGAGGAGGGGATGAGGGTGGGTTTGAGGGAAGGCTGGAGTAGAGCAGGAGGAGGGATGAGAGGGGTTTCTGTGGAAAATGAGTAAAAATTTTCTTAATAAAGAAAAAAACCAAAACCAAACAACAACAAAAAGGAATAAGGAATTATACTAGTGTGGTTTCTATAGCTCTGACAAAGAACAAGATTAGACACAAGTTGAGGAGGAAAGGTTTTGATCAGCTTATAAGGCCTGATCATGGAGGGGAGACAAATCAGGAACTCAAACTTGGAAGTATCCTGGTGGAAGGAACTAAAGGAAAGACCATGGAGGACTTGGCTTACCGCCCTACTCCTTGTAGCTTGCTCAGCCTGCTTTCTTATATAAACCAGGACCACCTTCTCAGGTGTTCTGAGCCTTCATTCATACATCATTAAGGAAATGTCTCATTGACTTGCCTGTAGACCAATCAGATACAAACAATTACTCAATTGACTTGCCTGTAGACCAATCAGATACAAACAATTACTCAATTGACTTGCCTGTAGACCAATCAGATACAAACAATTACTCAATTGACTTGCCTGTAGACCAATCAGATACAAACAATTACTCAATTGAGGTTGCCTCCTCCCAGATGACTCTAGTTTGTGTAAAACTGACAAAAACAAAAGACCAAAAAAGCAACTAATTAGTAGAGGTGGACATTTAATGAGAAGGATGCTGAGGGTTGGGAACATCAGGTGACCTGGTATAACACACACACTTTTTTTCTAAAGGAAGAATGTCACGAGCATGTTCAAAAATTGGGTTTTTTTTTTTTAGGCAAGTGTTGTTAAAAATAAACAAGCAAAGAAATAAATAAATGGTGACAGCACATCTAGGATGTAGCCAGGATGATGAACAACGTACGAAGATCCAAATTCCATGTGTTTATAAAATACCAGTTGCCAGAAAGACAATACCTTAACCAAGCCTGTATTACATACTTTAATATAGCATAACAGAGTAATTATGCCTACAAAGGTCCCAAGCAGAAGCATGAGATTTCAGACAAAAGATGGTGAGGATTAGAAGCAGATAAAGTGTGAGACAGAAAAAGCAGTAAGGAACACTGTCAAACAATCACAGAAGCAACAAACAGAAACTATCAAATGCATCCTTTTCACGGTGGGAATCACAGCAAGAGGCACAAAAATGAAAAGAGAGTGGGGAGGAGGGAGAGGGGGAGCAGAATACTGTAAGAATAGGAGAAAAGTACAATCAAAGAAAGTAAAAAAAGCACAAGTATTTAAAATGAAGTGGTAAATATAGTAGAAGGAGGAATTATAAAGCAGCCTGCAGAAGAAAAGTTAAGTACACAAAAAATGAGTCCCCACTGAAGAAACCCAAGCTTGAATTCAGCTCACCTAAACTATTAGAGAGTTCAATATTTTAGCTGATAAAAAGTAATATAAAATATATTAAGATATTTTTATATTTCTTGAAAAGGAATTTGTTTTTCATATAATATGTTTTGATCATGATTCCTCTTCCGCCAAGCCTATCTAGATCTTCCTTAGCTCCCGAACCCACCCAAATCCAGATTCTTTCTTGCTGTCTTTTATTAGGAAACAAAAAACAAACAAACAAACAACAACAACAACAAAAAACAAAACAAAACAGGAGACAGTTGTGTAATTTGGTCTGTGTGAGGGGACCCCTGGCAGTGAGATCAGTATCTATCCCTGGTTCATGAGCTGGCTTTCTGGAACCCACTACCTATGGTGAGAAGCCTTGCTTAGCCTTGATGCAGGGGGGAGGGGCTTGGTCCTGCCTCAACTGAATGTACCAGGCTTTGCTGACTCCCATGGGAGACCTTACTCTTTCTAAGGAAGGGATGTGGGCTTTGGGGAGGGGAGCCTGGAGGGTTGCAGAAGGAAGGATGAGAGGGGGATCTGTGCTTGGTATGTAAAATTAATAAAAAAATTTCTTAAATAGAAAAAAGAAATATTTGTGAGCTATGTTAGAAATAGTGGATAGTTTGTGGGGTTCTGTAATTTTTTCTAGGTTACCTTTCTTGACTTTTGTGTTAAGTTTGTTTTATTAAAATGTTGTAATCATAAAAAAGAAAACAAACAGAAATCTATAAACAAAAAATTAAAAGAAAATAAGTTAAAATAAAACAAACCTGAATAGGACAAAACAAACACAGAAAAACTAAGATCTAAAGGAAAAGCCCAAGAAACACATATAGGCACAGAGACACACACATTCACAAACACAGAAATACCATGAAAACACAAAATTGGAAATCATAACATATAAGCAAAAGTCCATAGGGTAATAAAAATGCCCAAAGTATTATGAGACATACATACATACATGCATGCATACATACATACATATATACATACATACAATAAGCAAGCAGGCAAACAAAAACAAAAATTCTCCAAAGCTCTTTGTGTTGTCCGTGTTCTGCTGTGAATGGGGTCTGGCATTAAGTATGGTTTGTGCTCACAGTTAGACTCCTCTGCCGAAAACTAACTTTTTTTTTTAAATTTCCAAGCAGGTAGCAATTGGAGATAAACTCTGGGTTAGAGAGTATTAAGATTTAAACTTGATCTCTTCTAGGTATAGTTTTAGTGGTTTGGATTTATCTAGAAATTAATTTTCTGCTAAATTTTTCCAACTAAATGGAGTATAGGTTTTTAACGAATTCTTTTATAACATTCTGAATTTCTTTTGTGTATGTCATAGTATTTCCTTGTTCATTAATTATTCTGTTCATTTGGTTCATCTCCTTTTATCTTTTGGGCCAAGGGTCTGCCAATTTTGCTTATTTTCTCAAAGAATCAGTTCTTTGAGTTATTGAGTCTTTGTATTGTTTTCTTTGTTTTAATTTCATTAATTTCTGCTCTGTTTGTGTGTGTGTGTGTGTGGGGGGGGTGCTTTGTTTTTTTCCAGACAGGATTTCTCTGTGTAGTTTTTGTTCCTGTCCTGGATCTTGCTCTGTAGACCAGGCTGGCCTTGAACTCACAGTGATCCACCTAACTCTGTCTCCCGAGTGCTGTGATTAAAGGCATGCACCACTGCCTCCTGGTTCTGCTCTGATGATTATTATTTCACGACATCTATTGGATTTGGGATTGCTTTATTCTTTAGTTGCATCATTAAGTCATTTATTTGTATTATTTCTGATTTTTTTAAATGTACGAACTTCGAGCTATAAGTTTCTCCTGAATATCAGGATATAAGTGTTGATTAAAGAGACAGTAATACATTTCATATTACATCAAAAATATAAAATGTTAGATAATGATTATTGAGGACTAATGAGGCATCAATAAATGAGAATTGCATAGATCAACTAACAAAAGTTATTTCTCTTAGAATAAAAACAACAAAACAAAACCAAAAACTAAAAATCAAAAATCAGTTGAAAATACTGTGTATGACATACTGAAAAATTGTCCCAGCAATTAAGATCATAAGGAGTGTTAGACACAAATAATCAGATATTATTATTTCTTGAAATCGACTTCATTCCATAGCCCAGCATTTTACGCAACTAGCCACATAGCCCAGGTGGACCTCAAGTTTAAAACAATCCCCCTGAATCATTTCCCAAGTTCCTTTAAGAATTTCTAAAAACGTTATTTATTTTCTTTAAAAGAGACAGGTTTAAAATTGAACTGTCTTTGAAAACCTGTCTGAAGTTGAAGAGATGACTCATTCAATGAAGCTCTTCCCACCCAAACACGAACCTCTAAGTTCAAACACCTACACTGATGCCAGGCCAACATGCATCTACAGTCACAGTGCTGGGCAGACAGAGACATCAGGTCAGAAGGCTCCCAGGGGCAGGGCATGCAAACTGACTGAATCAACCAGCTCCAGGTGCAGTAAGAGAATTTCAAATAAAGGTGAAAGTGACTGAGAAATACACCAGACATTGTTTTTAAATCTCCACACATATGTACACATGTATATAAACATGCAAACACATAAAAAGTTAAAGAAAAAAATTATTTTCTAGAGAATTTTACATTTTGCTAGCAATAGAAATCTCCTCAAAACACGGAAGTGATGTATAACAAAAACAGGGCTGGGCATGGTGGTGCATTCCTTTAACCCCACCATTTGGGAAGCAGAGGTGGAATATCCCTGTGAGTTTAGGCCAGCCTGGTATACATAGTGAGATCCAGGCCAGCCAAGGCCACACAGTGAGAATAAACAAAAGAGGGGATAAGAAAATTAAAAAAGAAACAGAATTATAGACAAAACTATAGTGGGAATAAAAATATTTTTTGAAAAACCAGAAACAGGGTAATATCAAAATCCTCTTGTTCAATATAGTGCTTCAAGTCTTAAGTCAATAAAGCAACACAAAAATAAAAGACAAAACTTGTATTTTGAGGCACTACCTATGTGCCATCATGTAAATATAAAAAGAAATCAGAACATCAAAACTATTTCAAATGACAACTTTACTACCAGAAAATTGTCAGTTATGTGGGGTATGTAAGATGCATCTCAGTTGACTTTGAAAGGCTGTTACTGCAGTTTTATAGAAAGTGTAGTAAACTCCTCTGAAATGTTTCATATGATTTTATTCTCCTTTTGGCTAAATATATCATACCTACAATATCATTGAACTATGCAAAATGATGTGCTAAGAAACTTCAAACATAATAGAAAGAGTGACAAGAAATGAGAATGGTTAATAATTATGTGAATGAAGTTAATGGTAGCATGATTAACAAAATAGAAAGTATAGATAATGTTTGGAATCATTTTTTGTTATTCAATAATTTTTCAAATTGGGAAAACATAACATATTTATTTGTAATGCAATGTTTAATAGAATTGAATATGAGCTAAGATTATCATTCAGGATTCATTATTAAATTTGGGTGTATTTTAATATAATGTAAAATTGTATAGAGTATATATATGTATATATAGATATAAAAATGTATATATCTGTAGGTGTATCTCTGAAAGTACATATATAAGAATATGATTTCAGTAACAAATGCTATCACATAAAGTTGAATTTGATTGTAATATGCAATAAAATTCTAAATTTCTTCCTCAATTTTGTCCTAATCATGTATAGACACACAAACAAGCACCTGTGTGTGCACACACACATAAAGAGAGAGAGAGGAAGAAGGAGGAGGAGGAGGAGGAGTGGAAAGGAAGAGAGCAAAAGGGCAAAGATATTTAGTACTCATATAAAATCCAAAAACCATTAAATTTTTTAAAATATACTTTTGAAGAACTGAATTACATTCTGTTCTATATAACTAATATATACACAAAAGAAAAAAATGAATAAAAATGTTACAAAGTCACATATCTGTCAGATCTTATTGAACTTGTCTATTATTATTATTATTATTATTATTATTATTATTATTATTACTATTATAAAAGTAGCTGCAAATGACTAAAGAGCATACTACCAGATATTGTTTGATGTTATCAGTGTAATTAATCCACCCCCAAATAAAAAAAGAACAGAAGAAAGAAAGGACTCAAATTACCTTGTTGGAGGTGATAATATCCTCTAGTTAAAAGACATCAATGACTATCGGAAAACACTTTGATCTGATAAACACACTGAAGCAGTGAAATGTAACATGAGTGTATAAAAATCAGTAGTTTTCCACATCTGATAACAAACACGCGTCAGATATCAGGAAATCAATCTCTTTCACAATGTCCCACCTCTCCCCAAAAGAAAAAAATGATAATAAGCCACCCAAGGGGGTGAGAGCCCTATGTGAGATTTTACACCAGCAAAGAAACACCACGAAAGAAGCCAAGAGAATATGGAAAGCATTTCCCATCCACATGTGTTGGCAGAATGTTATAGCAAAGGTTGTATTACTTGTGGTGATATTGTGTTCCCAAAAATATTGTGCACCCTAATAAAATTATCTGGGGTCAGAGAACAGAACAGCCACTAGATATAGAAGCCATAAAATGGTGGCACTCATGCCTTTAATCCTAGCATTCCAGAGGTAGAGATCCTTCTGGATCTCTGTGTGTTCAAGGCCATACTGGAAACAGCCAGGCATGGTGACTCATGCCTTTAATCTCAGAAAGTGATGGCAGGAAGCAGAAAGGTATATAAAGCATGAGGACCAGGAACTAGAGCTGGTTACGCTTCTGGGCTTTTGAGCAGCAGTTCAGCTGAGATTCATTCTGGATGAGGACTAAGAGGCTTCTAGTCTGAGGAAACAGGATCATCTGAGGAATTGGCAAGATGAGGTGGCTGTGGCTTGTTTTGCTTCTCTGATCTTCCAGCATTCACCCCACTAACTGGCTTCAGGTTTGATTTTATTAATAAGACCTTTTAAGATTCATGCTACAATTACTGAGAGCAATCTATAAATTTCAAGCAATTTTCACCAAAATTTCAATAAAATTATACTATCCAGTCATATTATTGTTACATTACGTGGATAAACATAGTAAAGTATTTTCATTTCATTAGAACCTCTGGTACATTTTGTAAAATGGAATGAACAAAATATCTGCCAGATGATTTCTGGTAAAGTATTCTAGATTTATTGTTTTCTCTGAGCTTTGGTTAGAAACTTAACTTACTTAAAATATAAGTATTAAATATAATTTACATTATATGAGGTTGAAATCCCAATAATTCCTAAGTTATTTTTGGCAACCTTATCCTGCGTTCACTTATCTTCACCTTTCTCCATCTTCATGGGGAAACAAAACTTTGACAGTAAAGAACAAATGGCCTACCAGGTTTTATGGAGAAAGGGAATCTTCTAGAAAATGAAATAAAGTACAGTGGCTCATTTTTAGTCCTATGTAAATGTGAATATTGTCAAGTAACATAAATTTATCAGAGATTGTTCTTATTTAAAAAAAAATCAGAGCTGGATAAACAGCTAGGGACTTGAGAAAGCACATTCCTATTTGCAGAGGACCTCAATCTAGTTCCACCTATGTAGTAGCTCACACCTGCCATAACTCCAACTCCAGTAGATTCAATGCAACCTTCTGGCCTCCATGGTTAACAGCACTTACACATGTGCACACACACACATACACACACACACACACACACACACACACACACACACACACACACACGGGTGGGGTGGGGACAGAATAAGTAATGTAGAATAAATTTTTAATAAAAGTTCATAAAGAAGAAAGTATATACGATCATCAGCTAATATAATTTTGCTGAATACTAATAATATGGTCATATATATGTGGGTGACTAAAGTGAGAAATCCACATGTCTGCTAAAGGGCAAAATAATTTATTAGGAGAGAAAAACTCACTGTATAGGACAGAATTGTGACAGGTTCTGGAATGCTGGGGCAAAGTCTCATGCTGTTCCAGCCCTCTGAGCCAGTCTCCTATCCAAGTCCCATGAGGGAGCGAAGAGGAGACTGCCTAAGTGAATCTCAGATCTTTAGGGAAGCTGAGAGGCAACGCCCCCAGGGTCATGTACTTCAAGGTCATAGGCAGATACAGCAGTTACCTGCTGCATCTCTAGGGGCAGTGCTTCAAGGTCATAGACAGAACAGCTATCCACTACAGGTAACATATTTGATTGTCATGAATGGCAGGAGCAGTTATACAGTGCTTTATAAAGACATTGAAGACCTGAGTGTGACATAAAAAAGATCACAGGAGCCCACTTAGTTTAAGAATGAGTCACATTTGATAACAAATTTTCTTTGAGAAACAGAGTTTTATGCTAGTGAACAACCTGGCTTCTCATTAGTATTGTCCTGGGAACATTTAAAAGTACTAATGGGCAGGACCCAGACTTAATGGGTCTGGGGTACAGCCAAGACTCACACGTGTTTTAAGAGCTCCCCAAATGATTCTCTTGTGCAGCCATGCTCAGATGAAAATTGCTCTTGCTTTTATTCCTTAGCTGTATCTAGCAATTTTCCACAAGTTTGCCTTCCTGCCTTTTAGTCCCTACCTCATTATAAATCACTATAAATCACTGAATTTTTTGTTAAATAGTTCTTGGTTATTCACATCTGATATGTAAATAAAAAATCTGTAATTGATTTTATAATGATACTGAATGTACACACTAAAAGTTACTGAAATCATTATGAATCCAGAATATGAAGCTTGGGGATTCTACAGACCTAGTCATGGGTTATATGTCTAAGGGATAAAAACAGCACCACTAGTGCAACCTCTCCAAGTTGGGGGGTTATATTTGTCAAAACATTTATCAAAATAGCTGGCATAAAATATTAAATGACTGTTACCTGCAACATTGTTATCCTCTATTTCTGTACTGGATATAGCCAACCAGATACCTCACACAGTTCAAAACAACATCAGAATACAAGCTTCCTATGAAGCTTCTTGACCACTTATGTTTTTAATAATTCCCAGAATTTCCTATCTCAGCTTCAGTTACAATAATAACCACAGACATATTTTAATGTAAACATAATGCATCATTTGTTGAATGAAACCTTGACTCCACTGAAAACATTTTTCAGTAGGTAAGAAACAGTTTTATACAAATGAGGAAGCTACTTTTAATAAATATCGTGAGAAAATTAGCTACCTTCAACAATTCTGGTTTAAGCTGTGGTAAAGAAAGAAATTTCTCAATGCCCCCTTCACATGGCCTGGATTTGAGTGGTTGTTGTCTTCATTTGTATCCCGAAGAAATTAAGTCAAACTTACACATTTAAGCAAGTTTAAGTGACAAACTCTGTTTTCAGATATAATCCAGAGCTGTATAGCTCAGCATGTATGGACAAATTTAGGATGGGTTCACAAAGTGTGGCATTCTCTTTCCTAAGGGAAAGGCAATCATAACTATAGTCAGTTTTATGATTCATTGATCCACTCATTTGTGGCTCAGGTAACAAAAATTTATCTAAAGAGAAAAACATAAAGTATAAATAGCTGAGCCTTGTTATGTGGGCTCCCTACTCTTCAGGTATATTTAGCATGGTTTTTCTGTAGGTGCTACAAGTACAGAAGAACTACATTTTGCTATATAATAAAGAGAATACCAAGCACAAGACCATATTTGACTGTCATATGATAAATCCTTGATTTTGAAGTCAGAAGACAGACTAGTACAACTCTCTAGACATTGGTTTTAGACAGGCACTAATTAAAATTATTCTATTGATCTGCTATTTTTCTGTAGGACTCCAGTATTGGGTGAAACTATTAAGGCCACTCCACGTAGTTAAAAGGGAGGTTTATTTTGTGGGGTAACTTACAAGTGAAGGGATAGGCTACAGGGTCTGGGAAAGGTGTGGTGCAGTCCATCAGTGTTCTCTGGAGAACTCTGCTTGGGCTAGCTTCAGCGTCCAGGGTCCAGGAAAAAAGAGAATGCCGCATCTGGCTGGCTCTCAGGTCTTCAGGGTCCTCTCTCAGCCCCGCCTTGGAGGCGTGACCATTATCGAAGCCTCAATGGGGGTTAGAACTTCCAGGTCAAAGCTGGAATGGCTACCCACTACACTCCAGAATTAATGTTTTTCACTAATATTTTAATTTCAAATGAGTAAGAGTGAATCGGTCTACACACAGGTATGGAGGCCTACGCAAAATGCTAAGGATGAAAGGAGATTGCTACAGGTTTAAGCACAGCCTAGCTAAGGAATGATATACTGTTCTGCCACAAAATAAATAAATAAAATTATAGTTATCTCCCAGAAGTTAATCACAGTTCTATATAGATGGAAAAGTGGAGGAATCTGGATTTGTTAGGGCTTTGGATGAAACCTAGCTTTACCAACAGTACTTAGCAGCTACCAAAAGAACATGAGAGCTTCTCAAGGTTTATACTGTGTTTTAGTGTTGTGACTGATCCTCAATAAGTACCCTGAATATTTAGGTTAAAAATGAAATTGCATGGATGTAAAGTTTAGCAATAAACAAGCAAATATTTTAAAGTAAAGAGTTGAGAGTTCTAACATAGTGAGTGAATTTACAAATGAATTAAACATGCCTGCATAAAGAAAGTTGATAATAAACCCTTGGAACAGCACAAAGACTATTTGTTTGCCTTGATAGGCAAAAAATATTTTTAAAAGACAAGCTAAAGAAGAAAAACCCAGTTCCTATAGCCAACAATATGACACACTGAATACTAAACAAAAGCTTAATATACCTAAAAATACCCTTCCCTTGAAGTCTAAACTATTTTTACAAGGATATTAGAGGTGTCCTCCCTGTTGTGATAACCTTGGTCTTTTATTTATGATATTATTGATTTGTGTCCTCTCCCTTTATTGTTTGGTCAGTTTTTCTGAGTGATGTGTAAATTTTGTTGGTTCTTTTTCAACTCACCCATTTTTGGCTTCACAAAATCCATCTGCTTTTGCCTCATTGATTTCTGCTTTTATCTTTATTATTTCCTTCGTCCCATCCATTTGAGTTCATTTTGCTTTTGTTTTCCTGGTCTCATAATAAGGTTCTTTAGGTCACTGGCTATAGACGTGTTACTTGTATCATTTGAACTCTTTTTCTTTGAACTACTTTTTATCTTATAAACAATAAGTTTTAATAGGGGTGTGTATGTATGTTTTTTGTCATTCATTAAATCAAGAGATTTTATCTTTGACTCATTCTTTAAATATGTGTAAATTTCCATTTACATAAACTCTCTAAAATGTCATATTACTTTGTCTTCTAGTATTTTGTGATAGAAAAAGTAATTCACAACATTTAAATCTTCCAAAATTAATATAGACCTAATTTACAGCCAAGTATATTTTCTACCTTTAAATGCAAACTGAAATTTGAAAAGGGAATGTATTCCTAGTAGATGAATATGACATTTCAAAAGCCTAAATTATATGCACAATTTATCAGTCTCTCCAGATCGTTAGAATATACAATTTTTGTAATTGTATTATCTGGATGTTTGAGGTTGTTATTAATTTCATACTCCTGTATCATAATATGAACTTTTCCTTTTTTATTGGCTAATTCTTTTTCTTAAAAATGTCTTCAGGAACAGTCATTGTTATCAGTATCTCTTCTAGTTTTCTTATGCTTGTTTCTTGGTGTAGTATATTTTAACTATTAATTTTAACAGACGTCTGTGTATTTACATATAAATTATTACCTTTATAAGCAAAAGCATAAAGCCTGTCCATCATTGGACTCCATCCTTTAGACCCACACTAGGTGACATGTTGCTTGTGATACCTGAATTATTTTTATGTATGCAAGCTTCAAGCTTAACCTAGTTACATGAAAGAAGGAAATCCAAGATGGTGTCCAAAGCCCTAGGCTTTAGCGTATCCAAAGTCTCCAAGACTGGGAGTTCAGAACTGCCCCCATAAGATCACAACACTGGGCTTTCCTCAACATTCCAAGAATCAAGGGCTATTGTTTTACACCTAAAATGCAGACAAATGCCATATAAGCAAACTTTAATCTGTATCAAGTAGTTCCTACAAGCTCAAGTCATGTGTCATTCCCCATAAACCTAGGCATCAGGCCCTTCACAATGATATTCTAACATCAACATATTCAGGGTCAAGGCCCAACTAGCATTAGTTCAAGTCTGTTGAATCATGCATTATACTGGCTTCTAAGGATCCACTTGAGGCCTTCCCTCATTTAGAAAAGAAAAAAAAAACCCACTGGACAAATTTCCAGGGTGAGACAATTGACTCATGCTTGAAGTTCATCCCAAAGATCTGGACTACAGGCTAGTACCCACACCCCAGATTTGACACTTGGGTGACAGACACTATTTCCACCAATTTGCTAACTCAGTTGTGTGTCACCTACTAGACGATTAGAAAAGTAAGCTGCTGGACGGCCCCGTTCAAGTTTCTGGATTGGTCAACTTTTGAAGGTGATTCCCTGGTGAAATCAATCTGAATAGACTGAAATAGATGCCTACTTCTTCAAAGGAGAAGAAACCAAATACCACCATAAACGGGAAGGAGGGAAAGAAGGAGAGAGGGAGGGAGGGAAGGAGGGAGAGAGGGATAAAGGGGAGGGAGAGAATGAAACTAAAAATCCTGTAGGAGATTCCAAAGAAATTAAAATTCACGAACTGCCTCACAAGTAATTTGTTGTAACAACTTAGAAAGAACTTGAGTAAAGTCCAGGAGAACAAAGACTATTCAAAATGAGGAAAAAAAATACTGCATAGAAAATTAGAAGTTCTTTGAAGACAGAAACTAGTTAAAAAGCCAAACACAATCTAGAGCTCTAGAACACAATGATCGGGCTACATAATGGGTAACATGGGATGCATATCAATCCTACAGAGGGAGATGAAAAACCAGCCAGGTGAGTCATAAACAGTACATCTTTATATGACATGTGCTTTATGAATTCTATATCACATGTAATATCAGATATCAAACACATATATCATGGATTATACAAAAACCACACACATACATTATAATAAAAATATGTTCATTAATTAAATCGTAATTTAATTCCTATAATTAAATTTTCAAACATCATAGAAAATACTATTTTGAAAAGAGAAATATCGAATAAAAACATACATTGAGAAGATCATCTATAAGCAGATTTCTCAGTATATGTGTTTCAGAGAAGAGAATGGAATGAAATACTCCAAATGTTGAAAAAAAATCCAAACTAGCAGGGATCACAGAAGGAGTCTTGTGAGGACAAGGGGAAGAAAGAGCCACCTATACTATTATGGGAATTTAAACTGGTGCAGCTAAAAGGAAATTAAGAAATTCCTCAAAAAAATTACCTATGTAACACAATACATGATCTAAGAACATACTTGCCTATGAATGTTCTCCTCACAACAGCTAAAAAAAATAGAACCAGTCTAGAAATTCATAAACAGAAAAACAAGGAAAATGTAATACATAAAAAGAATAAAATTTCCAGTTTGGTTTGGTCATCTCTGCAGGTTTCCCCATCATGATCTATATTGCACGTGCTTATAGAATCCCTCCTCTCTCTCTTTGACTGGACTTCTGGAGTTCTGCCTGGTGTTTGGTTGTGGATCTCTGCATCTGCTTCCATCAGTCACTGGAGAAAAGCTCTGTGATGACAGTTAGGGTATTCACTGGTCTGATCACTGGGGTAACCCAGTTCAGTTCAGGCACCCTCTCTACTATTTCTAGTAGTCCAAGCTGGGGTCATCCTTGGGGATTCTTGACAACTTCCCTAGCTCCGGGTTCTCTATCCCCATGATATCTCCCTCTATCCTGGTATCTCTTTCATTGATTTCCCACTTCATCCCTGTACCAGCTCAACCATCCCTTTCGCTTATGTTCTCATCCCCTATCCCCTACCCTCCATTGCCCATCCCTCATCCCCAGTTTACTCCTGGAGATATCATCTATTTCACCTTCCCAGAGTGAGCCATGTGTCCCTCTTTGGGTTTTCCTTGTTTGCTAGCTTCTCTGGAGTTGTGGCTTGTCTGGTTATCCCTTGCTTTACATTTAGTATCCACTTATGAGTGAGTACCACTGTGCCTCCTCATGGGAGGCCCTTGCCTTCTTTTTGGGGAGAGTAGGGGGTAGGTTGGGAGGTGGAGGCTGGGGGAGGGAGAGGAGGGAAGAAGGGGATCTTTGATTCGTGTGTAAAATGAATGAAAACGATCTTAAATAAAAAAGAATAGAATTTTATTCAAACAAAAGGAAAATTACAAGGATGACATCTGTGATGAGATGGGTGGAGTTAATTATCTGAAGTGACATGAGACAGATTTACAAAGATAAATCGTGTAAGTTTTCTCCCATATGAGGAACCTAGTCGTAAGTGCATGTGTGTCATGAAAATGGAAAGGTGATCTTGAGAGGATAAGAAGAGATTTTAAATCAGGAAGAAAGACTGGGACAGAGAAATTCAATACATTAACATGAGAGCACAAGGAAGAATAATTCAAGAGGAAGAAGAAGACTAAAAAGGGGGGTTCAGAGGAAATGGTGGAGGGAGTTGGGGAGGGAGTGAATGAGGATGAAGTATAGTAATATATATGGGTGAAAATTCCATAACAAAAATCATTACCTTCTATGCTAACACAATAAAATATTGAAATGTAATAGCAAAATATCTTTTCTTTTCATTCAGAAAGGAAAGAGACTCAGAAAAGAACTTTGCTGAGCTAGTTTTAGGTATTGGTCACCCAGGATGTGCAAACCTAGTTCCTGAAGTAGAAACACAAATAACTAATAATGTGACTATATACAAAATAAACACTGCAAAAATGATAATATATTCAAATAAGAATATTCTGCTATCACATTGACAGTATGCATGTCACTTTAACTCTAGTACAAAAGTTAAAATGGTAAAATATTTACTATAACTATATCTGTAACAATTAGAAAAGGGCATGTCATTTACAAGGGATAAATTGTAGCATGAATAAAACAAAACAAACACGAGGAAAGTTGAAGTTTAAAAGTAGAATTGTTAAAATAAGTTGTTATTGTAAAATACTGTTTAAAATGTGGATAAGAACAAACTCCTGTACATTACTGGTGAGAACATAAACTAGTTAAGGCACTGAAGATAAGTGTGGTGGTTTCTAAATAATCTAAAGATAGAGATCGCATATGATCAACAATTTCATTCTAATTCCTTCTGGTGAACAACGATGACTTGCTCAGGTATGTTATAAAATGGGCATGTTGCTGAGATTCCATCACAAGCTCCAACTTTTCCTGTGAGGTTCCCGATAAGCCATGCTGTACAGAACACCAGGCCTTCAAGCCCTTCTTTGCCACACCGGTGACATTTCACAGTGAGAATAAGGAAAGCAGTTGGCTCAAACCACAGCATATATCCGGCTTTCTGGCCCTGTGTTTTACTGTTCGCAAAGCATCCATTTCATTGATCCCTTTTAATGATCTCAATTTAAAGAGACTGTGTTATTGAATAATCTCACCCACTCAAAATGTCAAGGTTTGGTCAGAATGAAGAGGAAATTTTCTGAGAAAAGAGTTTTCTATTTTGCAAAGGGGACATTCAATTCTTAATTCAACCATACTCTGTTTTCCTGGTATACTCAGAAATATTTGTTATCTGTATAAAATAACTAAATAAATCACCACCATACAGTAACTATACCTTAGATATAAGTAATTTGCTTTACTAAATTCTCAGAACTTTTATTTCCTTTCTTTAAAAGCAAAAATTGAATGAGTAATTACTGTAGTCTTAGAAATTCCGTAATCATACAATAGCATGGAAATTATTAAGGAGTAAATGTTTAGGTCGCAGTTTTGTATCTGGAGTACTATATTAAAATCTAAATGCTGTTACAGGTAGAGTTCCACTTCCAAGAAAAAAAAAAAAACTATAGAAGTTCTAATTCCCACAGCTTCCAAATGGGATTTTATTATACAGTAGACTCTCTTTACAGAGGTTGTCAAGTTGAACCGAGATCACAGATATCGAACTTTAGCCAGGATAAACAGAATCTTATGAAAGAGACTGTGAACATGGGGACATACACAAAGGGAGAATACCACCTGAAGGTGACTGCAGGGTCGAGGGTGATACACTCACTTGGCAAGCCATGTCCCTCATAGCCAACAGATCAGTGGGTGCGGAGAAAGAATGTGTGGCATTTCTCCCTCACAGCCTCAAAGGAAAACTGCCCTGGCAACACCTAGGTCTTGGACTTCCAGGGTTTGCCACAGAGCCACTATGACAACAGGTTTCTAATGCCATACCTAGCAGACTGACATTGCAGAATAAGGACTCGGTTACTTTTCCATGAAAGGAAACATAGCTGCTAATACTTTTGTTTGTTCATTTGGTTGAAGTATTATGACATAAATGAATAGCTATGTCATGAAATAACAATGTTTCAAATTTTAAAAACATCCCAGTCACCATAGAAATGGCTTTATTTGTGATTATTAAGCTGTTCATTTGCTAAATAGTCTGGTGAAAATGATACTGTTTCACAGAAAAAAAAAAGTTGATACCTTCATTTCACCAAAGCATTCCAGGTATTTTTTAATATAAAGTTATAAATTTTTGTTCATGGGCGATTCAGTTTTAGATCATGCACCTGTAGATACTCTAAGTGGGACGAAGATAAAAGTTCTCCCAATGAGAAATGCACGGTTCTATAGCATTAAGCTAAAATCAATTCCAAGCTCACTTGCCCAGCACAAGGAAAAATAAAGCATAAATAAGAGAGACTTGGTGAGAAACTGTTACAAGACTCTCAGCATGATCTTCAGAGAATGCCTCAAATAGAACCATTTCCTGTGTTTATTGATGCCATTGTTTTCTCCCCTTCTTCAGCCTGGAAATGAACATGAATAATTCAATTAATGCTACCCATGACTGCTGTGTGTTTTAAAATATTTTGCTGGCTCCCAGAGTTTAACAACAGGGTCTGTAGATAGGATGCCAGATCACCATCATCAGCAAGTGAACTAGAAAATAGGTTTTATGAAATCTAATCATTCTTCTACATTCAACTACCAGATTACTGTTCAGGGATCACATGCTATTTTAAGAGCTCCTTCTACAAACCTCTCCTTTGCTAATAGGTTATTAAATAGAGTGCTAATTTGACTGAAACAGTCTTTTAATCAAAAGGATAATCTAGATGAAAAGTATTCCTGACAGAGCTGTGGTATGAAACCTGTTTATAAATGTTTGCTTTAACAGGAAACTATTTTTCTTGTTTAAATCCTGAAGCTTTCTTAGACAGATGTGTTTGTCCAATCTTAAGAAGAAGGAGCAGCTGCTCAAATTCAAAAATAATAAACATGAGTGATCCAAAATAGCAAACACAAAAGTAGATGTCACCACCTTGCATTCTGCCAAGCAGCTGGGCAGCCATGAGGCACACTAACTTGATCAGTGCCAATTAATTGCCATGTGAAGTCAGGTCAGTGCTGAATATAGTACTGTAACATACACCATGCCAAGTCTAATCAGATACATCTCACAGAGTGTCTACAGACACTGGGTTTCATGGTTCAAATGGCAACTCTCACAATACCTCACTGTAGAAAGGGAATATGTACTTTTCAGAAATATGAAAATATGGACCATGGCAGCATAAGCCTGGAGGACTCACATATCTTACTGATTACAACCCACAATTTGGATAAATAACAAAAGGAAGAGAAAGCAAATTGAATAGACCTCTGAACTCACCACAGAAAAACAAGTGACTGGTGAGTTTCCAGTTTTCTGCTCTCTCTTCTCCCCTTGTCTCTGAGCCTCGGGTGAACACCAGCTACACACTGGGACACAGACAGCTAACATTCTAGTCAGGAGAGAGAAAAGAGAACATCACAAAAGCCAGGGTAGCTCAGAATATGTGGAGGAAAGCCTAGAGCAGACTGGAGAGAGAAGCTAGCCCTACTGAGTAACCCTGTTGACAAGCCCACATGTGTTAACTACACATACTTCGTGCAAACACAGAGTGTCTGAGACCTGAAATGGCCTTTAAACAAGCCACAAGTTCCCAGCCCACTCACAAGAAGATCTCTTTTGTCTTTGTGGCTGGAAAATGTGTGTGATTTAAAAACATGATTTCTTTATTCATGGCTGGATCAAGGTCATATTTTGAAATTTTTGAGGAAACTCCACATTGATTCCAAAGCAACAGTACTAACATATTTCTACGGACATATGCAGCAGGTTCACCTTCTACATCCTCATGAGCATGTGTGGTTTCTTTTCTTAATAATAAGCATTCTGAGGAAGAAACAATATAATTTCAATGCCGTTTTGGTTTGTATTTCCATGATGCACTAGAATATTGAATACTTTCAAATTACACTGAAATGCTAAACTATCATTAAAATTTAAATTTAAATAATTTTTGTTTTGATTTTTTGAGACAGGGTTTCTCTGTGTAGTTCTGGTGCCTATCTTGGATCTTGCTTGGTAGAACAGGCTGGCCTGGAACTCACAGAGATCTGCCTGGCTCTGCCTCCCAAGTGCTGGGATTAAAGGCATGTGCCACCACTGCACAGCACTATTTTTTAAAAGGAAAAAATAAACATGAATTTAGAATAAATGAAAAGGTCACATAAATGATGTTTATTTCCAGACTATGCATAATCTATTTAATAATCCTTATTTTCTGAAATGGTGGCATCCTTAATAAGACAAAATATAGTTTTACCCATAGGGCTGCTCAACAAGAGTAAAATTATGCCTGGTACTGGGAACCTAACCAACACCTCAGGGCTAATGAAGTCATGGATCTTGGAGAAGAACCTGTAACTACTAGTATTCTAAACCAGCATAATCCCTAAATACACTTCAAATACGTGTCCTTATATCCACAGAGACTGAGACAAAGGGGTATATAATAACAATTGCAAAAACCCGCAATGTTCTTGACAGAGAGCAATGAGCAATAGATGGAAAGATTTAGAAGAAGGAAATGGGACAATTGATATTACATACTTTCCGAAAAATAAAGTCTAAAACATGTTTAAATTATTTCACACAATATGAATTTGTGTTAAATTAATAAGTCATATTTGAGAAACTCACCTAAAGACATTCAATTATAAATCTTTTAAAATTTATTAGACTTTCAGGTATCCTAGAAAAATGAGAACTGTGGAAACACCCTATGGAAGTTAGTAAACTTGGCCAGCAATGTTTAGGTAATTACTTTCCTTAAATACTTATCACTGTTTTAGGAAATGGAGGCCTACTTAATGAGCTTTGCCTACTGTCAGCCTGGACAAACTAATAAGGAATGAGACAAATACAAAGAAGCATTGTGCTCTCCTCCTGAAGACATGTTTGGCTAGGGATGGCATACCTTTAATACAAGTAGTAGGTGGAGTGTGACACTCATGCAGCATCCTTACCACAACGTGACCTTATAGACAAAGTTCTTGTTAAAATCTTGTAAATGTGAAATCCTGTCCTACAGAAACAGCAACAGAAGCAGGACCTAAATGTTTCATTTTCTCTTTAAAGTAAGTTGTCTTGATGTGTATTTGGCAGAATGATAAAGAAGACTTAGCTAACTAGTGTATGATTGTAAAAACTGATGACATGGTTCTAAATGAAAGAGGCACACAACTATTTGTCCCAAAACAAAAACCTCAAAAAGCTGTGAAAGCATATTCCTCCCCCTCTATGTTGAGGAATGTTCAATCTCACATACCCTATTTATATAATGAGAATAAGATACAAAGTGCTGGTTGACCACTGCTCTTTCAAAAGTAAAATATTTTTCATGAAATAAAAAGGTAATGTAGGGAGACAGAGAGTAATTTGAAGTGGAAATGGGTTAATTATCCATTATAATAATTAACTATTATGATCATTACATGATAACATAAATATGAATATTTATAAACTGAGATAGTTTTGCATATAAGTGGAGAACTAA
The DNA here is from genome assembly GCF_949786415.1 of Peromyscus eremicus. Classification (NCBI taxonomy): domain Eukaryota; kingdom Metazoa; phylum Chordata; class Mammalia; order Rodentia; family Cricetidae; genus Peromyscus; species Peromyscus eremicus. The sequence continues at coordinate 50,795,660 of NC_081431.1, read as the reverse complement.
AGGTTCTTTTCATAATAAAACTGAAATATATTTGGATATTCACAAGTAGCTCTCCTGAGTACTTACAGGATTTGTGTTGAGGTCTCAGTCAACTGCAGTATCAGTATGTGTATATCAAATGCAGACTCTATTAGCAAAGGTTTGAGAGCTTACAATACATTTTAGCTATTCATTAAATCATAATATACAAACAGAATTTGCCATATTCACAAAGCATAAGCAACTTTGAGAGTGAATGAACCTTGAGGCTGACACTCATGTACAAAAAGAGTATTAACTGTTCTTAAGTTCTCACATGGTCCCATCCAGAAATGACAGCCCTAAGGATATACCCAATTATTCACAAGGAACACATTTGTTTTGCTATGTCATAATAGGTCTAAGAGTATCTTCTCTGCCTTCTGGTTACAGTGTTGCCTAATATAATTATTGACAATTCATAGAAATACATATAATTATAAAGATCATATGTGCTAATGGGCTATCTACTATTGCAATAGAAAATACATATTTTATTTAATTATATCTCATTTTACATTTGATTTGTATGCATTTATTTTAGACATTAATGTATACTATACCTATTTAATCTTTGATGATCATGACTGGTAGTTGGATGGTTGGGTACCTATGCTGTCATGACACAGTCATCCTTTTGGTTCAATAACCTAGTGAATAATCTCTTCTCGTATTACATGGTGGATTCAATTTTGACTTACTTTAATAAAATAAGGCATTTCTTTGAACACTCTCTTGCTGTATGAAGTTGTAGGTGTCCCTGGAATTCTCTTAACTCTTTTGTCTATGAGTTATACTCATATCTCTGAATATCAAATATGTATATATTCTGGTATCAATTCTGTTTTACATGCTTCATAGCTATTTTCTTCTACTGGGTGCATTTTTATTTTCTCAGTAATGCCCACCGATAAATTCAAATATTTTAATGTTTTTAAGTTTCATTTACTTGGGGTGTGTGTGTGTGTGTGTGTGTGTGTGTGTGTGTGTGTGTGTGTACACATGTTACAGTGTACAAGTAAAAGTTAGAAGACAGCATGCATGAGTCAGAGTACATTCTGTCCTTTTTCCATGTGGGTCCTGAGATTAAATTCAGGTCTTTATGCTTGGGGGCAAGCATCTTAAATCATTAGTCTATCTTGCTAATCCAAAGATAAGTATCAAAAATTAAATTATCCCTTTTTATTATAGTTAATACCTATGTCTTCCCATGTAAAAAAAAAATACTGCCTACTAAAACTTAGTGAAAGTGTTTCATATAATAATTTATTCCAATTTTTATTTACACTCTAGTATATAGATACATTGCAAATATTAAATTATTCTGTATAATATATAATATGGTGTACATTAACACCTATAGCTATATATTCATATGTGAATATATATACACATATACACATGCATATATTTTTCTGGGTGTTTAGTTCATTACTGAATTGTTTTAAAAGTGTCTCTGGAAATTACTACAGTGTTTATATATCTGAATGCACTTTTAGGTTCTTTACTATGTTTGCTCCTCTTTTTGTTAGTCTTTCGCTCATAATCCACTGTCCTGATTATTGAAGTTTTAAGTGAATCATAGGATTGGTAGTATAGTTTTTCAATATATTTCTGACTCAAAATTATTTTATTGTGCAATTTTAGCATTTTCATATAAATTTCAGAATAATTTTGATAATTTCTACATAACTCCTCCCCAAGATTGTACCAAGTCTAAAAATCTACTTGAAGATATTTTATAAGTAAATACTGAATTTTCCAACACACAAATATAGTAGCTACACTGGTTTAAGTTTAAACATTTTCCACTTAAACACTATCATCATTAATATTTCAATAGAGAAATAGCAAATAATGTAATAAAGTTAAACTCACATGCTTTATATTTCTGGATGCCATTTTACATATTTTAATAAATGTTAACATTCAATTAATCAGTGAAAATAAAAATAACTTCTGCATGTTGACGCCTTATTCTGAAACATTGCCCATAAATTCATTTACAAGCTAAGTTTTTCAACCTGTAGAATTTAAAAAGATGCAGGCTGTGATACATATGGCGGTCAATCTTCTTGGATTCACGGTATCTCCTGAGAAGTCGGCGCAGGATCCGCATCCTTCTCATCCAGGTCACCTTCTCAGGCATCCGAGCGTTGGCAGTACCCTTCCGCTTCCCTATGCCCATATGCCTGCCCTTCCGTCGAGCCAAAGTGTTTTTCCGGCATCGAGCCCGGGAATGTACAGTCACAGGCTTTCGGATGATCAGCCCATCCTTGATCAGCTTCCGGATCTGCTGACGGGAGTTGGCATTGGCGATTTCATTGGTCTCATTGGGGTCCAACCAGACCTTCTTCTTCCCACAGCGGAGGACGCTAGAGGCAAGCCTCTTCTGTAGCCTGAGCATACTCATGGCTCAAGGGAAATGTCTTCAAAAACAAGCGGATTCTCATGGAACACATCCACAAGCTGAAGGCAGACAAGGCCCGCAAGAAGCTCCTGGCTGACCAGGCTGAGGCTTACAGGTCTAAGACCAAGGAAGCCCGAAAGCGCCGGGAGGAGCGTCTCTAGGCCAAGAAGGAGGAGATCATCAAGACTCTGTCCAAGGAGGAAGAGACCAAGAAATAAAGCTTCCCTCATGTCTGTACATAGTGGGCTGCCTGTGGCCTCAGGTGGATCAGTCATTAAAATAAAAGAAGCCTTAAAAAAAAAAAAAGAATTTAAAAAGAATCAGATACATAATAATGACTTTAATAATTCTAGTTCTTTTTTGCCAAACAATCCTTGTGACTTTTTTTTTTTTATCATTTCTTATATTGCACTGGCTATTTAATTTTCAGTGGAAAACCCCAGCCAGTGCATTTAGTGGGAAGCATTCTGAGATTACTCTATGTGGGCTTCTTTATTTTGAAATGTAGTTGCCGATTGTAGGATAATGTTTAAATCTTTTGAGAACATGATGACAGATTTTTTTTTCGTTTTGTGAAGCTTTGTCAATTGTTTCTCTTAGACTTATTCAAATAGTCATCTATTTTTCCTTTACTATGCTACTGTGTACTGTCAATCGAAGCAGTCAGGGAAGAATCTAGGTAAGAAAGTTGGAAAGAATGGCATGTGTTACCTCTCTACCTATATTGAGGGACTATTAATCCTTTTGTAGCAGACTGCATATCTATCTCATCGTGAACACTGACCCTTCATGGTGTTTGTTAGGAATATAATAAAATCAATTGTTCATCAGGATAACTTTATATTAACTCAGACAAAAAAAGCTTAATTTGTGAAGGTGCAACTACCATCTCAGACTAACAGATAACAACCTAGTAACTCCTTAAAGGTACACAAATGTCTTCAAATACAAAGAAAGTTTAGTTTTTCATGCAAAAAGCTAATTCAATAGCAATAAAAGATACCAAAAATTTTCCAAAATACTATTTTTTTACTTTTATGGAACATGTTATATTTTTGTTGAAAATCTAGTCTTCTACATTAAGGTTATAACATTCGTATGGCAATACTTAGAACTAACAAGTGTACACATAATTTGTGTTAATTCTACAGTTATTCAACATGAAATATGACATCATCATTAAATCTCAGCAAATATCCATTTTCTCCTTAGTATAGGCTTAAGTAGAATAATAATTTCTTCCAAAAATCTAAGTTAGTCTAAAAATAATAGTTTCATAGTAAAATAAATTACTTTTATTTCAGTTAGTAAGAAGTTTGTTGCACGACATTAGTTGCTTGGCAGAAACATTGACTTTGTTAGTTTTATATTGATTTTAAATAGAATAGCATAAACATTTGGCTGTGAGAATCATCAATCTGTTTTCCATCTATCTGTCAGCTAATTTACTAGCTCAGCTACTGTATAATTGAAAGGAATGACTATGGTTTAGAGACTGTCCAGTGTGGAAGTCTCTGAATGCTTAAGCACTTGGTCAGGAGGGAATCTCACAGAAAGAGAACAGTATTAAAAATCATATGTAAAATGAATTTTTAAAAAAATGTAAGGAAAAAGAAGGTAGGTCAGCACTCATGTAGGAGCTAATATGGGTTCCTAGAAAATGAGCTTCTCCTTTAACCCTCAAATTTATGTTTGATAAAGGGGTGCTATTTATTAGGCTTGTTTAAAGAAATATTTCTCTATTCTCACGGTGTATCAGAGAAATTTCGCTTCTATTGTTTCTTCTTCTCTTTTCATTTTCCTGGGTATACATACTGTCTGATAGTTTTGTCTTCTATATACCACAGAGATAAATACAAAAAAGCTCCCCTTTTATATTTTAGCTTTAAAGAGTTATTAGGATTAATTTTAATATTCTCTTTCAAAACCCCAAAATACGTTTCTCCATTTTGCACTTTTTAACTTGACAAGTACAGAAAAGTTGGAACTCTCTAATCATGTCTTTCCCTTACCTAACACTAGCACTCAGACTAATCTTTACTGGGAAAGAGACCAGAGGAAAAGGAGGTGACACTGACTGTTAGTGAGGATCAGAGAAGCTCAAGTTTTGTCTTCTATATACCACAGAGATAAATACAAAAAAGCTCCCCTTTTATATTTTAGCTTTAAAGAGTTATTAGGATTAATTTTAATATTCTCTTTCAAAACCCCAAAATACGTTTCTCCATTTTGCACTTTTTAACTTGACAAGTACAGAAAAGTTGGCACTCTCTAATCATGTCTTTCCCTTACCTAACACTAGCACTCAGACTAATCTTTACTGGGAAAGAGACCAGAGGAAAAGGAGGTGACACTGACTGTTAGTGAGGATCAGAGAAGCTCAGCGTGTGTCAAGTCAGCACACCTTACCCCTGCCCAGCTGGGACCGCCAGCTCCTGTCTGTACTGTCTCCTTGATTTTTAAATGGTTCAATGTCAAGAAAATAAAGGTTTACCAGATTAAACATTGTCTCCTTAAAAAAAAAAAATTCTGGAATACTGATGAAGCACATCTTTGTGTATGTCTGTGAGGTTGTGTCCAGAGATGATTAACAGAGAGAGAATATTACTCTGAATGTGTGTGGCTCCAACCCACAAGGCTGTGTTGAAGAACTAAACAAAATGGTAAAAGCAAGATGATCAGGTGAGTACCAATCCTTCTCTAATTCCTGACTCACCAAAGTGTGAGCAAACAGCTTCTGGACACCACAGACAGATGTCACTCCCTCCATCATGCCATCCTTGCCATGATGGACTGCATATCTGAAGCCCCAAGCCAAAATGAGTCCTTTCTCACTTTAGTTGCTCCTTGTTAAGTCTTAGTATTGAGACGAGTAACTAAAACACCTATGTATGTTATCATTTTTCTGCTCAGAATGTAGTCTAACTTACTGCTTTTGTCCCTAAATATTTATATCACAATTTTTAATCATGTTAGTATTGTTTAAAATAAAGGAAAGGGAATTTGAAAAAAAAAGAAATCATGATACAAAAGAAAAGGTGAAAATACATTCAAGCATGCATTATCAGAAATTCACTAAATCAAAAACATGTGGAGCATCTGTCCACATGCTGACAATACATCTTGGAAAAAGCAGTCTGCAGAAATTGCTGATCAGGAAAACATACACTAAAATAACTTCACCTCTATGTATACAATGACTGAACATCTGTGTTGACTGAAGGAAGTGTACAACTGGTATAAAAGATTCCCCTCAAATCCCAAAGGAAGCTCATTTTCCTAACAGATTGGCTCAAAGGACTGAAGACTTCCTTTTAGTGAGAAAAGCAGTTATCTAAGATTATGCTTTGTCAAACACCACTTTGACATTCTTAACATGATTAAGAATTTAGGGACAATAGCAAAAAGTTAGACTACATTCTGAGCAGAAAAATGATAACATGCATGGGTGTTTTGTCTCAATACTTGTCTCAATACTAAGACTTGACAAGAAGCAACTAAGATGAGGAAGGACTCAATTTGGCTTAGGGCTGAAGATATGCTGATATCTCTTAGCTGAATGGTTAAGGAATGTGTGATCTTGCCATGTTCCAAGGCTTTCAATAAGAAAGGGAAACCTTGCAACAATAACCTGGTGGGTATTTAGAGGGCCGGGCAGTGGTGGCACACGCCTTTAATCCCAGCACTCGGGAGACAGAGCCAGGCAGATCTCTGTGAGTTCGAGGCCAGCCTGGGCTACCAAGTGAGTTCCAGGAAAGGCACAAAGCTACACAGAGAAACCCTGTCTCAAAAAACCAAAAAAAAAAAAAAAAAAAAAAAAGAATACTTAGAGGAATAATTACAAGTCAGGGAGAGGGTGTGGGTATGTGGCTTCCCTCAAACTTATTGCCTGAGTGAATCATACAAACTAACAAAAAAGCTGCAAAAAGTCACATTATACCAAGCTTCCATTTTCTAGAAATACTCACTTCCTTAACATTTGTATACAAACACACAAACTTACATATCTTGAACATTTATGTTACATGTAATCATTTACACATTTACTGAGCATGTACCTGTGTGTGGTGTGTGGTGTGTGTGTGTGTGTGTGTGTGTGTGTGTGTGTGTATGTGTGTGTACACCTGTTCTATATTGAACATGTGGAAGTCAGAGGACTACATCCTAACATGTGGGCTCCAGAAATTACACTTGTGTCTTCATATTTAATGCTAAGTACATTTATCATGTGAGCCATCTTGAAGCAGTAAGATTTTCAAGTTTTTGTTGGATATTAATTTTGAATAAAAAATTTGCATATATATACACATATATATATACATATCAATGCATTTAAGCTTGGTATAATGTAGCTGGAAGTTTTCTTGTGTCCTAGTAGGCCGGGGGTCAGGACAAATCTCTCCCAATCGAATCCCCCAAATAAACACACAGAGGCTTATATAATTATAACTGCTTGACCATTAGCTCAGGCTTATTATTGACTAGCTCTTACACTTAAACTAACCCATAATTCTTATTTATGTTTAGCCATGTCGCTTGGTACCTTTTCTCAGTTCTGCCTTGTCATCTTGTTTCCTTTGTGTTTGGCTGGCAACTCCTGACTCAGTCCTTCCTCTTCCCAGAATTCTCCTTCTCTGCACACCCCACCTATACTTCCTGTCTGGCTACTGTCCAATTAGCATTTTATTAAATGAGTGTACAAGGGCATTATCCTACACCATTTCTCTTTTTCTGTCTAATCAAAAAGGAAGGTTTTAACTTTAACATAGTAAAATTACATTTAAGAAAACAGTTATCAATCTAGAATTACAGTTACAATATCTAGTCTATTTGTATTTGGCAAATTTAAAGAAAATTATCTGTCCTATATTTGTGAATCTAAGCTTTCATATCTAAATTATCTTTTATCATAACCAAGGAAAATTATAATTGTCCATCTCTTTTGAGATTATACTCTAAAGAAATGAGGGAAGAGGAATGGAGGATACAAATTTAGTGTTTCTTTGAGTTAATAATCTAAATAAAAACAAAAGACAGCAACTTCCGTTTCTTCTGCCTTATAACCTGAGGTTTAATTACTGTCTGGTATTTAATTATGGTAATTATTTAATTACAGTACATTGACATGAGAATAGATAAACCATATTGAATGAAAGCATCATTAAAGAATAAAGGAAAATTCGTCATTTTCCAACACTTTCATTTAAACCTGAATATCTGTTGTAAATCAGCATTGCTTTGCATGAAAAGGTAAAACAGCCTGAACAGTCTGTCAGTCAGTGTGTATTAATTAGCTGCATATGTTCTAGTTTTATTCAACCGGTGAAGAGATTACAGGTGAATATAAGCTCCTTGTGAATTTTTTCATTCTTCAACAGTCCTATTAGTTTATTGGATGTATGTAATTTAAAATAAATTGCTCAAATGTTACTGTGAAATAAAAATAAAGCCAACACAAGTAACAACTCATTCAGTACATGACATTTTGGGGGAACATTTGAGCTTGTATATCAAAAAATGATTCATTCTTAAAGGGGAAAAGTTCATTAAAATATTAACATATTATATTCTTTTTCTGTTTGCAGAATTAGAATTTTTGTTTTCTTGCTATATATGTTTAAATATATACTCTTAACCACAAGACGAGGTGCATTTTTCTACTCATCTCTAGAATTTATTCTGTTTCTGTTCCTCACACATTTTCACATGAACTCTTCTTTTCTGTGTGTGTTTTCATTATTTATTTTCAACTAAATCTCACTGGAATGTGAGTAAATACACTGGAGCTTTAAACCTCCCATGGCTCCCTCAGTTTAGAATAAGAATATTTCTTGTAGAAAAAGAGTAGTGAATGTAAGGAAACAACAGATTTCAAGAAAGACAACAACAAAAAAACTTTATTAGAAAAGTAAGTTAATGAGTCTAGAGGGAGAAAGACATATAATGGAGAAGAAATAAGTTACCTGATTTTTTTTCTTCTAAATGAAAAGAAAAAAAGACTTATAAATTTTGAAATTCTACTTACACCTATAGCAAATAAATATTTAAAAGGTCTGAAAGATGATCCTAAACCTTAGGTTATTTTCTCAAATACATTCCTCATGAAAGCTAAATTACATGTTCAAAATAAAAGAGAACATTAATATATTAACACACTTGATCTGTATACAAAGATCACTTTAATTGGTCACCTTGAGACTTTTAAAATATTTGAAATTATTTTTCTAGGTACTGAAAAATAAGAAGTTTCTATTTTTACTAATCCATTTATTATGTGTTAAATTTTTCCACTTTATTCAGAATATTTAATTACTCAGAAACATTTTCAAATACATGAGATATTGTGAAAGGATGCTATTTTTTTATGCTTCAATTAGAAACAAGCCTGAAAAAAAATATATCTAATGCCAGTTAAGCTAGCACTTGAGTGAACTTAAATTCTCAGTAATAATACAAAACTGTTCTTAATACGCATACAGAGGAAACAGAGTCAGTTCCCCACCTCTGTTATTTCAAGGAAATTTAATTAAATTGGGTATCAAGTCTTCTTGCTACCACTGACTCATTTCTAATTAACACACTTGTACCCGAAGGGAAAAAAAAATCAGAGAAACATGGTGGTTGAGTTCATCTTCTCATTAGAAGGATTATTTGCTTCAAACTAAGTCAAGGGTTATATTCTCTAATATCCAAAGGGAAAAATATTATCAAAATGATTCAGTATGAGGGATTCAAATTGCAATTTAGAAATGAATGCACAGGATGGCTCATGAAACAAATGGAAAAGTATTACAATGAACGTCTGGGCAGAAACTGATGAGCATAGGGCTATTGTTTTCACTTTCAAATTTGGTAGCAAATAGTGGTAGAAGATGCTGTCTTCTGTTGTGGATTAAGAGAACAGAATTTGAGATTATATAAAATACATGCTGAAGAAAAACACCATTTACTTTTAGTATTTATAAATTTCACCATTTGTGAAGTATAAATCAATAAATTTAAATTTAAATGTAAAGAAATGAAAAAAGTTATAAGCTAACCAGTCTGCCATATTATTAACAAGATACTAAGTAGGTAAAATCAAAATGGAACAATATTTGTAAGTATTTATAACTGAAAGAAAAAAAGTGTTTCAGCCCATATGATGTGCCAAGATTAAAACCATGTGGACATCCATGTATTTGCAGAACACTGCAAGGCTGACACTTGTTGGGAGTTTTATAAGTGCTATAGCATTAGACTATGTTTAACTTCATTGGTCATCAAGTGCTAACCAAAATGAATGGACTATTCGTCTCTAAGTGATTTTTTTCCATACAAATACTTCCACTTTTACACGGACTAGTGATTCCGTGATCCTAAGTGAAGAAAACTTTGCACAGTACATTATTTAGAATGGGAATTTCCATTTGCCGTTTGGATTTGTTTATATTACCCATTTCTTCTGGCAAAATATACATTATGGAAACAGATACTACTATAGCCTATTTCCCATGATTGCAATTACAAAGTGTTTTTGAAATATTGAAGAACAGCTAGGTGTGTGTCCTGTACCTTTTCAACACTGTAAAATAGCACTAAAAAAGTACACTGTCATAAAATTTTCTGAACAGTGCTACAAGGGGTGGGGAAATAAAACTAAGAATAAATAAAATGGCCATATTAGCCAGATAAAATTGAGGCAGAGTGTTAATTTCTGCAAGAGATAAACTACAAAAAAAGTAAACACTGAAAACCTGCCAATCAATACAAGAAATAGTGAACTGAATGGATATTCCTCAAAGGAAGAAACACAGGTGAACAGTAAATACTTCAGAGAAGTGCTCAGCATGTTCAGCCTCAAAAGAAATACAAGCTAAAAGTGTTTTTGAGATTTCATTTCATCCAAGTCATAATGGCTATTATCAAAATAACAAATGATAATAAATGTCTGAAAGTATCAAGAGTTGAAAGAAGTATAGACTGGTAAAGCCACCATAGAAATAATTCTGGGAGTTTCATACACATGCATGCATATATACATACATACATATATATGTATATTTTTTTATTAAAACAAGATTTTCTTTCCTTTTACATACCAACCCCTGTTTCCATTCCCTCCTCTTCTCCTGCTCTCCCCACCTACCCCCATCCCACCCCCAAACCCTCCTCATAGAGAGTAAGGCCTCCCTTGGATAGTCAACACAGGCTGTTATACCACTTTGGGGCTAGACCTAGTCCCTCCCTCCTGCATCAAGGCTGAGTAAGGCATGTGGTCTAAAAAGTAAGTTTTTGTACGCAGGGTAAGTCCTGGTCCCATTGCAGGGGAACCACAAAGCCATGCAACTTTCATCCACATTCAGAAAGCCTAGTCCAGTCCCGCAGCCAAGCACTTGGCCAAGATCCTGGAGTTCAGTTAAAGAGAGGGAGGAAGGATTATAAAAGAAAGAGGGGTCAGAATCATGATGGGAAAAACCACAGAAATAGCTGACACAAGCTAATGGGAGCTCATGGACTCTGGACTGACAGCTGGGAGTTTCTTAAAATGCTAGAAGTTAAGCCGGGCGGTGGTGGCGCATGCCTTTAATCCCAGCACTCGGGAGGCAGAGCCAGGCGGATCTCTGTGAGTTCGAGGCCAGCCTGGGCTACCAAGTGAGTTCCAGGAAAAGGTGCAAAGCTACACAGAGAAACCCTGTCTCGAAAAATTTAAAAAAAATGCTAGAAGTTAGAACTACCATATGGCTCAGCCATGCTATTCCTGGCATATATACAATAAACTCTGTATCCTACCAAACGCGCACTTGTGCATCTCCGTGCAATGCTGCTCTATTCACAATAACAAGATAATGAAATCAGCCCAGATGTTCATAAAGAAGAGTGGAAAATGAAAATATGGTACACACACACACACACACACACACACACACACACACACTGGAATTTTATTCATTTGTGGAAAAAGAGGGAAAAAACTGAAATTATCAGAAAATATATATATAAGGTATTTTAGGTTAAGAAAGTCCAATATTGCATTTTCCTTCCCAAATGAAGACTCTATCATTTACTTTTCATGTATATATCTATGTTAGTGCATGTATAGGTAATGAAACTAGAAATGGGACCATGAGAGAGGAAAAAGATGTTGAGGAAGAGGAGAAGGTTAATAGATTACATGACTTGAAATGGAAAGGAAAATACTGGGGATGGAAGAATAAAGAGTGGAATAGATGTATGGGGAAACAAGTAAAATAGGAGAATAAATAAAAATAAAAATGTCATAATGAAGGGTACTATTTTGTATATTAATTAAGAAGCAAAAGACACAAAAAAAGTAAGCCATCATAATAAAAGATCTCGTGTTAAACGAGTTTTGCTAAGTTTTTAAGTCCCAGTTTTCCTTACCTTAGAAATGAAATATGTTTGCTTGTCAATTACGGGTCCTTCCAATCACCTCTACTATTTATTACCATTAAATACATGGGAACTATTGCAATATATGTGAGACTTAGCTGCTTCATCTGAACTAATGCAAAAAAATACTAATGATAGTATATCAAGATATACATACTTTTAAAGTCATTGCTAATAGACAAAGCATATTAAATATTACCAAATACTGTATTCTTTCTCAAGTATCAGCCTTTAGAGAACCTCAAAGATAATATTCAAATTGAAATGTTGAAAAATTCTGTGATAAATCTACTCATGTTTATCCTTGTATCATTATTTGTCAATATGACACAATTGTTGTACATTTACAATGTAGAAATTATTGAATAAGATAGTTTATTCAAAAATACATATCTTGGAACTTCTACAGGAAATATTATAGAGATGAATAAAATAACAGATGTTTAATGAGGGTTATTAAAGAGATAGGATTATGGGATGTATGTATACAAAGTATTCCTAAGAGAAATCAGAGGTCCAATAACAGCAAAGCTGATTTTCCTAAAATTTTCAATCCCCTGTGGATTCTAGAATCTGGAATTTCATGTTCTCAGGGAAAAAAGAAACTAATATAGAATTTAGTAATGAATGCATAGGCTAAGATACCACTATGTGAGAAACCAAATCCCTCATACCTTCACATCTACAGTTACTTCTGTACAATATAAAGGTTTTGAAATATGCACTGGCCATGCCATGTAATAAAGAACTGTGATTCCAAAATCAAGAAATAACGCCTAGTTTTCTTATCATTGGAGCATAAATTTGAACCCAAATAGAATAAAAATATCTGAGGGACATAAATGTAACAGAAATACAGAAGGGATGTTTGTGATGATATGTGTAAAGTTAAGATGGGTGTTGCAGAATTATTATGTACACTGTAAAGATGTATCCCTGTCTAAGTCACCTTCTGATTGGTTTAATAAGGAGCTGAATGGCCAATAGCTAGGCAGGAGAGAATAGAGAGAACTTTTGGGGAGAGAGGACTCTGGGTAGAAGAGAGGCAGAGACACCAGTGTGACACTGAAGAAGACAGGCATACAGTGCAGAAGAGAGGTAACTGAGTCATGTGGCAGAATGTAGATTAATATAAATGAGTTAGAGCTAATTGGGAAAAAGCCTAAGCTAAGGCCCAGCTTTCATAATTAATAGTAAGTCTCTGTGTCATTATTTGTGAGCTGGCAATCCTGACGAGACAGTACGACTGCAGATGCGAGACAAGAGAGTGATAATTGTATGTGATTAACACATAAGCAGTAATGTTTTTCATAGCTTGGAAGAAAGTACAGGGTGTATGCCAGATGGAAACATGAGGAATAGCAGTACACATAAAAAAATAGTTCATTTGTTAACTATAGTAACAAAATTAAGAGAGGTTATCAACAGTCAGTGAAAAACCAAAGTAATTATAATAGGTTGTAACAGAATCAATCATATTACTACTTAGGACAATATAAAATTTTGTTTTTAAATCTGTTTAGAAGATTTTGTGAAGCATTTATACTAAAACATAACACAATATCACAGATCAGAAATTCATACTTAAACATGTTCTAAACTGGAAATGTACATACAAAATGATTTATATAAAAGGGCTCATGGTAGTTTTAATCAACCTAATGCACAGCTCAAAAGACCTGTTATCTACCAACACAATAGGCAAAGAAGCTGGATGGATGCAGAAATGATGCCTGTTACTGGAATAGAAAGGAAAAAAAAAAGAATTACTGAAGTTGAATATGCTGTATGTGGCCCAACAAACATTCATTTGATAACAATACTCCAAGTTGCTGGTAAGATATATTAAACCTGATATTTTTTATAAGTCACAGTGGTGATTATGTCTGGTGTGTATGACTGGAAAAAAATAGACTAAGAAAACTGCAAAAGTCATGGAGTCTGTAAATCTCTACAACTGTGAATGTGGTAATGAGGCTATAGAGATATTCAAAAGTGTTGGTTTTGATATAAATTGTAATTCACAATGAATAATGCAACGATTAAGGAGGGGAAATAAAGATATCAACATTTCAAAATGAAACTCAAGTATAACTTTGTCAGAGTGCTACATCTAGAATGATCTTTATCTGAATGATGAAGCCAGAACAAAGCTTTAAAAAGACTCTGGAAGGGAGTCATGAATCAATTCCATCATTACTTATTACATATATTTTTTTTTTTTTGCTGAGTACTATTTGAGGATTGAGTATATAGTCATTGAAATAATGGATAAAAGCAAGACCAAAACCTAGCAGTGCAAACTCCAAATTCCGCATCTCTATATCAGATGTCAAAAAATTCTTCAGATCTCCCACCCCTTCCAGCTTGGCTTACTGCAACACACTTCTCTCTTTGGGGCTGGTCCACATCCAGGCTATAGCTTTTTTGGTGGGAGTCCCATGGCTGTGGCATCTTCAACATCTCAGGTTCTCCAGTGCAATCTAGGGTTTACTTTCATAGTTTATTCCAATGGCTTTTGCAGGCCTTCATATAGGGCCTCTCCTGCCACGTGCCTTGCCTCAATGTCTTTCTTTAACTTCAGAGGAAGATTCCACATCCCTTTCCTAGGTCCTTCTTTGTTTTTTATTGATTTAAAATATTTTATAGAATATAATTTTATTTTATTTTATTTAGATAACATCATTTTTTCATTTATTTTACATGACTGCAGTCTTCCCTCCCCTGACCAGGGTAGTACATGTGGTTCCCACCAGTACCTCTGCCATGAAGCTAAGCTCTCACAGATCAAGGAGCTGGGCAGAGCCAGCTGCCAAAGCCACCACTTTAGTCCTAGCCACATCCACTTAGAAGTTTAAAGGATCATGTGGTCAGAAAAATATAGCAACAGATTCAGACAAAAAAAAAAAAAAAAAAAAAAAACACCTCTATGCGGATTACAGTGCTAAAAGTACATGTAGACTTGGGAGAGAAAAAAGAAAAATGGTAGAGATAGTCTTTAAAACAGAAATAGAGTAAGAAAAATATTAGCCACATAAAGATGGAAATTTTATAGAGACTGGATACTGCATGTTATTGTGTTATCTTTAAATTTTTGACTCCTAATGATCAAATGATAACTGCGGAGAGACATTTGATTATTAATGCTGCTAAAATAAACCAATTTTATATTTTATCTTAACTTCAAATTTTAAGTCAAAAGATGTTACTGTGGGAAAGAGGATCTGCTTTTTTTTCCACAGGAAATGAGAGGCTCTGGATTAAGAAAAATTTAGTTCTTTCAAGGAAGACCCCTTAAAAAAATATCTCTGATGGCACTGGATGGCCCAGATAATCCAACATTTCAGAGCACCTCTATGGTAGTTTCCTCTGAGTTACACATCCAGAACAGCTTCAAGACTGCTGGCTGAGATTACCCAGCCTCATGGAATACTCCATTCAGGACTTAACCATTAATCCTAAATTTTCTTAGGATCCCCCAAGGATTCACAGTGCCCCCAATCAACATGAAGTAGTCTAGAGAGCTACACCCACATTCTCAAAAATAAATTATGCAATTTGTCATTGTTTAGGGGGGTTGGTTATAAGATAATATGGATAATGGTCAGGAAAAGAGCTAATCAAAGAAGATTAGAGTCAGGGATCTTGTTCTGAAAAGGAAAGGGGGGATATATAAATGATAGGATAAAAGAGTAGATTATTGAATCCACTTTAATCCAAAAATAACTATTATCTTACATGTTTAACATTAGTATGGATTTTGATTTATTAATACAAATTCAAAGTTAATTTTGCTATACTGTCTCTATATTTCTATTCTTGTTTAGGGTATTATGTTTATACCCTAGGGTATAGTCATCTATAATAGCAAACTTATCCCTTCAAGGTCATACAGAGATATATTTCAGATAGATAGGCAATTTTCAAACACTTCTAAGACCTACAGAACATAGCATTTAAAATGTTTTAAGAACTTAGACTTTTCTCAACAGTGTGACACATCTGCTCCTGGCAGCACCAATCTACTTCAGAGAAGATGCTGGGCATCAAAGAAACTCCATATGGAGTATACTTTCTTTGTGGCAAATTTAGCAACATGGCAATAAACTGCCCTTGCTTAGACTGCTTACAGTATGCTCTCCAAATTGAACAAGCAGTATACAAAAGAAAATGATTGCAGAACTTTGCCAAGACAAGGTAGGACAGTCCTTCAAAAATCCCACTTCACAAGAAAGTCTCTTAGATATGTTAGGTCTGTAGGCCAGAGATGGATGCACCAACATTACAGACAAACTCTGGTAGCTGTCCAGGTATCCTAATATCCCTGTTAGGGATATTTCATCCTTCTGGGGTCTTTGATGGAGTTGAAGACCAGGTAGTTATAATTATAGTTATCCTTAGCTATGATAAAAGATAAATTACGATATAAAACTTTGGACTCAGAAGATCAGAGAGATAGAATATTTTCTTTAATTTTTGCAAATTCAAATAGACATTGTAATCATAGTTTTTCCTTGATAACTGTTTTTGTTATATATAATTTTACTATGTTAAAGTTAAAACCTTCCTTTTTAATTAGACAAAAAGGGGTAAATGCTGTGGGTTACACTCACTGTTAGTAATAATGCTGATTGGCTGATAGCTGGGCAGGAAGAGACTGCGTGAAAGAGCCAAACTAGGATAATTCTGGGAACAGGAAGGACAGAGTCAGAGTCACCAGCCAGACAGAGGATGCAAGATGAGAATGCCATATTGAGGAAAGGTACCAAGCCATGTGGCTAAACATAGAAAAGAATCATGTGTTAATTTAAGTGTAAGAGCTAGTCAGTAATAAGCCTGAGCTACGGGCAGAGCATTTATAATTTATATTAAGCATCTGAGTGATTGACAGCAGCTGTAGGATACAGGAAAATGTCTGATTATACTGGGTGCGTAGCAGTCTTTTCTAAAAATTAAAAATGTTATACATTAATATGCACAAACTCCACCCAGACACACATTCATAATACACATAATTAAAAATAAATCTCCTGTAGGTTGCACAACCTTCCAAAATGGCCCCAATATCTAAAGCCCAAGTGCTGAAACACTTGAGCCTATGGGCAAATTTTCCTTTCAAATTATGGGACTAGAACTGATCCTGGAGACTTATTATTTCACCTAACTTGTGAACTTAACAACTGTGACTCCAGAAGTAGAAGAAAGAAGAATTATCCTGTTAATCTTCAAGGACTCAGACACTGAATAACAGAATGTTTTTAATATTTGAAGGTGGAAAAAAATGAGCACAAGTATTACAAAGCTAATAACGAAATCATACTAAATACATAGAAATTAATTTAATGTCAGTTGTATCCCTTTGTTATTTGATTGATAGATGCTTTTGAACAGCCCCCTAAAACAAAAAATTGCCCCCATGCACCTCATCTCTAATTCTTTTCTTTCCCTTTTTACCTCACCATAGCATAAAATCTTACTGAAAAAAAAAAAAAAACTTCACTGAACTCAAAGTACATTTTTTTACCAAAGCTTTAAAAGGTTAATTATCTTTTTCTTTTATACAAAAATAGATACCTCTTAAAATATTGAAGTATATTTAAAATATGCTACTAAATTAGAGAGTAAAGTTCAAGATCACACAAATACTGGATTTCAATAAAGATCTTCTCATGATGAACATAAGGAAAGGGTATTTTTAATTTGTCTGTGACCTAGTAATTTATATATTATGTTTGGTGCTCAGTGAATTTTGGAATTCACTTTTGGTGTAAACAGATAATGAGAATGTTTTCTCACAAGACTATACACTGGCAACCATGTACATACTATGAGTACACTGCCAGGTCCAAAGGAAACTCAAAGGACAAATGACTAACTGTGGTGCACATTAGCATATCAAAGCATATGCTGGCCTCCAGGCCAATCTGTGTACCCAGTATTCTCAGATGAAACTCGGGGATCAGAAAGAGCCAAACCTTGTTTCTGAAAGAGATATAACACAGAAAGAGGTCACTTCTAAATGATGTTAAATATGTGCAAATTTGAGAATTATCTAAGTCAGAGTCTTGGAAATGGCTAAAATTCTGGTATTCAGGGACATCCTGGCTTGCTGTGAATTTTTAAGATCATTATTGTACAGATGACTTTACCACTCAGAAGGGGATGAGACACTGAGCATATGAAACATGACAAACTTCCAAAGTGAGTGACATAATTGTGGGAAAAGAGCTGGTAAAGAGGCTGACGAGGAACAGTCCTGGCAGAAGAATGAATAAGGAGTGATGAGAAACAAAATGTTTCAAAAGGAAGAAGCAAAGACGGACACACTTGCTTAATGAAGTTCAAGCTGTGAGAGTAACACATTTCACAGTCACCAGAGTGGCCAGCAAGAACCTGGGGACATATTTGCAAGGAGTTGAAACCTGAATATCAAGTTATTTTGCAATGAGGAAAAAAATGATTTCCTGCCCATAAATTAGTTTTAGGAAGCTAAACAAGAAACCAAAATTCAGCCTGGCATACAAAACGCATGGAATACTTAGGAACAGTGCAACCTAGGGCAAGAAAATAATTTAAAAAATCCATTAGACCACTGGGGCATAAATTAGGCATACATCAAATACTGTCTTTCTATTTGCTTTGTATAAATGTCTCCTAAAATTGAAAATTAAGCATTGCTGAGCATGTACAGTACTTAGAACTCTCACTTGCTACTGATGAGAGTGGGAATCCCTTCAGCTACTGTAGAAAATTAGAAGCATTGTATGTTATTTGGTATTTGTATTACTTTTTGCATGTACATGCATGCTTTAAAGATTTTACTTTTACACACTAGTTATGAAGTTGAAAGATCTAATAGATACCTAGCTGCAATGTTAACCAATGTTGTTCCATTCCTGAGAGATCCATAGCAACAAGTTGAATTTCAAAATTCAGTTTTTGATTGCAAATGTGTGATGCTTAATCTTGAATTTCAGATTGACAAAATTGAGAGGGGAGTTAGATGCCAGGGATTTGAAACATTTGCCCAGGACAGCCATGAGAAAAAGGCAGAACCAGCCCCCTCTCTGCTCGACTTTACAGCAATGACAACATCTTCCCATGTTCACTCCTCCAAAATGAATGATATCTCAGAAACCAGGAGACACAACAAATATTCCCCAGCTTAAGTGGTTTTGTAACAGCTATCAGAAACTTAAACAAAATTTTAAGCCAACTTTGATGATAATAGTTTGTCTAGCATAGATAGGTTGTCATTTCTTATGTGAAACATAATGACACAAAGGTCATTTGATAAAAAGGACTGACTATTCCTGATATTTATCAGTTCTATTATTTCAATTTTTATATTATATTATTAAGGCAAAATATGAATACATTACACACCATAGTATGCATTTTTTGCATCACTATAACCACTGTATTTGTATTCACAGCTCTTTTTTGTGGTCAGTTGAAGCCGTGTCTTGCTGGCTATTGATCTATGGGCACCAAATGGAACATGCTGAGTACAAATACTTATCGTCTCCATCCAGAGAACAAGGAGAACCAGAAGCTTACCAGGATCCCACAGGCTCCTTCAAATACTAAACCTTTTATTTCCAGGCCACACATGTTGAAGATTCCAGGTCCAGTTAATGTTGTCCCAGGAGCCAAGCCCTTAATCTATGGAGACCTGGGTAACATTTAAAACTCAAGGTAGAGCAGAAGTTCCTGTAGTGTAAAGATAACAGAATTATTAGAACAGAGTAATAGTTACAGGGTTCTTCAAACATGGAATGTGTGTCTCTAATTTTAGTACCTTTCTTTTATCGTAAACAGCTCTCTAACTCCATCTAGCACTTGATGGGACATTCCAACTTGACCCATCATTTATGAGTGTTGTTGAGCACTGCTCTGTACTGTCTTAGAGTCTGCCAGATTCCCTTACAGTTAGTGCTCTGTGTGGACATGAAATTTTTCAGCAGAATCAAACGTAAAGAAATTAGAAGGGAAGTACTTTCCCAAAATGTAGCCATAAGATCGTCTCATTTTTCATCCATTCAGTGGTACAGCCACAGAACTGAGATTTATAAATGTTGATTAGAAACCAATATATTTTTGCTAAAACATTCCTATAGTGTAGTTAGGCAACATTGTGGCTACCTTGCTTCTGGATACAAAATATGTTTTTTTTAAATCTTTCAGTGAACCAATTTGTGATTATTCTTGTTATAATTATGATTGATAAAATATAAAAAATGAAAAAATATTTCTATGTACTATTATTTTTCAAGTATTTCTCTTATTTTTGAGATTGTAGTACAGTTACATTGTTTCTCTCTTCCCTTTCCTACCCCCAAATCTTCCCAAATAGTTCTCTCTGCTCTCTTCAAATTCATGGTCCTTTTCTTCATTAAATGTTGTTACATACTTAGATGTAGATATACAAACATATATATTCATAACTATACAAATAGAACCTGCTCATTTTGTATAATTTTTATTTTTATGTATGTTTTTGGATTGACCATTTTGTATTGGATAGTACTATTACTTTTAAAGTGACTTATTAGTCAAAGATTTAACAGTTAAAATTCAGACCAAAATACTTTTATAGAGTTTTTATCAAACATGCCAAGAAGTAACTCAAAATTTACAGACCAGTTTAGAGAAGGACAGAAATCCGTAACAAATTTTAGGGGTTCAAACTAATTTTGAAACTAAAGTAAATACATAACAATTATAAAATTAAAGTTAATTAACTAATCATTCCCCACAGAGATAAAAATATAGATATTGAAATGAACAATTAATCAGAAACAATTTGAATTTATCCACACTGTATTATCATTAGGCAAGTATAATCCATTTATATCAGAAGACTAATAGATAAAAGCAAAATAGCAACTTTTTAGGAAGTCACTATTTCTATCATAACTAAATATTAAACCAAAATAATAAATAAGAGATAATGATATGGAGGGACTACAGTTATCCCCAATGTGCACACTTGCCATTTTGCTAAGCAAACATCAAGCTCTGGCTATCAACACCATCTACCCCTGTGATGTAACAGAGGAACATTTGTCCTTAGCCTGCTTTCTGAAACCAAGTCTTCTACTGGTGCTCTTGAAGTAGAGATCCTAGACTGGCACTGTCAATTCCACTAGCCTCCTTTGCCTGAGAAGATGGGAGGACCTCTCATAGGCTTCTGAAGATTGGCTGTGAAAATGTTCTTACTCAGCAAAAGGTCTACTCCTAGGCTTCAATTTGAAGCTCCATTTGCTCTAGTTGAGATGGATAGCTTCTGCTACTCCATTTGAATATCACCATGAAACGGCTCACAGTCTGAACCCAGAGCCCCATTAAGCTGGTCAGTCACCTGACAAACTGAGAAATTAGGCAACAGAAGTTCAAACACACACTCAACCAAAGAGAGACAAGATTTTTATGCCAAGAAACATTACCAAAAGGCTAATTCTATATGTCTATGCCCCATCACAAATACACAAACATGAATAACCAAAACAATAAATTTATGCCAAGTATCAGTATTCCTATATTAATTTCCCCTAGGAAAAGTGACTTTGATGATATATGAGAAAACTATATGAAAACAGCACTAATGAACACAGTCAAAGAACTCTAGAACATGAATAAATGGTATCATGACTGCAAACAGTTGGTTAAATAACGAAATAATTAAATATATGAAAATAATTTTTAATAAAAAGGTAGACACTCAGATCCCAAAATGTTGTAACACTTGAAAGGGAAAACACAGGAGGGATTCAAACAACATTCAGAGGGAAGCCTCTGCAATGAACTGGATCAAATGCAAAGACGAATATCAGGTTTTGAAAACAAGGTAGAGAATATGGATCACTCTGCCAAAGAAAATATCAAATCCAGTAAAGTCCAAGAACAAAATATTTGGAAACTCTAACATTATAAGAAGACCAAACCTAATAATAATATAAAAAATGCAAGAAGATATGCCAGGTCAAAGACACCAAATATATTTTCAACAAAATCATAGGAAAAAAACCTTCCACAACCTAAGGAAACAGGGGCCTATCAGAGTCAAATGGACATATAGAACACAAAATAGACAGGACCAGAAAAGAAACTCCCTACATCATATTATAGTCAAAATATTAAATGTAAAAAAACAGAGAAACATTAAATCACATACAAAGGCAGAACTATCAGGATCAGAGCAGATATTTCAAGGAAGACTATCAAAACCAAGAGGTTTTGGAACTATGTTCTATAAGTTATGAGAGACCACAAATGCCAGTCCAAACAACTATACAATTAAATCAGATGTAATTGGAGAAGAAAGAAAATGTTCCATAATAAAAACAGATTAAAGGAATGTGTGACCACTAAGCCAACTCTACATTAGATACTAGAAGGAATACTGAGGTCTGAAGAAAAGGGTAAACATATCAAGAATGCACAAAAATAATAATTCCAATACAATGAACCAAAATAGAATACCACAAAACCAACAAAATACCAGGAAACAATATACATTAGTCAATAATGAATTTTAATATCAATGGTTTTAACTCCCCAGTAAAGAGACACAAAGTAACACATTGGATCAGAAAACTTATTCCATTTTTGGTACCTAACTTTGAGATGCTTAAAGGAGATATTGAAGACTCTACCAGAAGCTGGAAAGACTTTCCATGCTTGGATTAAGATGATTAATATTGCTAAAATGACCACCCTACCAAAAGCAAACTACAGATTCAACACAAGCCCCATGGAAATTCCAATACAATTCTTAATAGGAATTTAAGATTCAGATTTATATTTCATATGAATACAAACAGTCCTAAGTTAGACAAAATAAACCTGAACAATAACAAAACCATCACAGGCTTCAAGTTTCAAGGAGAGCTGTAAGAATAAAAATAAATTGGGTAATGGCATAAACACAGACCTATTGATCAATGACATAAAATTGGGAACCCATATATAAACCCACACTCCTATAGCCAACTGACTTTTTTTTTTTTTTTACAAAGAAGCCAACATACACTGGGAAATAAAAAGTATCTTCAATAAATGGTGTTGGTTAAGTTGCAGATACACATATAAAAGAATGAAACTTGATTATTTATTTATTTATTTATTACTTATTTCTCACCTTGTACAGTACTCAAGTCCAAGTGCAACAAAGACCTCAACCTAAAACCTGATACCCTAAATCTAATAGAAAAAATAAAATAAATGTTTTAATTCATAGGCACAGTATATGACTTTCAGAACAAATCTGATAACCTAAGAGCAACAATTAATAAATGGGACCTCATGAAATTACAAAGCTTTTATACAGCAAAGGGCAGCAGCATTCAAATTAAGAGGCAGAATATAGTGACTAATACAAACTTCCATTACTGTTTAGTGTACAGAGAATAAGAGACTCCAGCAAGTGTTCAGCCCTAAACAGGATGCCTATATCACACCCCTCCTCCCAACGCACAGAGATGGATTTGGAAGCACAAAAATTATAGGAGCCGGAGGTACTGGATGGTGACAAGGAAATTGTTTTTTTTATACTGCAGGAAAGCTGTACATATGATGTCACAGATTTCAGACAGCATGTACAAGAAGTGTGCAAGCTCAAGCCATATAAAATCTCAGCATGGAGGGTGAACATGGGCACAAATTTCTACCCTAGCTATTGTTAAATGATAGCTGATAGGAGAGTGGGGATCAGTTTCGTTGAGTGTGCAGCCTCCAGTGGGGTCACCATACTCCAGTGGAGGCCACACATCTAAGATTATATAGTTGACAAAGCCTTTTCTTGAAAGTTTCAAAAAAAAAAGAAAGAAAGAAAAAGAAAAAAGAAAAGAATTGCATCATTAGAAAAAGTGAGGTTGGGATGAGTTGGGGAGAAGGAGAATGTGAACAAAGCATATTAGGCAAAGTTCTCAAAAAAAAAAAAACCCTCAATAATTATGAGAAAAAATCAACTACAAAGACAGGAGAAATCACAAGAAACAAAAGGATGGTAGGATCTGGCATTTTGTTCATGCCTATAAAATGGGGTATAGTGTATTTTCAAGCAAAACTGAAATGATTGAACAGTTCAGATTCTTTCTGGATTAAAATATTAGCACTTCAAAATTCTATAACATTTCTGAACCCAGTATCATGAAATATGATGAAAGATGCAAAAGTCAACTTTATATTAATGTTTCATAGTTCAATCATTATAACTCTCAGTATGGTAAAAGAATAGAATGAAAATTACGACAGAAAATTGTGTTTATATGACAGAACATACAGTGAATATGAATCTAAAATTAATAGGAACTAACAAGCACACATATCCAAGATATCCAACAAGAACGAATGGAAACACATGAACTATGAACCAATGGCTGAGGGGCCTCCAACTGGATCAGGCCCTCTGAATGGGTGAGACAGTTGATTGGCTTGATCTGTTTGGGAGGCATCCAGGCAGTGGGACCAGGTCTTGTGCTCATTGCATGAGTTGGCTGTTTGAAACCTGGGGCTTATGCAGGGTTGCTTGGCTCGGCCTGGGAGGAGGGGACTGGACCTACCTGGACTGAGTCTACCAGGCTGATTTCAGTCTTCAGGGGAGGCTTTGCCCTGGAGGAGGTGGGAATGGGGGGTGGGCTGGGGGTAAGGGGAGGGGGGCGGGAGGGGGGAGAACAACAGAATCCGTGGCTGATAGGTAGAACTGAATTGTATTGTAAAATAAAATAAAAGAAAAGAAAAGAAAAGAAAAGAAAAGAAAAGAAAAGAAAAGAAAAGAAAAGAAAAGAAAAGAAAAAAGAAAGACTATTAAGGCTCCCCCAGAACAAATAAAAAATTAAAAGCTAGAATAAAGGCAGTACAACATGGAGGCAAGGAAAAAAAATAGAAAATAGTATAGAATGATTTTAAAAAGGTTGGTCAGATGTGCAAACTGATAAAAAACTGGAATTATGGCTGAGCTTGCACTGTTGCACATCAGCAGTCTGATTTTTTCAGTAAATGGTGCTGAAACTATTGGCTATCCATATGGAAACAGTGGAATTAGACTGCTACCAGATTTCTGTGACTTCCTCACAGAAATCAATCTCCAATAAATTAGTCCTTTAAATGTGAAAGAAAAGAAACTATTTCTAAAATAAAATACAGATTGTATTCATTTGTGGGATGATGACAAAACTAGATTTCCTGATTTAAAAAGAAAGAATTAAAGAATCCCCTTTATCATGATGAATTAAAAAGAAGATGAATATTTTTTCCATAATACAATGAAGAACACATTGATTAAACTATCTCCTAAAGAATAAAATCAGAAGCTGAAAACTATATGTACAACATTTAATTATTAGTACTGGATTGCTATGTCCAGTAAGGGGTAATTTGAAAACAATATAAACATACCAAACAAACCACTGCAATTGTAGAGAAATAATTTGAACAAGAAATTCATTGATAAAGAAAATGTAAACAATTTGAATACTGTAATATTTTATACTAACTTAATGATATAAAAGTACAGAAAATATATAAAGAATGAAGAAATATAAAACATGGATAATTTATGGAAAGCCTTCTCCCCAAACAAATAAGAGATTTTAGTATGAAGAATTAATGACAGAGATAGAAATACAGTGATATATTAAAAATTAATCCAGGCAATGAAGTGTGCCTATCACACCACATGAAGCATGGATCATTCCTCTTGTTTTATATATATTCATTCATATATATATATATATATATATATATATATATATATCATAGTCTTGTCACTTTTGAAAATATCAGCAACATTTTACAAATCCAAAAGTAAATTTTAAAAAGAAAATAAGACCATTAATACACACTTGATTCTTAAAATCTATATTATACAATGTCATTATTGAACATTGTCTACCCCATCTGCCTCTTTATTTGTTTTGTTTTGTTATATTTATCTGTTATATTTTGACTTGCAGTAACTTCACACTTTATTTTATATTTGCATTAGTAGTAATGTGAGATAACTTATACAAGATTCATGGCAGTTTCTGCAGGCAACTTTGTTTTATGATGAAAGTGAATTGTGTTGATGCAAAATTACATTTTTCTTGCTCTTTTATACATTTTAAATATTTAACTTGTATCAAATTAGAGGTAACATTTAATAATCAGATACTCATTTATATCTATCATTATGTATAGTAATAAAATACACGGGTTTGTATTACAACAATTGTGATTTCAAGTACCTTGGCTTGATATAAAACCTGAAAATGTTTGAACACATTTTTCAGATTTTTATAAATATTGAAAATCATAACATTTTTTCTAAATTTCTAGAAGCTGATTTAGAGATTCTATTGGTCTCTACAGCATTATTGTGGCAATGATTCCAAGTCTATATTGCCAAGTTTGACTATCTTAAATTAAAAGACTCAATTTGCTATAATAATAATCAGAGTTCTCTTTTTAGAGGATAAATTTGAGTAAGATGATTTCTTGATCATCATGTAATCCCATCATAAACACAATCCCCTACACTTACTGACTCTTACTAAATGCTAGACAGTGAGCTATACTCCACATGTATGCATTAATGCATTAAGTTGTTTAATTACCATGGCAGTTCATGATCCTGAATTAAGAGAAAATGAAACTCAGGCACAAGAAAATAATATAATTTATGCAATTATCAAAGATTTATTGGATCAACTTCACTGTGACTGTGAGACACCCTATACCAAACTCCAAACTTTTAAATGGTATGTAAGTTTAAATTAAACATTGAAGAGTTTCCATAAAGAAATAATTATCTGGCTTAGGGTGCAATCATTATTCAATTGCAGATTTTCTAAAAAGCATTTTCCTAGTTCATGTTTTTTATAAAGCTGATAATATATATATAAATAATTTAAATATATTCATAAACTCTAATCAAAGTAGTTTAAGTAAAGTCTGTAGAGTTAGAAATAAATGAGATGGCTAAACTTCCCACAGGAATCAATATCACAAGGCAAATTTGTAGAAAAGCAGGTAGATGTTGAGTCTATTTTTTGTTGATTATGATTTTCTTCATATAACATCCAAAAACTTCCTAAAACCACAATACTCTAAAACCACTGTTGCTATGGATCTCTGCTGTACACTGTAACAGAAGCAGTAATGGGTTAGAGCAAATTGCATTAGCATACAGTCATGAGTCATGTAACAATGTTTTGCACAATGTCATCCTGTATGTACAACTGTGCTAACATACATTATAATAGAGGTAAAGTCCTGTCCCTTAGTGCCTCCGTAGTCATCTCAGCAACATAGTACAAGGTTTCATTGTTTTGTTTATATTGCTGTGGTGATTCATGTATGAACTAATCTACTGTAATAAAGGAGTATGCATAGAAGAGAAAGCAGGAGGAGAGAAAATCATAATACATTTTACACATGTATGAAATTATCAAATAACAAAAATAATCAACAAATTATGATATAATATACTTTATATAATAAAAATATGTTATTGATTTACATATTCACTATATTTTCCATTTTATTTTAAACGATGCTCTTATTTATAACCATCAAACATATTTTGAATGTTTTTGTGCATTTGGCTTCATGCACTTCAAGTTTATAATGTTTTATAACTATATAATTTTTCTTTTTTTCATGTGTATGTCATGTAGTCTAAAAGTGTAGTAGACCATATCATGTAAATTTATGTAATTACAGTGTATGGTGTTTGCATAGAGACATTATCTAAGATGCATTTCTTGTAAACTGTAGTCAGATCTCTGAGTCCATATTTCTGTAATATTCAAGAAATCCATGATCATACCTAGAATGGCTTAACCTAGCAAGTTATGGCTAAATGTGCAAACTAAAGCAAAACACATCACTCAAAAACTACAAAATAATGTGGCCTTCAGTGCAGAATCATTGGCATCCTGTCAACCAGTCCTTTATTTGCCACAGTACTTCATTTGAGTGATCAGGTGTCAAAAATTTCAAAAATAAAATGAATGCAATGTAGTCTGATTTTGTAATATTCAACTCTAAACTAAGCAATATGTAATTAAACTTCTCTGATAGTTAAGAAAACTCTGGGGCTTTGTTTGGGAGATGCAGACTAAACTTTACAGAGAAAATACAGACTCAAATGTCAACAACTTTTCCTTTCATATCTAAAAGTCTTATGACATTTAAATGTATTACCATTGTAAACCTGACTAGACCATATAAATAACACAGGCATATCCTTGATGAATTTAAACTCAAGCTTAATATTATAGGAATAAATTATCATTGAATAAACTACACATAGATAAAGATGTTTCCTATATAGTTATTAGGTTATTTATATAAGTATGATAGCAATGATATTGAGTAAATACTATCATTAGCTTTTCATATTTTAGGCACACTAAAGCAAGCACTAAATTTATACTTATTATTTTTCTACAACAATTTGAATACTTTGTATAGTCTAAAACCTTAGACATAGTAAGAAAAAAAATTAAACCAAGAATCCAGTGTCTTCCTATTTAAATCTTGCCAATATAGCCAAATGTCATCAGTGTAGATGAACTTCCAAAGGTCTTATTAAATAAAAAACACAGAGACAACTATAGGAGTGAAAGCCTTAGTGAGATCAGGGAAATCGGGAAAACCACCAGCCAACCTTACCTCACCAACACTGCAGCTTCCAAATGTGAATTAGTTCCTGTCAACCTGCTGTGGGATAATGCTTTTGTACACTGGTTTAATAAAATGCTGATTGGCCAATAGCCACGCAGGAAGTATAGGCAGGATAAAAAGACAAGGAGAATTCTGGGAAGAGGAAGACTGAGTCAGAAGACACCAGCCTGCTGTCCAGGAAGCAGCATGTAATGACACACAGGTAAAGCCAAGGAACACACGGCAACATATAGATTAACAAAAATGGGCTGAGTTTAAGTGTAAGAGCTAGTCAGTGGTAGGCCTGAGCTAATGGCCGAGCAGTTTTAATTAATATAAGCCTCTGTGTGTTCATTTGGGTCTGAGTGACTACAGAACTTCGGGAACCAAGTGAGAAGAGGGAAAGTTCTGACTACAAATGGCACCCAAGGTAGGGCAAGAGTTTCCACTTTAAACCTTAGAAAACTTTTTAAAAAATTCTAAAATGGAGCTAAAAACAGCTTGCTAGTTGTGTCTCTCAGGCCAGCCATGAGCTACAGTAGGGCAGGTTTGCAGCAGTGTGTGGGCCTGAGTGCAGCATGGTGAATTCCTGCCACTATGCACAGTGGCACCTGAAAGCCATGCAGCATGGTGCATGGTGGATATAGTTTTTGCTAGTACCAAAAAAAAAAAAAAAAAAAGAAAAAATACGGGTTTGGGGTTACATGCTACTGGATGGAAGCATAGACTCACTGCTTCCCAGAGTCAGCAGTGAGCATGGTTCCCAGAGCTGGCAGTAAACATAGTTCTGCCATGTTGGGAAGCAGAAGTGGGTGGAGCCAGCAGCTTAAGCTATCATTTCAGTCCTAGTAATGCTGCAATTTAAAGCAATAGATTCACAATAAGTCAGATTCAAATGGAACAAGATTTTAAATGGTTTACAGTGTGTGTGAAAATGTACATTGGTTTGGAAGAGAAAAGAAAATGAATATAGACAGAAATATAAAAAAATTTTTTAAAAATAAAGATAGTAAAGGTAGTATAAAAATAAGTCACATAAAGACGGATGTTACACAGAGAATCTGCATTGTGTTGTCTTTGATATTTTTAACTCCAGAAAGATATTTGATTGTAAAAACTGATGAGTTAAATCAATATGTATATTTTAAAGATTATCTTGATTTCAAAAATCTATGTCTAAGGATCTGTTGCTTTGGAAAAGAGGTTCTGCTTTTGTTCCACAGAAGATGAGAATCTGTGGATTTCTTCCAGGCTAATATGATTTGACCAGCAAAGACCCCCTGAAAGGTTTCCAACATCCAAAATCAACTTCAAGGCAACTGGCTCAGAGGATAAAGCCTCACAGACTACTCCAGTCAGGACTTGACCATAATCCTAAAATTTTCTTTGTATGCTCATAAGAATACAGCATCCTTTATCAGCAGGAAGTAGCCTAGAAAAATAAGCCCAAATTCACAAAAAATGGATTATGGATGTTTGTCTTTGTTTAAGTTGTTGGTTACAAATTGCTATGGGTTATGGTCAATCTCTTTCTAAAAGAAGAAAGGGGAATATGATATAGAAAAAATAGATATGATAGGATAAAAGGGTAGATTAATGAACCTACTTTCAAAGAGCAACAACTTGTATAAAATGTTTTAAATTGCTATAAATTTTAGTTGATTACAAATATAAGTTAATTATTTTATACTGTATGTATATTTCTACTCTTGTTTAAGGTATTGTGTTTATGTAACCCATTTAAATTGTAATGGATAATTAAAAATACAGATTAATAATTAGTCATCTATGATAATTAAACTTATAGTCATGTTAGTTAAGGTTTCTAGGTATACGTAGATATATTTCAACTAAGTAGGTAATCTTCAAACACTTCAAAGACCTACAGAATATGGCATTTAAAATGTTTTAAAAACTTAGACTTTCTGGACAGTGAGACACGTCTGCTTCTGACAGTACGGATTTATTTCAAAGAGAAAGATAAGCATTGATGACACTCCGTATTGAGTTTATCTTCTTCTTGGCAGAAATAGCCATTTGGGCAAGAAACTGTTCTTGCCTGGACTGCTTGACAAAATGTTGTATGGACTGGACATGCAGGACTCATAGAAAGGTGACCCCTGTACTTTGCAAGGCGAGATGGTCCTTCAGGTTTCTGCTTTGCAGAGGAGACTGCCAGACATTCTACAGGACACAGAGAAAAAAATGACTGAGAGACTAGGCCTGTGGGCTGAAGATGGATGACCCTATGTTGCAGAGGAACTATGGATGACAGGCAGCTGTTTATGTCATTCTAGATTTTTGGAAGTTGCTTACAGTGCACTTTCTGTTTACTTAGGTAATATTATATCCTTCTGAGGTCTTTGATGTAGTTGAAGACTAGATAATTTTAATTATAGTTTTCCTTGGTTATGATAAGAAATAAGTTAGATATGAAACTTTGGACTCATAATATAAGATAAATAGAATATTTTCTTTAAATTTGCCAAAGATAAATGGACTGGTTATTGTAACTGTAATTCTTGCTTGATAACTGTTTTGTTACATATGATTTTACTATGTTAAAGTTAAAATTTTTCTTTTTAATTAAACAGAAAAGGGGAAATGCTGTGGGATAATGCTTTTGTACACTGGTTTAATAAAATGCCAGAAGACGCCAGCCTGCTGTCCAGGGAGCAGCTTGTAATGGCACACAGGTAAAGCCATGGAAAGCGTGGCAACATATAGATTAACAGAAATGGGCTGGGTTTAAGTGTAAGAGCTAGTCAGTGGTAGGCCTGACCTAATGGCTGAGCAGTTTTAATTGATATAAGCCTTATATGTTTACTTGGATCTGAGCAGCTGCAAGACTGTGGGGCCACACGTTAGCAGGAGCAGAGTGGGACCAGGAAAACTTTCAGCTACATCTATCCACATCTATATGCCTTGCTGCTCTGCCATCTGATTTGCTCTCTCTGTTCAGCTACATCACTTCCTTTTCCTACCCAACTCTGTCAATACCTGTCTGTCTGTACAGACCTGCAGATATCCATGGTTAACTATTTGTGGAATTTAAGGTATGTGCCACCACATATTAGTGCAGTATGAGATTGTAACTGAGAGACTTGTGCAACGTTTTATGAAAAGCTAGTCCTTATAGTGGAGAGGGTGCCTGAATGGGCTTACCCTGGTAATTAGATTGGTGACTACTCTGTGTTATCATAGAGCCTTCATTCAGTAATTGCTGGAAGCAGATGTAGAGATCCACAGCCAAGCACCAGGCCAAGCTCCAAGAGTCCAGTTGAAGAGAGGAAAGAGGGATTCTATGAGCAAGGGGCATCAAGATTATGATGGGGAAACCTACAGAGACAATCAAATGAAGCTAGTGGGAACTCATGAACTTTAGACTAACAGCTGTGGAGCCTCCATGGGACTGGATTAAGCCCTCTGCATAATCAAGACAATTATATAGCATGATCTGCTTAAGGGGCTCCCTGGCAGTAAGATCAGGATCCACCCCTGGTGCATGGGCTCCCTTTATGGAACCCATTACTTGTGGGAAACCTTGCACAGCCTTGATGCAGAGGAAGGGGCTTGGACCTGCTCCAACTGAGTGTACCAAGCTCTGCTGACTCCCCATGAAAGGCCTTATCTTTTTGAAGGAGGGAATGGGGGATGTGTTGAGGGGGGGAAGAGAGGGGTGTCTGTGATTGGTATGTAAAATGAATAAAAAAATTCTTAAAGAAAAGAAAGTAAAAGCTAGTCCCTAAGTTGTGTAATGATTCACACACAGGAAGATACTGCTAGGAAAACTACCAATACATCCATGTTCAGATCTGTTCTTCAAAATCTCTAGGAGATATGAAAATCTGGGCCATTATTAAATTAGACCAATTAGAGAAGAAAACAAAGAAGAGATGCAACCCTGATTTTCATTTAAAAAAATTAAGAATTCTCACCAGGTTTAAGTTAAAACAGCATTCAGAAAAGACAGTTGAAATTGGGAATGAATATCTGTATAGGTAGAACTAATGCAAGTAATGAGAACTTGTTTGGATACTTAATTATAAATTATAAAAAAGTAAACATCAAACAGACAGAGATAGATCTTGGGCCAGAAAAGAAACAGATAAGAACAGGCTCTAGGATGTATAGGAACAATTTTTTACTCTCTTATTGTCCTCCTTAAATTATTTAAAGGCCTATATCAATATTGCATTGATATTGTCTAAACTCAGTAGCATATTATATGTAATTTGCTTAACAATAAAATTAACATGTTTCAAATCACTGTGTACTGTTTCGAGCTAAAAAATCAAAGCAAGGAAGACCGACTCTGATTGAAAACTCAATGAAATAGGGCTTAGATGCATTGATAGGTAAGTTTAAGAAAGCTGTGCGTAAGCAGGAAGTTAGAAGTATATATAAGGACTGATGAGAACACAAAAGCAGGCCATCCAACTCAGCGTAATTTGCTCTGAAGATGCCCAAGGGGAAATAATGCTTGAGGTGAATCTTAAAATATAAACAGTCAATGAACCACAAAGACCACTCCTTGGACACACACGTGGGAGTGGTGAGAGAGAGAGAGAGAGAGAGAGAGAGAGAGAGAGAGAGAGAGAGAGAGAGAGAGAGAGAAAGAGAGAAAGAGAGAGAAAGAGAGAGAAAGAGAGAGAAAGAAAGAGGGGAGAGATTATAATATTATAAATGCCTCAGGAATAGTTTTCTATTGTTCATGGGTTAGTTTTGTAGTACCAGAAAAATATAGAAAAGAAATGGAGACAGAGACTTCGAAAGCTCCAGCTTCCCCTGTTATGCAGGATTGTTTAATCCACTAGCCCACTGAAAACTATTGTGTAAAATTAAAATTTGACGTGCCCAGATTTTCAGTTCAGGTTGGTAACACGGGACTCAGATCAGAGAATCTATAAGGGGTTAAAGGGCAGGTGACAATTCATAGATATTACTAAATTCATGAGTCCTGATACATGGGTAAAATTTACAGGATGTAACAGAATCATATTAACGAACTAATTTCGAGATGGACTCTATATAATTTGAATAATTCAGCATTTCAGATATGAAAAACACAGCTCAAAAGATCTCGCTATGTAGTAGCATCAGTGGAATCCATTAACAATGGAGTTTATTCTCTGTCAAAGACTGAGTCCCGAACTAGAAATCAAATAATGCATATAGGAAAGGTTGCTCATGGTTTCAGAACAAAGTCACCTCACTGTTTAGACCTCTGGCTTTCAGTAAGCTATGACAAGGAGTAGCATTGCTCACTAGAAACATTATTGATAAATGACAGAAAAGACTGTGACACATAGATAAGCCACTTTCATACATTCCTGAAACAAGTCAATGGCAAGCCAAACCAATCTGCTCTTTTGATTAAACTCAGAGTTCATACTGTCAGGAGTACATTCACACCATGATGGACTTTCAAGTCTTAACCTGTCAAACTATGATGACCAGACTGTTAAGCAGAGCTTGTACCATGTACCATTTTTCCTTGTGGAGAATACAAGTTTTTCTTATGCTACTTTTGTTTAAAGGATGAATGTCTTCATATATAATATTTTTGACGAATCACCTTAAATAATTTGCAGTAAGTAGTAGCTGTTGCCCTATTTGATACATAGTTGATATTGAGCTTACCCCAAGTTTTTGAGACATTGGGGCAGTCTGGGCCCTATACTAAATAGTAACAAAAATTAAGAAGGAGCATCGTAAACAGGGAAGCCATTATTCATTGAGGACACCGTCAACACTGACAGTGATGAATACCATCCCCTTCCACTGAAGTTTGAACACTACATAATTACTAGGAAGGCCAAGAAAGGGCACTTGAGGCCAGCTTCAGAGCTCATGTACAATGCTCTATCTAACCACAGAGCCAAGGTGAGAATTTCTGAGAAAGGACAAAAGCCCTGCAATTGACCAGTGCTGGTTAAGACATAATTGTTAATGTAGCTTATTTGTATGCATATGATTTTAGTACTACGACAAATAGAAATGAACTTGTATGCTAATGCACTAGACTTATTTAGGTCTCACGTATGAGTCCTTCATCACCTGTCACAGCCAGATCTCTTTTTATAGTAAGAGGAAAGACAACACCAAAAAGGTCTGTAGCATACAAGCCAGAGAAAATCTTTGTGGACAATATCACTGTAAAGCAGGCTTTGCACTGAAAATTAATGAATACAAACAACTCATACATCACAATTATGCAAACCTCAAAGTTTTACTTTTAAAAGTAAGTAAAACAAACAATTATATATCTGTCCAAAGATGAGATAAAAAAATGGCTGACAAGCAAATGAAGATATACTCAGTATCACTAGTTTTCAAATACTCACAAACCAAAAGAGTGGGACACCCTTTTGCAGTAGGAAAGCCATAATAATCACAACAATAATAGTAACAATCCTAGTCTACAGATAAACGTGTTTTGGTTATCACTCATCTGTCTCCAGCATTTGTATTATTTCTTCCTTGAAGCTACTGTCAATTATACTGTTAACACTCACATCAGGACTTCTCTATGGATATTTTCTTTTACTGACCTTGGATATGGATCTAGATGTGGAGTTACTGGATCAACTGGAAACTGTTATTTGAATGTTTTCCAGGCTATTGTCCAGGCTGGCTATACCATTTCAGCTTCCATTAGCAAGTATGAGAGTTCCCATGACACTGTGTCCTCACTAACATTTGTTAGAGTTTGAGACCTGGACTTTTATTCCTTCACTATGGATTCCTTTAAGACAGTGGTTCTCAAACCGTGGGTCATGACTTCTTTAGGGGTCAATCAATTCTTTCACAGGGATTATATATATCAGATATTCTTCATATCAGATATTTACTTTATAATTCATAACAGTATCAAAATTACAGTTATGAAGTGGCAACAGAATTAGTTGTATGTTTGGAGGTCACCACAGCATGAGGAACTGTAATAATGGGTCACAGAATTAAGAAGGTTGCGAACCACTGCTTTAAGTATTAGTTTCCACAGACTTTTGTGGAAAAATAAGCAGAACTTATGTCTATCTGTGTAACTATATCTTATGAGTGTTGTAGAGAGCACACTTAATTTTGACAGATTTGAAAAAGCTCATGGATGCCACACCAAATTCTGTATAATCCCTCTCTTACACTTGATTTCCTTTAATGTCAGGTCTTATTGGTATACTCCTTCCTCTCCACACCCCTTTGGATCTTTTTAGCTAGTTTTCTCTGTTTCATATCCCAATACTCCACTAGAAATGATCTTTGCTAATGTCTCCATGTAGAAACATGTCAAACTGTAATACTCCTCTCTGTTATTTTTCACTAAATGGGGTTCAAGCAAGGTAAAAAACATTCTTCCTTGGAATTTCAAGACACTGAATTCTCTGACTCTCCTTATACTTCACTAAGTTTTATTGTCTCCTTTATTGTTTTTAAAATCTGGTTTTCTAGCTCCACCTCATGAGCTTATTTTTCAAATTTAGACAATTTTATGGATAGTTTTAAAATTTGTCTCCATTTGACAATATAATGAGTGCCTAAGAGATAACCTGAAATATCAGTTATAAGTCAAATACTCCTTTACACCTATGTGTCCTTGCTACCCCAAAGTTTTTTTAAATAAAACTATATTTATAAAAAACTAAGTATTTATTGCAGATCAGTTCTTAGACACTGCATTGCACCTTCAAACTCAAATGAAGTTCATTGTCTTCCTTCAGAAAATACACCTTTGATAGTGTTCCATATTCAATTTGTCACATGGCACTGATATTTCCTTAGCGGCTACAAACATCTTTTTCTCACACTTTTGCCTTACTACCCTCTCAACTGTCACCAGTCCTCAGTGTGACAACATCTCGTTAGGCTGCTACCCACACCCCTGCCTGTTTTGGTGGAACAATCCTAACTCTTTTTTTTCTCCTGTATACTGGATTTTTTTAAACCTAACACAGTACTTAGAGTGATGGGAAAATAGGCTCTATTATGTCACTCCCTTGCACAAAATCCTCCAGCGGCTTCCTAAATCATATAAACCAAAGCTTTTTTCTATTTCCACTTATTTCTGTAAGCCTAAGCTCTTGTCACAATACTAGTATAGCGCCACTTTACAAATGTTTTTTGAGTGGGGGAAAGGATTTAATTCATCTCTTTATAACCATTCCCATGTACATTTCAGAGAATCATTTCTTTTCTTCTAGACTTTTGAACTAAGTAGTAACTTCTACATACGGCAGTAGTCATTAAGTTTGCTTTTTATATACTTAGTTTACCATATTTTAAACAGGTGAATATTTCTTAAATGCAAATGTCAATTTTTAATTATTCTATAGCCTTAAAAATTATTTTTTTTTAATTTCACAAGACAGGGTTTCTGTGTAGCTTTGTGCCTTTCCTGTATCTTGCTCCTGGATCTTGCTCTGTAGCCCAGGCTGGCCTCCATCTCACAAAGATCCACCTGCCTCTGCCTCCCAAGTGCTGGGATTAAAGGTGTGCACCACCACCGTCTGGCAAAAATTAATTTTTAAGCATGGTTTATAAGCACTGTGCATGAACATTCTCCATTTTTTTTATTCATGATCAGTTCATGTCCTTTTCTTCTGGGCTACATATATCTAACTATACAGCTCACTTTAAAATCCCATAGTTAATGTAACTTGGCTCTGTGTCTATAGTAAATAGTTTTATTTCAGCTTTATTAGAGATGGCTTTCTACCCTTTAGACAGAGTCAGTCCTATACCTCCTATTCTCTCATGTGATTCTGAGGTCTCAGATAGATGTGACACATTAGTCATCAGCAGATTGGTACTCTCTGTAGGTAATATTCAGGAAAACAAGAATGTTCATGGCTGTCTTAGTACATTATCTTTAACAACGGTCTTGTTCTAGAAGTAGAGGAAGAACTCAAGAGTCATTCAATGAATTCTCTATCTGTAAGAGCCAAGTCTTAAGTATAGGATAGTTTTATCTGAATGTGAACTATGCCACTTACAAACTAGGAGAACTTGCTCAACCTGATACAGCTTCTATTTTTCATGACAAACAATGAATAATAACATTCATTTTAAATAGCAATGATAGATATTTCAGGTAGCATGTAAAATGCATCTTTTCCAAAGGAAATTACTATTACACAGAACATCAAGTTCTGTCAGGTGGGTATTGTGATCAGTGTCCTACTCACTTATAGGCTGACACAAAAGAATCTTAAGTTTGAGGCCAGCCTGAGCTAACTTGAAGGAACCTGCCAAATATTAAAACATAAGAAGGATGAAAATTAGAACATAATAAATAAGATTTATGCTTTTAATGTGTAAAGACATTAAAACTGAATGTGGCTTACTTTCTACTACCTTATTAAATCAACAATAACTTTTAGTATTTTGCTAATATACTTGATAATCCCACTTAATTTACTTATGAATGAGCAAATGAGCTCAAAATTTTACTGTTATTTAGTAAAAACAATTATTATTATCTAGTAACTATTTTAGGGAAAATTTTAGAATATAGGAATTCTATAGTCCAAGTTTTAATAATAATAAAAAAACGTAGGACTTTATTTGTAAATATTTATTTTTTAGAAGTATAGGCTTATTAAAAAGCTTGGGGCTAGTAGAGTCACATAAGAGTACATGAACATTTGATATATAACTGATACCTCTGGCCATCTCTTTGGGGCTCATTATATGGTCAAATGAGGACAAAATTTAAAAGTATCCCTGAAATTATACCACTGATAGAAATAAGGGGAAATAAACAAAATATTACTATATAATATAATTACTATTATAAAATTATTACTATTATTAATTTTGTTAATGAATTTAACTTATAACTGTTCTAGGTTCATATTCTCATTGCATGTGGTAAATGCTATGACCAAAAGCAACTTCAAGGAGGAGAAGTTCTATTTCATCTTATATTCCCAGGTTAACAACCTATCACTGAGGACCATTAATACAACATCTGAAAGCAGAGACCATGGAGGAACATTGATTACTGGCTTGGACTCAGGCTCACTTTCTGGCTCATGGTCTGCTAGCTTTATTATACAGCCTAGGGATGTTGCCCACATTCCCACAGTGAACTAGGTCTTCCCATGTCAAACATAAATTAAGAAAAAAAAATCTCTCACAGACATGGCCACAGGCAAGTCTGATGAAAGCAGTTCTTCAATATAAGTTCCTTTCTTCCCACTGACTCTAAACTATGTCAAGCTGACAATAAAAACTGGCCAAAGCAAAACTAAGAAAATTAGATGTGCAGTAGATGCTGTTTACTATTACTAGGGAAAGGAAAGAAGTAAAAGTAGGATTTATATAAAGAAGTGTGCAAACCAGTATGCAATAGTCACTAGTTTGCAAAAATGAAAAATTTTACTTAAGAGATATATTTGTGTGTGCATAAATAGTGCATATATGTGTACAGATCTTTAAGACTTAATTATAGTTTAAATAAAGTGAATTTCTAACAACTTCAAATAATTATCCAGTACATGTAATTGTTCCAGTGACTTGCATTTTTCAATGGACAAAGTTGCATCATTAAAATGCTTATGTGTAGCAAAAGTAGTTTGTGGTTATGCAGAACTATGACTGGTTTCTCTTTAGAGGTTTAAACAATATATTCTCAAGTTTAAGATGAATCTGTCACATATTATTATTTACACTAAAATTCTAGACACATAGTATAAAGAAGAAAAATGGTTGTAGAAATTATATACACACACATATATATATACATATATATATATATATACATATATATGTAATACTGTTAAGAATTCATTTGTCATGGTGTCAGTAGAAAGTTTTCATTGAGATGTTCCTGTTGGGTTTCTTCCTGTGGTTTTTATTCTGGAAACTTGAAGCAAAGTTGTGCTTTTGGAAACTATTTATGGAGTGGTCAATGATTGATTACAATCAATACAAATCTTATTTACAGAGAGCACATAGTCAGTGGGTTCTGGATGTTAAATCCCATTTCCATTCATGTAGAAGACAGTCATGTAAAGAGTGCCTGCAGACTACCAGGATTTATTTATAAGTGAAGAAACCAGTATATATGCCGAGAGACTTCAGAACTGAATGAGTTCAAAAGGTGAGCTATAGAACATAATTTCCTAATGAAATCATATTTAAATACACCAAAATTAACATATGTGTATATGTATCCGTGTGTGTGTGTGTGTGTGTGTGTGTGTGTGTGTATGTGTGTGTGTGTGTGTGTGTGTGTGTGTGTGTTCTCCATCTTACAAAGACAACAATGGTGTTAAGAGCAACTTCTTTACATGACAGAATTCTTAGAGGGCACTTTCCAACCTGGGTTGTTTCATCCTCCTTCTGTTTGTTTTGCCCAACTCCGATGGGTTTGTTTTTGTTTGATCTTTTACATTATATTTGTTTTCTTTTTTTTTTTAATTTTTATTTTGCAATACAATTCAGTTCT
Source organism: Peromyscus eremicus (assembly GCF_949786415.1). NCBI lineage: Eukaryota > Metazoa > Chordata > Mammalia > Rodentia > Cricetidae > Peromyscus > Peromyscus eremicus. The sequence continues at coordinate 50,755,734 of NC_081431.1, read as the reverse complement.
ACATATCAGCCACAGATTCCCTTGTTCTCCCCCCTCCCGCCCCCCTCACCTTCCCCCCAGCCCGCCCCCCATTCCAATCTCCTCCAGGGCAAAGCCTTCCCCACAGACTGAGATCAACCTGGTGGACTCAGTCCAGGTAGGTCCAGTCCCCTCCTCCCATGCTGAGCCAAGGGACCCTGCATAGGCCCCAGGTTTCAAACAGCCAACTCATGCAATGAGCACAGGACCCGGTCCCACTGCCTGGATGCCTCCCAAACAGATCAGGCCAATCAACTGTCTCACCCACTCAGAGGGCCTGATCCAGTTGGTGACCCCTCAGCCATTGGTTCATATTTCATGTGTTTCCGTTTGTTTGGCTATTTGTCTCTGTGCTTTATCCGACCTTGGTCTCAACAATTCTCTCTCATATAAACCCTCCTCATTCTCGCTAATTGGACTCCCAGAGATCCACCTGGGGCCTAGTCATGGATCTCTGCATCCAGATCCATCAGTAGTTGGATGAGGTTTCTAGCACGACAATTAGGGTGTTTGGCCATCCCATCACCAGAGTAGGTCAGTTCGGATTGTCTCTCGACCATTGCCAGCAGTCTGTTGTGGGGGTATCTTTGTGGATTTCTGTGGGCCTCTCTAGCACTTTGTTTCTTCCTATTCTCATGTGGTCTTCATTTACCATGGTCTCCTATTCCTTGTTCTCCCTCTCTGTTTTTGATCCAGCTGGGATCTCCCACTCACCCAAGCTCTCTTTCCCTCGACCCTCGCCCTTCACTACCCCCACTCCTGTCCAGGCTGTTCATGTAGATCTCATTCCATTTCTCTGTCGTTGGGCGATCCCTGTGTCTTTCTTGGGGTCCTGTTTTCCAGGTAGCCTGCCTGGTGATGTGAGTAGCAGTCCAGTCATCCTTGTTCGACATCTAGTATCCTGTTATGAGTGAGTACATATTTGTTTTCTAATAATAAACAGAAAGGGGATGGACCCAGATAAGAAGGGAGGTGGGGTGGAACTAGAAGGAGTAGAGGAAGAGAAAACCATAATCACTATATATTATATGAAAAAAGTCCATTTTCAATAAAAGAAAAATAGTGTAATTATAATCTCAAAAAGAAAGGGGAAAAAAGGGCACTTCCATTCTCAACAGTTGGTCTCCGAGGTGCTGAGCAAAACTGTCCTTGCAATAACGCAATCTCTGCAGATCCATACAGTAAGCCTCTCTGGTTTCTATAAAGTTCTGCTGGAGATGAAAAATTATGCTACTATTCCCTTTGAATCTCAGAGAGATTCTACCATTTATGGAGATTAAATCACTATAAATATGACAACATTGACAAGCTGGCTCATTATTTAAATTATGAGTACTGTATAATTTTAATTTTCATTAATGTTTTGTAGCACACCATGCCGTTTATTTTAAAATGTATGAAGAACTATTAAGCACATTTTCATAATTGCAGTAGAGAAATTTCTGGTAGAATATCCCCAAAGCCTATGCTCTCTACTATCTAAGGCCTCTCAGTGTTCAGACCTCATTCTTTCCCCATACAACACTCAATGGCTTTCTACCATGTGCTGTGAGCCTGCTTTGAACCTTGATGATGGTCATGATCATTTCCAACCAATATGAATTAGATTTCATAATAGATATTCCCATGACATAAGTAAAGAACAATGGGAAAAGAGAAAAATAGGAAAGATAAAAGTTAAAGGGAGTGGTTGAAGAGTTGATGGTAAGATTTCAGCTATGTTTTAAATAATAAAGTACCTTAAATCAGGAAGGAGGGAGAGAAGTTATGTGCAAGCATGGCACACTGACCAACTGCCAATTTTCCTTTCTCTTCCTCACATAGGGGCACCATGTTTTCTTCCTACCTCTGGATCTTCTCATCAATTCTTACCCCTTTTATTGTATTGCTTCACCATTCATATCCACTTCATCCTTCTTCATTACTTAATGCATTTCATTTCCACAAAGAAAGTATTTTTAATCCATAGGCTTCATTAAACACTGTTAAGGATACTGCAGAAATCTTTTAAAAAAGTATGTGCTTATTTGACTCTCTATAATCTCTTACATATTTTGCAACTTGTTAAATTGTTTTGTTCTTAATTTCCCAAGATCTCATGTAAATTCTCTAGGTTTGTAAAGCCCTCCATTTAATGAACTGCAAACAATGAAAAGTAGTATGTGTCTAATGAATACAAAAATACTGACATGAATAAATAATGTGTAAAAGCATGAGTTCATATATGAGGACATTTAAGGGAGTGATAAACTATGATGATCTGAGAAAACTGAAAAGCTAAGTTCATTAGATGTATTAAATTGAAATGCAGCGGAGAGATGGTATTTTAGTTAAATACTTCGTAATTTTACAACTCAAAGTGATCACTGCAAAAGAAATACAGAAGATAGAAAGAAAGTTAAAAAAAAAACTACAAGGAGAATGTACCAGCTTATTGATATGGATCAGAAGTAAGCAAGTGCTATAGCAATGGAATACAGGGGATGGGTGATTTTGAAAAATAGAGTGTAAGGAAGTTAAAGAAAAGAAGTGGAATTTGTTTCAGTCTCATGCACCTCCGTGGATATAAGTTAAAGTCACAAAAAGAACTGCAGGATCAAAAGCACACTGATTAAGAAAGATGATACATTCTGTGCTTCACACTTTGAGCACAAAGAGTCAATAACAATTTGGCAAAGATGTCTGTGCTTGAGCTGGAGTTCTAGGAAGTCTGTGCATGTATTAAGCACTGAAGTCCAAGGATTAAAATGACACAATTCAGGAGGCAAAGGCAAAGAAAGAGAGCAGTGCTAAACTGCAGACCGTGGGTAAGTGCTGCTTTAGGAATCCAGACCTGTAGTTGTGATTCAGTAAAAGAATGGTCACATAGGAAGAAAAAGTGCATTAAGGACATTGTGTCAAAACATATGAAGGAGGAGCATACTTTGGTAAGTTAAATATATTACATATAACAAAGTAAGATACAGAACCACCAGTGTCCTAAGAACAATACTAGCATTTACTACACAATGCTAGTACTGTGCATTCATTCACTCCTATACCTAATACAAACTTATTAATAAATTAGTATGAAATTTTATTTTATGGATATTAAGAAAACTAATTTTAAAAACATTAGATCTCATAGATGTACATTCTGTTCTGTCAGCATTTGATGCCATAGTAGAAAATATGAAAGAAAAATTGATGATAATTTAACCTAAGGCAAAATGTTTCTCCTTGGCTTACCTATAGTGAACAAAGACTGTACCTGACTCTTAAAAACAAATGTTTATCACTGACCCAAAATGATCTCAGTGGCTGGGACTTTTGTTAAAATGAATTCTAACCTTTTCCTTCTGTCTGTTTCCAAACCAATCATTCTGAAGTACTTGTTGGCTTGACCCACCCTTTAAATAGTTAATGATATTCTACAATAACTAACCAAGACCAAGGGTAAAACTTCCTAGTGTCCTGCTATTAGGCAGTACATTATGGCCAATGCTTAATTTATATGATTTTAGTAAATTACATTTATATAACAGATTGGTAATAATGACTATCGAATTTTAATTTCCACTCTACATTGAACATTGTTTCACTTTCTACAGGATAGTGATTTTACTCTCAAATTTAATATTAGGAAAAGCACAAAATTTATTAGAAAGATTATTTTTAGGGTTCCTCATATAACCACTCTAAAAATCAGGTGAAACTATGTTCCTGAACTATTAAATGACTACTTTTTCAGTCTCTCTGCCTCTACTTCACTCTCTCTAACTCTCTACCTCTCCTCTAGGTTTGTGTGGGTGATGATATATTAAAGTCAGCTATATTGCTGACCTCCAGAGAAAATCTCTTCAGTTACACTTCACAGGGTTAGTTATGGATTTCTTTGAGAAACTGCTTTAATTCTGCCAAATTTCTTCCCAGATTTGCATATCTATCCATTTATGACAATCAATAGTGAGTTGTCAGCATATATCTATCAGGCAGTGCAAGTTGATTACTCATAATAGTCAATTCCACAGCCAAAAGGGGAAAATAGTTTCTTTGTAATAGTTCAAATAAAGTCCAAACTAAGATTGCAGTTCTCTAGTAAAATAGACAACATGTATAATTAGTTTATAGCTAACCTGGTCTATGGTTCACATTTGATCTGTTTTGCCACAGAAAAACAAAGTAAATTAATTGAACTAAATTAATAAAAATAGATTTAGTTCACACACTATATCACGTTATTAACTTAGATAAGCACTCAAAGAAAATACATGTGTATTGTTTCATCCAAGCCCAGACCTCATTAAGTATGAAATATGTGACCATGTAAATGAGAGAGCACAGAGAACAGCCTAAGGTGGCCTAAGACAATCAATGGATTCTCAAGAGGACAGCTAGCATCTGTGGGGAGCGACTTGTGAGGCTGAGTTCAGGGATGTTCTGTCTTTACCTCCCTAGCCATGAATGACACTGATGTATTTTCTGGGCGTGCAGGAGGTCAGATAACTGAAAGCTTGTGCTCTCTGGGTAGTTTGGGCCATAGTGTCTGTCTGTGCTGGGGGTTTGCATTGACAGCTCTGCCTGGGCTGGCTACTGAAGTTCCAAGGGAACATTTTTGTGAAGCCCAGTTTTAACATCCAGAAATCAAATGGCTTTTTAAAACATGTAATTTGGGTTTTAGTAATTTGAGCATGGGTTTTATTTTTTTCATGTTTGTACTTTTTACTTGATGCGTGCTATATATCTATGATGGTGGGGTAATACAATTAATTAAATGATGTTAATTTGTTACAACCAAATTAAGGCAGTTAACATTTTTATCTCCTCAATCATTTATTACTTGCAGGGATTAGAAACCATGGAATTTTCCAGTAGTTTTGAAATGTTTCATAGTTTGTTGTGAGGTGAATTACCTACTGTACTATAGAACCCTAGAAGCAATTAATCCTCAGCCATTGCAGAAGTTCTTAATACCTAACTTTCAGCCATCTGCTCACTGCCTTACCTGCTCCAGGCTCTAGTGACCGCTATCCTACTATTTTTAATGAAATCATCTATTTTGAGCTTCCACCAACAAGTAACATCATGCAGTACTACAGCATAAAGTGCATGATGGTCTTAGCAGAACTGTATTCCTAGTTCTTTGTAGGTTAAACCACAAAGCACAATTTTCATACAGCCTTAAGAGGAATTAATATGCCTGTTACCATCAAAGTAGGTAAATATGATGCTGGTTCTAATGCAGTAAAGGCATCATTTGAGTCATCCCATGAAAGAATTTAATGCTAATCAACAGAGATATATAGACAAGAATGGTCGTGTGTGTGTGTGTGTGTGTGTGTGTGTGTGTGTGTGTGTGTGTGTGCGTGTGTGCGTGTGTGTGTGTGTGTGTGTGTGTGTGTGTGTGTTGCCTTCATGAATATACATATGTAAGTAATTTGTCTATGACTGGAATTCTCTCCCTACTCCAAAGGTCGTGGATGACTCTGCTGAAGAACACACACTTCTTATTATTGAGTATTTTAACATTCCAGTCCTCATTATTACTATAAAGATTTGAACTGCTTTTATTCTCTACCTCTAAGTATTACAGTCCTGCATTAGAAACCATACAAATGAAGGCATAAAATTAGAAGTTTTTTCAATGTGGTTTTAATTAGAAAAGCAAAATGCAAAAAGAGTATCTATTATATGGTAACTGTTCTATTTTTGTTCTTGTTGCCATGGCACACAACCTAACCAAAAACGACTTGTAAGAGGAAAGAGTTTATGTACCTGATTATTACAGTCTGAAGTCAATTATTGAAATCAAAAGTCAAGGCAGGAGATACAACACTTAATGACATCAAATCCACAGTCGAGGGTAGATAGAAATGAATATATCCAGGCTGCCTACTTCTGCTTCAGATAGTTTTTTTTTTTTTCCTTTCTTATGTAGTTCTGGAAATATTGCCCATGAAATACTGTCACTTACAATGGACTGACATTTCCTACACAGTCCTACATGACCACAAACTAATCTGATCTAAATAATTTTGACTTGAAACACTCTTCTCAGATACTCTGTATGAGCAACAAGAAGAAAAAATATCCAAGGTTTTCTGTTTTTCCAAATGAAGTTGAGTATTGTCCTTTCCAGGTCTGTGAAGAGTTGTGTTGGGATTTTGATGGGAATTGCATTGAATCTGTAGATTGCTTTTAGTAAGATTGCCATTTTTACTATGTTAATTCTACCTATCCATGAGCATGGGAGATCTTTCTGTTTTCTGATATCTTCTTCAATGTTTTTCTTCAGAGACTTAAAGTTCCTTTCATACAGGTCCTTCGCTTGCTTAGTTAGAGTTACCCCAAGGTATTTTATATTGCTTGTGGCTATTGTGAAGAGTGTTGTTTCTCTGATTTCTTTCTCAGCCCTTTTATCATTTGTATACAAGAGGGCTACTGATTTTTTTTTAATTAATCTTGTATCCTGCCACATTACTGAAGGTGTTTATCAGCTGTAAGAGTTTCTTGGTCAAATTTTTGGGGTCACTTATATATACTATCATATCATCTGCAAATAGTGAAAGTTTGATTCCTTCCTTTCCAATTTGTATCCCCTTGATCTCCTTTTATTGTCAAGTACTATATTGAATAAATATGAGGAGAGAGGACAGCCTTGTCTTGTTCTTGATTTTAGCAGAATTGCTTTAAGTTACTCTCCATTTAATTTGACGTTGGCTGTTGGCTTGCTGGAAATTGCCTTTATTATGTTTAGGTATGTTCCCTGTATTCCTGATCTCTCCATGACCTTTATCATGAAGGAGTGTTGGATTTTAAACATGGTATGTACTCACTCATAAGTGGATACTAGATGTAAAGCAAAGGATAATCACACAACCCACAACTCCAGAGAAGCTAACTAGCAAGGAAGACCCAAAGAGGAACACATGGCTCACCCTGGGAAGGCAAAATAGATGGTATCTCCAGGAGTAAACTGGGGATGAGGAGTGGGCAATGAAGGGTAGGGGATAGGGGATAAGAACATAAGGGAATGGTATGGTTGAACTGGAACAGGGATGGAGGGGGGAAGCAATGAAAGAGATATCATGGTAGAGACAGATATCATGGGGACAGAAAGAAACCCAGGGCTAGGGAAATTGCCAGGAATCCCCAAGGATGACCGCAGCCTGGGCTACTAGAAATAGTGGAGAGGGTGTCCAAACTGAACTGGCTTACTCCAGTGATCAGACTGGTGAATATCCTAACTGTCATCACAGAGAATTTCTCCAATAACTGATGGAAGCAGATGCATAGATCCATGACCAAATACCAGGCCAAGTTCCAAGAGTCCAGTCAGAGAGAGGAGGGAGTCTATGTGCAACTGCATCAGGATCGTGATGGGAAAACATGCAGAGATGATCAAACCAATCTAGCGAGAAATCATGAAAGTTGGATCAATGGCTGTGGATCCTACATGGGACTGGACTAGGCCTTCTTCATGGCAAGACAATTGTGTAGCTGTGGGGGCCCACTGGTAATAGGATCAGAATCTATATCTGGTGAATGAGCAGGCTTTTTGGAACCTATTACTTATGATGGGACACCTCGTGCAGCCTTGAGGCAGGGGGAAGGGCTTGGACTTGCCTCTACTGATGTGCCTCCCCATGGGAGGCCTTGTCTTTCTGTGGGTGGGAGTGGGGGGTACATTGGAAGGGGGAGGCTGGGGGGGGCAGGATGAGGGAAGAGGGGATCTTTGATTGGTGTGTAAAATGAATGAAAAAAATTTGTTAATAAAAAAAGGGAAGCTCCATGAAAGAGGGACTCTATCAAGAATAAACCTACAAGGATAAGAGTGTGGAAGAAACAACAGTGATTGAGGTAATAAAAATAACAAAGGGGATAATTGTTCACCCTAGGAAAACACATGAGGGGAATAAAATCAGTGTAACAAAAAAAGAAGAAACAATAAAAGTAAATATAGATTGATGCTGTATGCTGTACATTCTATTGATGATATGCTAAGACATTTTAATATACTTTTTTAAACAAAGTACATGTTATGGTCACTTCATTACATTGTCATACACTGACAAGTAAGAACATTGTCAATGCAGTCATGTGATTCCTTAGCAACATAATTATTTGTGGATTCTTTGAAAGGATTCTCTTTTTATTTATGTTCTTTTTAGTGATTAAAATAATACTCATGTGAAGAAAGGAAGTTTTAAAAGAGATTAATCTATTGTAAAAATTTACCCAATTATCATGTCAATTATAGATTTTTATAACATACATTGAAAACGTCATTTTAAAAGGAGAAAATAGAAGTCAACTAATTTCTGCTCCCCATGCCTGATTTGACAAAACTATGGAAAAATTGCATTTGTTGAATACATTTCCTTGCCTTCCATGACAGGAATGCTGGTGAGCTATTCTTTTTTATGGTGTACACTCCTACATAATGAATGCTGTATTTTCATGTTGCAATAATTTAAAACCTATATGGACAGTGTTCATCAAATGTATAGACTGATATAATATCCAAAGGATAAAGTTCATGCTACATCATATAATATTAATCTCAAGAGTTTCACCATCCATAATTTGTTTCATTGTATAGCTTTTTTTTTTTTTTTACTGTGGCATATACTTTGCCAAAGCACCCATTCTCCCAGACTAGGTCTTGAGTTACAGTCATGTTGAGAGAAGTTTTGAAGGAAACTTGAAGACTTAGACATGGGGGTAAAAAAGTTTAGGCATGTTAGACATTCATTTTCAAAAGGCAGGTTCACACATCCAACCGACAGCAAAGGAAGTCTACTCACTCAAGTTAAATGTCAGTGTCTAGAATTGTCACTTTCTTCCAAAGGTCATAAAAGACTCTAGTGAAGAAAATATACTTCCCTTCTCAAGTATTTTAAAGTTGTGTTTCTTGTTGTAATTATTATGCTTTTATTTTCTTCCTCTAGCTGTTGTAGCCTGATATGGGAAACAACATAAATGGAGACATAAAATTAAAAGACTATGTGTTTTACTTAAGAAAAGTGTCCTATTTGATACCACAAATAAACCAAATTTGCATAGGCTAGTTCAAGTAAATGTATACCAAAAACAGTCCCAAGATTGGGGAAACATTTGACATAAAACATAAAAATGAAACAAACTGGCAATAAACACAATCCTTTCACACTCAGTCCTTTGGGACAAAAATGGATCCATTTGCAACCCTACCAAGCAGTAGCATATACATATATGCTGCTGAGAAAAGACACACAGATGCCAAATGGGTGCATTAACCCCCCTTGGCACAGTTAATGTAGACATGCCCTTAGGGATCCATATAAGACCCATCTGTTCAGTCAAGCATTTGCTTAATTGTGTCAAATGCCTGGCAAATGCAGTGTCAGTTAATAGATAATAGATATGTAAATGCTGTTTGTGTTCCACTACACATGCCCAAGGGCTTTAGAATACATACATAATATTTTTTAAAAAAAAAATAATTTCCTGTTAAGGATAAAAATGGAAGTTTTTGGAGCAGCACTATTACTACTCATGATAGGCCAAACTATAATGCCGAAAAGCTGAAAGCTTTGTAACAGCATCGTCTTCTAGGGATACTGGCTGCCACTCTATTTTTCTGGAAATACAGAAGATCATGTTATTTGCCTTCAAAGTTATGAAAGGGACTAGTTTACGAGGCCTCCTGAATGCCAACATGTCATCAAACATGAAGTAAGCATTATGAGTGGCTGAGAAGAACACAGCTTCTAGAAACCTGTCAATCTGAACACCTGCGCCAAGAAATGCTGTCAGGTAGGCACTCTGGAAATGTGATTGGACTGTGTGGGCACCAGCTCTGTATCAAGGAACTGAAAGGTAATAAAATTTAGCCCCTTATGGTTATGGAAATTTTTCAATATGGAAATATGAAGCACAATAGAGACCTTTAATAAATTCCCAATTCCTACTTCACACACTAGAACTTTGCACGACCTTGGTTAACCATAAAAAGGAAGTGAATGAGTTCTTGCATTAAACTGCCCATGACACCCTAACTGACAAGTACTGAGAATTAAGTTCTTAATATCCCCTTTCCCCTCTATGATGCAGACCTATTATCAGTGACACATTTGACAACTTTGAAGGAAATGGTTGCCAAAACGTTTGAGAGGATGTTAGATTGACAGTTCAGAACACAGCAGTCCTCTCTAGGTTTTATGACAGGAAATCCTTACAGCTTCCTTTTCATCTTTAAAATAGCCTTTAAGAATCACTTTCACTTGTACTTTGGACATAGATAGAACATCTTAAGCCTATATAGAGCATAAAACACTTAAGTGGGGCTTGATGCACTCTCCGGGCCTTCCAAAATGACGAATCAATTTTGATACTGACAGCCCAGCTGCTAGAAATAATTTCCATCACTTTTCATTTCCTTCGTACTCATTTTTTTTTTTTTTTATTTTTCTTAGAACTGGAATCCTAGTGTTTTCTAGGAGGAACAGATTTCAACAGAGACCTACATTCTACCTGAGGAAAACAGGTGGCTGCCTTTTCCTCATTAGGATTCAGCAATATTAAAATTATATACACAAGGTTAAAAATGTTACAGCCTATGTTAAGTATAAAACTAAATGCCATAGGTCCCTAAGCAGAAATTTCCACATAGTAGGTAGAACCTACAATTGCTCAATGTCAGGCAATGAGGGACCAATTCAGAAAAAGGTGTCCTTCTGAGGCTGCTTAAGGCTCTAGAGTTAAGCTATTTATTACTCCAGAGCTGCTTCATAAACCACGGTTGCGTTTGTTAAGGTATCTGGAATATTTAAATATTCTAATAATACTATTTTTCTGTTTATCTATCACATTTGTGTTTACACAACTAGCAAGCCATTTTGGAATTCAGGTTCTAAGTGATACAACTGAATGAAAGGCAACCATTGTTAAACTTTAGTTTTTGAGGTTTTCTGAGTGGACTGAGAGCAGGTGGGGATTGGAACATGAGAGATCAGGTTGGGAAGACTAGAAGGGGAAAGTACTGGAAGAGACAACTAGAAAGGGAGGGGGCATTTTGGGGTCAGATAGAAACCTGGCACAAAGGAACCTCCCAGGAATCTAAGCTAAGACTCAGCAATAATGGATCCTGCAGCTGAACTGTAATAGCCTGAACTGGTAAGACTTCCATTGGAGGGATTGGGACACCAACCCAGCCACATAACATTCAATCTACAGTCAGTCCTGCCTATGGGATGTACTAGGGTAAGGGTGGCCTAGAGAGTGAGGGAGGGACTATGGGTATGGGGTAAGGGTGGCCTAGAGAGTGAGGGAGGGACTATGGGTATGGGGTAAGGGTGGCCTAGAGAGTGAGGGAGTGACCAACCAGTGGTTCAGCCTAAGACCCATGCCATGAGAGTAAGCCCATCCCTGACACTGCCTGGAGCACCAGGATCCACATGCTGGATGACCCAAAGACCTACAATAGAACCAAACAAGACTAGAGGGGAAAAAAAATGTTACTGTAATGATGCCTAACTGTACCAGGCTTTTTCTTTTGGTTCACCAACCAGCTCCCAAATCATAACATGGAGACTTATTATTAGTTTTGAATGCTCAGCCACACTTAGGCTCATTTCTGACTGACTCTTTTAACTTGTTTCCTTTTATCAACATCCTACCTAGGAGCTTTTTACCTTTTTTTAACTGAATTTCTAATATTTTAATCCTGTTGCATCAGTCCAAGACTTACTTTACACCACTGTATCACACATGTCATAGGACTTTACATGCCAGACAATGTCTATTTACAGCCACTGATGTTATTTTTAAAAAAACTTTAATTATTCATCTCTCATACAATATATCCTAACTGCAGCTTCCCCTCATGACACTCTTCCCAGCTGCCCCTCCCACCTCCCCTAATCCCTAGATCCACCTCTCTAATCCAGGCCTCTGGGGGACATCAAAGGAACATGGCACAAGATGCAATAAGACTAGGCACAAAACCTCATATCAAGGCTGGGCGTGGCAATCCAGTTAGAGGGATAGGGTCCCAAAAGCAGGCAAAAGAGTCAGAGATACCCACACTGTGAGGAGTCCCCCCAAAACACCAAGCCAACAACCATAACATATTCGGAGGACCTAGAGCAGGCCCATGCAGGCTCCATGATTGCCACTTCAGTCTGTAAGACTCCATGAGCCATACTTAGTTGATTCCTTGGGCCATGCTCTCCAGGTGTCCTCAACTCTTCTGGTTCCCACAATTCCTCCTCCCACTTTTCTGTTGGGTACCTAGATCTCTGAGGAGACGAACCCAATGGAGACCTCCAACTTGGGCTCTCTCTCTCTCTCTCTCTCTCTCTCTCTCTCTCTCTCCCTCTCTGCCTAATGTTTGCCTGAGGGTCTCTGCATCAACTGTCAGAGGAAGCCTCTCTGATGATGACTGGACTAGGCATCGATCTATGAGTATAGCAGAATATCATTAGGAATCATTTTATTTATTTGTTTGTTTGTTTTGGCCTCATAAATTCTATGGATTTTCCACTGTATGAGGTTTCCACATCATCCCCCAAATGCCATCCAATTCCAATCCTCTCTCCCTCCATTCTCCACAACCTGATCCCTCCTATTCCCATCCCCACCTGCCCCCAGTCCAACCACAAAACATATTATATTTCCCCTTCCCAGGGAGATCCATACTTCTCCCCCTAGAGCCCTCCATATTACTTAGTCTCTCTGGATCTGTAGATTGTAGCATGATGATCATTTACTTAAGAGCTAATATCCACTTATAAGTGAGTACACACCATATTTGTCTTTCTGGGTCTGCATTTTTCTCACTCAGGATGGTTTCTTCTAGTTCTATCCATTTGCCAGCAAATTTCATGGTGTAAATTTTTTTAACTGCTAATACTCCATTGTGTTATGTAACACATTTTCTTTTTTTTCTTTTTGTTTTATCATTAAGAAATTTTCTATTCACTTTACATACCAACCACAGATCCACTTCTCTTCCTGCCTCTCAGCCTTTCCCCCAACCCACCCCTGATTCTCACCTCCCCCAAGTCAAGGTCTTCCATTGGGAGTCAGCAGAGCTGGGCACACTCAACTGAGGCAGATCCAAGACCCTCCCCCCTGCACCAAGGCTGCACAAGGTGTCACAACCTAGGCACTGGGCTCCAAAAAGCCTGTCCCCGAACCAGGGATGGATCCTGATCCCTCTGCCTTGGTGCCCCCCAAACAGTTCAAGTTAAACAATTGTCTTGAGTATTCAGAGGGCCTAGTCCAGTCCTATGAGGGCTCCAGAGCTATTGGTCTAAATTCATGGGTTTCTACTAGTGTGACTGGTTGTCTCTGCATGCTTTCCCATCATGATCTCGATGTCCCCTGACCACATAATCCCTCCTCTCTCTCTTCAATTGGATTCTGGAGCTCAGCCTGGTGCCCAGCAGTGGATCTCTGCTCCCACTTCCATCAGTCAGTGGATGAAGGCTTTATGAAGACAATTAGGGTATTCACTAATCTGGTCACTGGAGTAGACCAGACCAGGCACCCTCTCCACGATTGCCATTAGTCCAAGGCATGGTCATCCTTGTGGATTCCTGGGAGCTTCCCAACCACCCTGCCATTTCCTATTCCCATGATGTATTCATTTATCATGGTATCTCTTTTCTTGCTCTCCCACTCTGTCCCTGTTCCACCTGGAACTTCCTATTTCCTTATGTTCTCACCCTCAATTCTTTGCCCTCCATTACCACTCCCCTCACAGCCAGTTTGCTCATGTAGATCTCAACTATTTCTCTTTCACTGGGTTATCTATGTGTCCCTCTTTCACCTTTGATTACTTTATTTCTTTATGTTTTACTCAGTGTCTGTTGGCTGGCACCTATCTGGTGCCTCCCTTATTCTCTCCTTCTTCTCTCTTTCTTTTTCCTTCTCTTGAGTCTAGATTTCTCTTCCTACTTATTCTCTCTGTATGCCAGCCCTGCCTAGCCTTTCTCCTGCCTATGTACTGGCCATTCAGCTCATTATTAGCCCAATCAAGTGCCTTAGGCAGGCAAGGTGAAACAAATGCAACACATCTTTACATATTTAAACAAGTGCAGCATAAACAAAAGTAACACACCTTTACACAGTTAAAGTAATATTCTGCAGCATACACAAATGTAACACATCTTTGTCTACTTAAAATAATATTTCACAACACCTAATAATAGTCTGCTCTACACATAGATTGGTGCCTAGCCCAATTGTTATCAGAGAGGCTTCATCCAGCAACCGATGAAAACAGAAACAGAGACTTACAGCAAAACATTAGTCTGAGCTCAAGGAATCATGCTGAAGAGAGAGGGAGAAGTATTATAGGAAACAAGAAAACCCATAGAATCAACTAACCTGGGCTAATAGGGGCTGACAGTGTGAATCAACAACCAGGGAGCCTGTACGAAACTGATTATGCCTTCTGCATATATGAAACAGTTGTATAGCTTAATCTAGTTGTGGAATTCCTAACAGTGAGAGCAGGGGCTATCTCTAACTCTTTTACTGGCTTTTGGGAACCTATTCCCCATATTGGGTTGCCTTGCCAAGCCTTAATACAAGAGGAAGTGCTTAGTCTTACTGCAACTTGATATGCCATGTTTTCTTCATATCCATGGGAGGCCTGTCCTTTCCAAACAAAAATGAAGGAGGAGTGGATGGGGGGCAAAAAAAGGGGTGAAGGAGTGGAGGAGAGGAGGGAGGAGAAACTGATGTTGGGATGTACAATAAATAACTAATTTATATATATATATATATATATATATACAAATATATATATATATAATATGTATGTTGTCAAAACTAAAAATAAAATTTACTTTTCTATCTATATCTGCTTTTTCCTTCTTTGGTGTGAGGAAAGCATTTCTAAACCAACAATGTCATCCTAATAGCTGTGGTCAGGTATGGCATGAGAAATGGGGACATCTGTGTTCAGTAGATATCACCAGTTTCAGAACATTGGCAATGCTAACACAAAGACTGACTGACTGCTGGTCAAATGTGATTCCAAGTCTGAATTGGGTCACAGTTATGCAGTGGGCAGAATGTAAGGTAGCTTTGGTTCCAATGAGAGGCTTTGCCTAAATCTCCTACATAACAGATAGAGAAGAGACAGGCTATTTGGTGCCTTTGCATCAGTGACCAGATAACAGCATTTATTACAGAGGAAGATATCAGTACATGGTCTGGGTCAAGAAATTTGTCTCTCATATTGAAAGTAGCATCAATCAAATTCTCACATATTCTTGGTCCCTGGTTTCCAGTACTGATGATGAATCTCGTAATTTCCTGAGGCTTCATGTTACATTGCTGAAGGAAAACGATGTTGCAAGCTTTTTGAACAACACAATCATATAAAGGAGACAAAGTTATTGATAATAGTGTGTTTTGTTCTAGCCCTAAAATATAGTCTCATGTTTAAGAGTAACTACTATTTGGTAAAAAAAAAAAAAAAAAAAAAAGGGCACCAATAAATTTTAAATAAAACCTCCAGGTGTACATCATTATGAAGAGCCACTCACTTCAATTACCTGCTACTATATAGGAAACCACACAAATGGGTGATGCTTGAAACTGGTACCACTGAGATGCTGCCTATCATTGAAATTGCATCCTCAACCAGGGCTAAGGGACATAAATGTTCTTTATATTTTGGGACATGTGCGGCAGCTTTCACACACAACTACATATGAGTATTTAATTAAAACTGGTCTACACGTATCAGAAATCTTAGTACAAAGTCTTATAAACAGTTACGTTTCAATTTACTTCGATCAAATTATACTGGCTAAGTAGAACATAGATAAGAAATGATTCTATTTTCTAACTCCCCAAATGCTGGTTTTCATTATTTTCCCAAAATTCTTTGAAAACCCTATTGCTTTATTTTTAGACCATTTCTTTCTTCTCCCATCTCAGCAAATGAGAAGCCAATTGGCATTTTCACTGCTCTTTCTGAAAGCCTCATCTGACAGATCCAACAGCTTTTTCTAGCTTCTAGCTTCCAAATTACCACAGGCTGTTTTGGTCAATTTTTCTGCCACTGTATAACACAGATTGCCTTTCTCCAGCTCCTAGTGGTTTTTTATGGTCTTTCTGGCCTCCAGCAGTAGCATCCTCCCCATATGTATCAGTACCTACCATTGCCAAGTCCTAAATTTAGGATTTTAAACATTGTCTTCCTTGTCACTGTCTTTTGTCTTCTTCATCATTTGTCACCATAATCATCGTTGTCATCATCATCATCATCACATTCCACCTAAATGTACCCAGTTCACTATTCTATACTTTAAGGGTTTCTTAAATTTAGTGAGTAATTAGCACTAACAAATTGTTTCTCCGTACTTGACTGTAGTGTTCTTTTGTTGTTGTCTGAGTGCCACTCATGCTTTTCCAGGCCTAAGGATGTCTTATCATAGGCTAGAGGCACACAGTGACCTTTAGCTATCTCTTTTCTACCAATGGACTGACTAGAACAGTTGTAATAGCTGAGCTTAACTTTCCATATATCTCCATGCAAGATACCTTGACAGTGGAAATAAAACATACTCTCTGGACCTACCCTAAGCCTGGCTTCTGATGTAATTGTAGGCAACAGACAGAATCTCAAGTAGTACCAGTGGAAGGACTGTCCCAATTCTGAGCTTTACACTGTTGTAAAACTAGGTAACCAATAAAAAATACTTTTCATGATTTACAATTAGAAATAAATATAATTCTATGCTTCTTTTAAAATGCCGTTATTCTAACCACAAAACTTCATTTTAGGACAAGAACAAATCTTTCTCTTAGTATATGACATGTTATTAGTTCTTTGGGAATTTTCTAGAATGTGTTTGGATCCTATTTAGACATACTACCAAACTCCTTCCAGAGCCATGCCCCCTTAACCAATCAATTTTGTTTGCTTTTATTCTTCATCAGTTAAGTCTAATTTGTGCTACCCACATATTCTTGGATGTGTAGTCTTCAACTGGAGCTTGGTCTACCTCACAGTAGCAACACTATTCAAGGAAACTGGCTGTCCTTTTTCTGTAGCTATCAATTGTCAAGAGCTCCTTGGCCAGGGTTAGGATTTCATGTTTCCCTCCCCTGTCTATGCTATTATTTTTGTCTGGCTTAGCTTATAAGACCCTTGGGCACGCTGTCAAAACCGCTGTGGGTTCATATGTACAGCTGCCCTGCTGTGTCAGAAGGTCACTGTTGATGAATCTTGCTGACATGGTCTCACATCTCATATATCGTGGCCCTCAGCACTGTAGCATAAATTCTACTTTAAATGAAGATATTCTCCATTAGTATCAGTAAAAAAATATTCTAAAAATGTGAATATTCTAATGATATTTCTCTGCATAACACATCTGTCTGTTTGCTGAACTGTGGCCTCTATTTGTTCATTGTGTCAACACTCAGAAAAAAGGAGTGCTGTGTTTTGACATAAAAGAATCAGGAAAAGCTATCACAAATTTACCTTGTCTATACCTGGGGAAAAAATGTCAATATAAGTTAGATTCATAGCAAGCAGCAAAAGAGATACTGGAAAAGAATTTAATGGAGACACGAATTGCCTAAGGAGAGCATGGCTTAAGGACTCACCCGGGGCTAAGAAAAATTAAAAATCATAACTTCAGCACAATGTTTTTATACCCAAATTTCAAAGTGTATAAATGCATTGCTATTAGAAAAAGAAAGAAGAAGGAGAGGAGGAGGAGGAAAGAAAGAAAGGAGGGAGGGAGGGAGGGAGGGAGGGAGGAAGGAAGGAAGGAAGGAAGGAAGGAAGGAAGGAAGACAAAAATGGCATTTCCAAATTTCTATGAAGCCAGTATCATTTAATGTCAAAACCAGTTAAAGACATACACACACAAAAAGGAAGAATGAGAAAACTACAAGCTAATATCTCTAATGAACAAAGACTCAACAAATGCTCAAAATATTTGCAAACAGAATATATATGTACATCAAAAAGGATTATCCACCCTGACCAAGTTAGCTTTGTCCATGAAATGCAAGGCTGTTTCAATATACACAAGTCAATAAGTAATAAACCATACAAATGGACATAAAGACAAAACCCACATGATTATCTCAAAAGATGCAGAACGTGCCATTTACATAATCTAGTGTGTCTTGTTGATAAAAGTCCTAGAAACTCATGCAATGAGCACAGGACCCGGTCCCACTGCCTTGGCTCGGCCTGGGAGGAGGGGACTGGACATACCTGGACTGAGTCTACCAGGCTGATCTCAGTCTGCGGGGAAGGCTTTGCCCTGGAGAAGATGGGAATGGGGGGCGGGCTGGGGGGAAGGTGAGGGGGGCGGGAGTGGGGAGAACAAGGGAATCCGTGGCTGATATGTAGAACTGAATTGTATTGCAAAATAAAAATTAAAAAAAAAAGTCCTTGAGAGTATGGAATGAGCCAAAATATACTTCAACATAATATACAGCCACTATAAATCTTAAGTGGAAAAAAAAAGATTGAATTAGTCCCACTGAAGTCAAGGGATATTTATTACTCCCCCATTCTATTTCAATATTTTGAGTGAAATACTGCATGGAACAATAAAGCAACAGAAGAAAAATTAAAGGAACATAAATAGGAAAAGAAATCAAACTATTCGAATTTGCAGTAGATATGATACTGTACATTAGAGATCCTCCAAATCCTTCCCCAAAACTAGAAATGGTGAATAAATTCAGCAATATGGCAAGATATAAACCAATTTGGGCAAAATAAAAGCCTTTCTATACTAACAACAAATATACAGAGAAAGATATATTGGACACACTTCCATTATAACAGCCTCAAAGAAAACAAAATATTTAGGAATCAATCTTACTAAGAAAGTGAAAGGCCTGTACAATGAATACTTTAAACCACTAGAAAAAAATATAGAAAAAAGGTACTAGAAAATGTGAAGGTATCTTATGCTCATGGCCTGATAGAATTGATATTGTAAAAATGACCATCAAAAGCTATTTATAGGTTCATTGCAATCCCAGCCAAAATTCCAATCTCATGCTTTAGAGGGAAAAAAAAAACCTTAAAACAAAATCATATGGATTACCCCAGATATTCAAAGCAGGTGGTCAAAATACTCCAGATAGTCAAAGAAATCTTGAGCAACAAGAACAATACTATAGGGATTAACATTTTAAATTTTAAGACATGTTAAAGAGAAATTGTAATAAAAACAAGATGGTATTGCACAAAGACAGGTATGCAGACAAACAGATTAAGATTGATGACCCCAAAATGAGTATCTAAAAGTGAAACTGGAAACACTAAAAATATACACAGTCACCTAAATGATACAGTTGTAGGAAATGACTTTCTGAATAGAACCCCATTTGCCCAGGAATTCAGGTCAACAATTAACAAATGGAACCTCATAAATCTAAAAAAAAAATCTGAACATGCCAGGTGGTGGTGGTGGTGGCAGCGGCGGCGGCGGCGGCGGCGCACGCCTTTAATCTCAGCACTTGGGAGGCAGAGGCAGGCAGATCTCTGTGAGTTCAAGGCCAGGCTGATCTACAGAGTGAGTTCCAGCAAAGCTACACAGAGAAACCCTGTCTCAAAAAAACAAAACAAAACAAAACAAAGTTCTGAACAGCTGAAAATAATTAATCAAGTGAAGAGGAGTTTCACAGAATGCAAGAGAATCTTTGCCAGCTCAACATCTGACAGAATAATATAGAAAGAACTAAACAAGAGTCAAGATTTGGGATTTGAACAGAAAGTTCTCAAAGGAAGAAACCAAAATGGCCAAGAAATTTTTCAAAAAGTATTCAGTGTCCCTAACATTAGGAAAATACAAATCAAAATAACTTTGAGATTTCATCTAACCCCAGTCATAATGCCAAAAATTCCGGAGAACAATCAACATTAATGCTGGAAGGTATGAGGAAAAGGGAATCCTTATTCACTTTTATTAGTATTTCAAATTGGTCCAGCCATATTGCAAATCAGTATATATTGCACAAAAATGTAATAAATGAACATATGAACCTGAAATACTACTTTTTGGCATATGTCCAAAGGACACAACATTCCCAATATACAGATATTTATTTAGCCATGGTCACTGCCTCTCTGCTGACAATAGATAGGAAATGGAAATAACCTAAATATACTTTAATAACTGAATGGATAATGAAAATGTAGTGCATATACATTATGAAACACCATAAAGTAAAATAAAATAATGGACTTCTAGGGTAAATGGGTAGAAAATAGGA
Organism: Peromyscus eremicus; assembly: GCF_949786415.1. Lineage (NCBI taxonomy): Eukaryota > Metazoa > Chordata > Mammalia > Rodentia > Cricetidae > Peromyscus > Peromyscus eremicus. The sequence goes on along the minus strand of NC_081431.1, from coordinate 50,735,478 downwards.
AAAACAAAACATATTGGGTAAGGTAATGTACCTAGAATGTACTCTCATATGTAGACCCTAGCTTGAAATCTTCAGATATGAATACATAACTAGAGGCAGGAGCTGATATTGAGGCCATGGAGAAGAGTATTAGTAAATAGAGAGCAAAGTTAAATGCCATATAAAGTCAGTAAACAAGACTGACATCTACACTAGATTTATAATTAGAAAATGTTATTTCTACAGAATAGCCCTTTAAATTCTGAAACTGACTAAAAGGAGACACTAAGGCTATGAAGAAATTTTTCTATAGATGTGCTCATCATTAGAAAGAAATAATAAAATAACATGATTACATTTGGGAATAATTATTAGTTATTTAAAGAAAATCAGCTATTTTTTCTGCTTAAGAATTTAAATTATTAACTAGGATATTGAGTAATACTCTAGATACTCAACTGGTTTTTAGCATTGAATGGAACATTATAAAATTAAGTAAACTGATAGTAAAGGTTAAACACACATTATTATTTCAGTGAAAATTTTTGTATTAAACATTAAAAATATATTATTATTTTGGTAAATATTTCAAAAGAGTCAAATGAAATTTAAATTTTATGATTAAAAACTAAAAATTCCTTATATAAAGACAATTAGGAAATAAAAAGAAGCCTAAGCATAATGAATGTTCCATTATTATATGCCAGCACATTTATATTATATAATTATTGTTGACAACACTGTAATACCCATATTACAAAAAAAACATAAAATTTGTAATCAATGGGAAAATTCTGCACCTTCCACTAGGTTCTTCCTAGTTGTCAGAGGCTATCTTACTATTCTAAGAGCAAGTGTAACAATCAACTCCCAGGGTACCAGAAAGTACTATGTAAGCTTACAGGGGAGAGAAGCAATCAAACAATTCTACATATTTGTAGAATTGTCATTGTACCATGGAAATGACCACCAGGGTAAGATATCTGTAAATGTGTAATAAGTGTCACTCACATGTTGGTGGCAACCAATAACTGTCTAATTGAACTAAATCCCGCCCAACAGAAGGGAAGTCATGCCTGGTACTGAGATCTGAGCCAGCTTCATCAGGCTCATGAGGTCATGGGCTTTAGAAAAGAATTTACTATTGCTGTTTTGCTAGACCAGCATAATTCCTTACTACATTTTAAAACTTATCCTTATGATAAGTGTAGCTACTTCCTCTCAACAAATAAGCTTCCCTTTACTACAAATAGAGACCATCACAGAAAATAACTATACAATGAAGAAATCAACAGATCGTGTGGAACCTAGCCCCAACAGATACATCTACATCACAACTCCTCCATCCATGGCTCAGGATACATTATAAAAGAAGAGGCAGGAAAAAATGCAAGAACCAGAGCACTAGAAAGTCAGCTGTGAAACAGTCCACATCCTAGAAATGGCTGCATAAACACTACTATGATGGCTACATCAATGGACATGTTAATGCAGAGTCCGTAAAATGTCATGAGGTGTCATTTCTAGACAAAAAATTATAGTCAAAGGCTTTTGGGAGAAGGACAATTAGCCTCTCCTGGGAAGAGTCTCATTGGTTGTCTAATATAGAATGGTCATCTTCCAAAGCATATACACAAAAACAAGAAACATCAATGAAGGAGGTTTATATATATATATATAAATATAAATACGAAAGATACAGATAGATAGATATAGATAGATATATAGATACACATATATAACTATATATGTATATGTGTATATAGTGTGTTATAATAATAATAATAATTAATAATAATAATAAAGAAAAAGAGGCTATCAAGAGTTGGGGAGAGATGGAAGTAGAGGGAGGGAATCTGGGAAGAACTAAAAAAAAGTGATATAATTCTATTTAACTCAAAAAAACTTTAAAATACAATTAATCTACTAACCTAGTATAGAGTGGCTTATGTAACACTGAAATATGCCATGAGGAAGTGTCAAATTCTTGATTTTTCTTCACACTGTAGAGATGCCTCATTCTTTCTAATCCCAAGGAGACATGTGCCTGTGTTTTCAATTTCCAGTCTTACATTCTTTCTTCTTTCATTTATTTTTGATAACTGAATAATAACTAATGAAAACCTAATAGATTTGAGAAACTACTTGGTGGCCCCTGGCAGTGGGATCAGGATCTATCTCTGGTTCATGAGCTGGCTCTTTGGAGCTCATTACCTGTGTTGGGATGCGTTGCGCAGCCTTGATTTGTGGGGAGGTGCTTGGGCCTGCCTCAACTGAATGTCCCAGGCTTTGCTGACTCCCCATGGGAGGCCTTACCCTTTCAGAGGAGGGGATGAGGGATGGGGGGGTGGAAGGCTGAGGGGAGCAGGAGGAGGGATGAGAGGGGAATCTGTGGTTGGTATGTAAAAGAAATAAAAAAAATTCTTAAATAAATTTTTTAAAATATTTACACAAAGCTTTTTCAAACATCTGTACCACATACAAGTCCAAGAATCCTAATTAGTGAAGCCCCAAACTAAAAATTTGTATTCCAGTTCCTCTAACTATAATGTGATACTTCTGTATATAGACTCATGGTTTCCTACGGCTGCCTGCGAGACCAGCCTCCAGACAGCTCAGAGCTCAAAAGGAAGCTGTGGAGTCAGGGCTTACTAGATGTTTTTATCTGAGGGGGTTAGGGGAAAAGACACTCACACACTCTCTTGATGGTTCCCTTCAGGCCTTTTCTTTATTCTTCTTCTGCATTTTCTCTTCTTTACTTTCCTGATGATTTTCTCCTCTCATTCTTGATGTTTTAACTGCATCTTTATTCTTGATGTTTCCCTTCTAACTGTCTCATTCTTGATATTTTCCTTCTAACTCTCTCATTCCTGATGTTTTCCTGCTAACTCATTTTAACTCTCTTATTCTTGATGTTTTCTTTCTATCCTGTTTTAACTCTATTTTTATTCTTTTTCTTACAGCTTATATACCCCAGCAAAATCTTTCAGGTAATATAAAAATTACGATGTGATTACATTCTGTTTTTCAAGTGAATAATTACAATGAATACAAAACAAATAGTTAAAAAACAGCATGTTTTCATATCCTTTAAATGAGTAAACATTTCATGTATTATAGGTGAAAAAAATATCCCACAAACCCACATACATTCATACCCAAGCAATTTGTTATAGATTAACCATGTAGGAAAGCAAGATATTCTTCTCAGTCAGGTCTTTTACTGGTGGGCTGCAGTTTGCAGATACAAAGAAAGGATCAATTGCTTTATTACTTATCTTGAAAGGTAGTGTTACAATAAGGAATCTTAAAGGAATCACAAACCTAAACTTCTATATATGAAAATGAATCAGTCAGCTCTACTTTAAATCTTTAGGGTGCACACTCACTCATCAATAGTTTCTTTGTTTGTTTGTTTGTTTTGTTTTTTAAACAGGAAATTGGGGACAGAAATGGGTATAAGGAATCACTCATCACCTCTGGTCATTACCAATCCTAGCAAGAAAAGTACATCAGCTAGTAATAAGTGGGCTTATTACTAAGCTATCTTGGCTACTGGAACTCAATTGTTTTTCCTTAATCATTAACCTTAAGCCACAGTCTATATGGCTCCTCAATAGAAACTCATGTGTTCTAGCTATGTGACACTTCCTTGTATTTATTTTTATTCATCACAACTCTATATAAACTAACCCTCTTATTATCAATTAGATAGTGCAGCTTAGGGAAGAAATCATCTTCATAATAATCCACAGGTTAAAATGCCCAGTAGAATGGGATGTTTCCATGAGATAAGTACAGTACATTACAGGCAGTGAGAATCTCCCCACACCCAGTCACACCATACCAGATACCAGAGAAAGATAGCAGCAAAAAACATGTAAAGGCACAGAAGAAGCCAAACATATTTTGGGGTCTGTGATCTTGGGGCCTTGCCTGTCCAAAATTGACCCAACAGAGAGTTTCCTCCTGGTGGGCTGATACCTTGAACTTCAATTGTCACCTGCTGCTCTTCTGACAAGGTCACCAGCAGTTTCCCCTGTAGGGAAATCACAAGATCATGATTTAAGTTTCATGCCAGTTTTCTCATTTGTTTACTGAGAATAATAGCACCTGAATATTATTTCCCAGGCAGCATGTGACAAGCTTATAATACAAAGCCAAAGTGGCAGGGGGAAGCTTTACACCAATAACTTTAAGCTATTGAGAGTGATGGAAACATGAATTATTTAATATGTAAACATTTTCTATGCATTCTTAAAGAACATGGATGCTAAAACTCTGTAAGTCCCATAACTGATTTTTTCCAGATTTTATACTTTCTTTAGTGGCTATAAAAGATGTGTTCTGTCAGTTAAGTAAAAACACTTAAGACATGCTTCTCATTAGATATTTTGCTTCATTATTTATGGGTGAAAAATTGTAGACCTGGGAGTGATCATAGTATTTAGTCCCCCCTTAAAATACATGCATAGCTTGGTCTTCTTGTGGGACTCCTACCATTGGGAGCAGGGACTTTGACTCTTTTGCTAGCTTTTGAGACCCTATTCTTCATATTGGATTGCTTTGCCCAGCCTTAATACAAGGGAAGGTGCTTAGTATTACCGCAAACTCCATATGCTATGTTTTGTTTACTGTGGGGATTTATTAAGACAACTCCACATAGTTAAAAAGGAGGCTTATTTTGGGGTAACTTACAGCTAATAAAGGGGTTGGTTACAGGATCCAGGAGAGGTGAGGTGCAGTCCAGTGGTGTTCTTTGGAGAACTCTGCTCAGTCTACCACCCAACATCCAGGATCACCAGGAACCAAGAGAGCCAGCACATCCAGATCTCCAGTCTTAAGGGCTCCTGTCTTGGCCCTGCCCCAGGGGCAGGTCATAGGTAGGCATGGTAGTTACCGGAAGCCACACCAGAGGTACTACTTCCAGGTCAAAGTTGTAACAGCTGCCCACTACTTCTCATTTTGTCTAAATAAGAAAGTTCTAACCTAATACAAAACTATATACAATAGGAATGATTATCAAATAATGTCCAGGAGGAATGAGGGATAATGACTTAGACAAGATGGAACTACAACCAACATGAGCAATATCAAACAAGAGACATACTGAAATACTAAGATCCAGAGAAGTCTGGAGCATAAGAAAATGGCACATTACAAAGATCATTCCAAAAGGTGGGTATTTCTATTATCCTGTAAAGACAAAAACAGAACCCTACCCCACCCCTTGTTTGTTAAATTTCTCTTACAACTTGTAGAGCTGTCACATTGGTGGATGAGCTTTTACTTCTCCTCATCAAGGGGTTTCTCCAGTTTGAACTTAAGACACACAAATGGTAAGTCACTAGTCCACACAGGCAATAAGTGGCAGAGTTTGGGACAGTGTCCTATGGGCTCATGTGAAGAGATGCCTCATATATCTATTATTGATCTGCACTCATTGGTCCAGTGTCGGCCTTTGCCACATCTTCTATATAACCCAGAAAGTTGGAGTCTCCTGTCTGGGTTATTTCTAGAAGGAGCATTACTTCTAGGAGTACTCCATGTACAGTTTTTACTTATATGACCTGGTGTACCACATTTAAAACATTTGGTACCATAGGGCCTTCTTCTACCTCTGGGAATTGCCTCTCCTATCCAATCAAGCCTCATTACTATAGTTAAGAGACTCAACACCATTAGTATAATGAATCCATTCTTCCAAAGGAGCTGATCTGACCTTTAATAGCATAAGTATTCTTTTGCATTCTGTATTAGCATTGTTGAATGCCAAGGACTCAGTTAATACTTGTCTTAATTCTTTATCTGACACAGCTTTCATTATACCTGTGGTCAGCCTTTGTAAAAAATCAGTGAAATGTTCTTGTGGTCCCTGAAATATCCTTGTGTATACCTCAGTTGGTTTTCCTGATTCTGGAATTTTTTCCCAAGCAATCAAGCTGCTGTACAGCATAGGGATATTGTATGCTCATCATAAGTGGCTTGTACATTCCTATCAGAGAAACATCCCTCACCAAGAATTTGATCTTGGGAGATCTCAAAACCTCTGAGTTTACCTTGTTGCTCTAAATTTCTTGCCTCTTCTCTCAACCAGATTTTCCAATGTGACTGCTGGCTATATTCTAGAACAGCTGAAATTAACTGATGCCAGTCATCTGGAATGATTCTATATGAGGTAGACCACAATTTTAACATCTGTCTTACATATGTTGAGTGTAATCCACAGATGACTATCACTTCTTTCATATTTTTAAAAAAAATCTCTCATTGAAATTGGTTGTAATATATATTCTACATATGGCTCAGGGTGTCTATCATCTGCTGGCCTCTCATGGATGATGACAGGATAAGTCATTGTATGAGAGCCATTTGGAGATGTTACAACCTGTATGGTCTTGCCCTTCTGCTTATTAGATCCCTTGTCACATTTACTGAGAGTTTCTTCCAGGGCTTGCAAATGAGCAACTAGGGTCTGTTCTAGGGAGTGAACCTCCTCTCTTGCAAGGGATTCCAAATTTCTCATGGAATCATGCAAATTTTTATGTTCTTCTAAAACACATGATTCCACAGAACTTATTTTATCAGTTAATGATAAACTTTCTTCCTTATAAAGTGTCTGAGTAGCAACAACTTCACTCTGGAGAGTTATTGTTCTCGGATCTTAAGGGCTCCCATCTCAGCCTCACCCCAGGGGCAGGTTATAGGTAGGCGTGGCAGTTACTGAAAACCTCACTAGGGGTACTACTTCCAGGTGAAAGCTGAAACAGCTACCCACTACATTTGTTTATACTCATTGGAAATCTGTCCTTTTCTGAATGAAAAAGAGGAGGAGTGGATTGGGCGAGAAGTAGGGGAAGGATTTGGGATGAGAGAAGGAAAGGGAAACTGTGGTCAAGAGGTAAAATAAATAATTAAATTTTAAAAGTACATTGTAATACAGCAAGAGGAATTAGAAAGACTTTTATTCCAGAAGAGGAACTGTGGTCCTTCAACAACAGGTAATTAAATGCTGCAATTGGAGAAATACAAACTCCATCCTGGAGAGAACATGGTATGAGATATAAAGGCAATATGATTTGACAGATGACTGGGTTTCTGCCTTGTTCTACTTTAAGCATCATGTGGTAGCTATGGAAGTATAGGGCCCTCTCCCCAGTTCAGTTCCTCTAGAAGAAGAGCCAGAAATAAAGATTATCAACGAAAATATTTACAGGAAGCCATCTGAATCAAGTAGAGAAGTGAGAAGGAAGCAAGGCAAAGAAGAAAAATGGTTAATTCTACAGGTAGCCTTATCTAAGACAGTATTTTGGAAGAAAGTCTAACAGTGGAAGATCCCTGATGTGAGACAACAAGACTGACTTCCGCAGCAAGTACCGTCTAGAAGTTAGCCATTACCTTATGCTGTGAGAGATATTTATCTCTTGGATGTTCTTGATGGATCATGCCCTTTAGCCAAAAACAATTCTCAAGAGTAAAAAGTTATCAAATGTGAATAATGAACACTCGAGCATCAGAGGGATGGATATCTGGATGAGACAACACACGGTTCCATGACACCCTTGCATTCCCTGAAAACCAACCCTGGAGAGGGAATCTGACAGAGGCTGCCTTAGTGTCCTGCTTTGCTTCTTAATAAAGCAAGTGTAAGATGCATTTTTGCAGTCTATTAAACTACATCTGTAAAATCCTATAGTCTCCCTAATACTTCCACCTTACACACTCAATAGTCTGTTTTGCACAGAAATGGGAACACCATCCTTTTCATCATGTTTTCTACAATATCAACTTTATAGCCAAAACAATGTAGTAATATTGCTCACTAACTTCCTGTTTTTAGTGATGCTATGTGCTTTATTAGAGGTTGCAGGATGGTGTGCACCATGTGCGTTATGGTGCTTACCATTCTTTACTCATGGTTTCCATTTAGCTGACAGTATACCATCTCAGCCATACCATACTATCACTGGCAATCCTTGCCCATTCCTGAAGGAGACTTTATTTTCTTGTCTCTTGATTTGTTTCTAGCACTCTATGTTGGATGCTAAGACAATGCTCTTGCTATATTTCATATTTTAATAACACAAAAGCAATGTTAAAAAGGAATGTGTTTTGTTTGCCAAGCAGCCATTATTAAGGAAAATGAATCCACAATGGACACATAACAATTGTCTACTCCCAACGCTATTACTCACCTAAGCATGGCCTAGCTCTATACTGAATAGGACTTGATGTAAGTTACAGAAACAAAGGAGTAACAGAGATTTGTGAGATGTATCACTGAAGAGCTAGTTGCTCTTCTGACTCAATTAGCACGCTGATGTTTAAGCCAATAGACTGTGGCAGACTATAACAGGATATATGACCTGACCTAGTTCTATCACTGGGCATTTGTAGTTGCGGGCAAGTTAGATGGAGGTTGGAGCTTTTATTATAGAGTAGAAAGGTACATTACCTCATTTTTAGGACACTGCAGTATTTTTGTGTGGATACTTTCCTTAGAATGCTATATTAGGTGTAGAGTAGGCAATCAGTCCTAAGCAAGTTAAGTTTTATGTTTATTTTCATATGGTAAAACTACTGTATTTTAGAAAATGGTATCGTTCTAACTCATGGAGAAATTTAGACATAATATATAGATACCTGGGAGGAATTCAACAATTATTCAGTCCAATAGCCAGAGAGAAAAGCTAAAATAGATTTTTCTGTAGAGATAAAGATAGACATTTCCTCAGTTTTAAAGGACTGTGTAGGAGTTATGACCCTCTAAAAAGCAGATACCAAAATTGGATAAGAATAAAAGAGTGTGTAGGGGGAAATGCTTGTTATGGATAAAGGGAAGAAACAAGAGTATATAGGACAAATGAGACCATTAAGGTAAAGGAAACTGGCCAAGAAAAATCCCATGGTATAAAACATTTCTAAGTAAATTCAACCAGGATGCTAGGGTGTCCCCAAGCAATCCTTGTCATTACAGGTAGAATTAATAAATGAAAATGGAGGATGCCAAGCAAAATTTGAATTTCAAATCAACAAGCAATATTTAGTGTAAGTATTCCCCAAGTGTTTTCTCCATATTCCTCAAATTGCTAATTGTTAATCTGAAATTCAAATTTAATTGGCTGCCTTGCATTTAATTTGACAACCATAGTTTCAAGAATTCCCTGGCAGTTAAGAATGGACTGGCACTAGTATGCACCTTTCTTTAATCACTGCTTGAAAATGAGTAAGTGGAGGCCTGATGTAAATACTATAATTGAAGAGACAGCAGAGGGGGCTGTCAGTCAACTATGCTTCCCACAGTAGTTGATCTTGAAGGAGATGTGAGCAGCAAACCTCCTAGACAACACATAAAAGAACTTGGGGCTCCTGATATGCATTCCCTAAAGTCTGGAGACACCTAGTGGTCTAGTGCTTCCACCTTGGCAGACAAACAGAGGGCAGATGATGAATGGCAGATGAGGACTGCTGATGGGTAAGGTGAAAAGGAAGCAAATGTGTAGAAACAGCTGTGTAGTCAGTGTTTGTCCTGACAAAGACTTTGGGCCCATTCCTAGTACCAGGGGCAGGACAGATAGAGAGTAAGATGACAACATACCCATGAATCTTTACACTGTCAATAAAATGATGCAATGACTAGACATGGAGCACAGTTTAGGAATGTCAATTAGTAAGTAGTACTATGTGTAACAATAACATGGATAAGAGGTGAGGAAAGACACAGTCAACAAGCCAGAGACACCCCACTTGAGTCAAGAAGTGCATTTAAGAACTCCAAGTAATGAGGTGTCTCCAAAATCTGTAGACCCCAACAAACAGACTACAAATCAAAACAATTTACAATGATAAAACACATTCCTCATTTATGTTAACCAGTGCCCAGTAAATGCACACTAGATGAAACCAACAACTGTGGTTTCTTCTTAATATTTTTATGTTTTTCTTTGATAACTTCATATGTAAATACAGTTTATTTAGTAAATAATCACCATGCCTCCTCTAACTCCTCCCAGATGATGACATATACATCCCCTCCCAACAGCATGTCAACATTTTTCATAATAAACCACTCTTCCAAATAGTGAAGCCTATATACCCGTAAGTGGGCACCATACCTTGGAGCACAAGCAACCCATGAGGGGCTACTCTCCTCCAGAAAACTGATACTTCCAACAATGGCCAGAGGCTAACATCAGCTCCTCAGCTGGATGTGAAGCTAGGTAAGCCCTTCCCTATCAATGCTAGAGTATTGACTGGCTTGATGTTGTATGTGCCTTGTGCCAGCAAACTAGCTCTGCTGAAGGTTTCAGATTCCCTATACGTGTGTATGATTCCAGAATCCAGACTGGAAAACAGAACATGTTGAAAGTATGTTGTTCTCATGGAAAAGACTAAGTAAGCAAGCTGAAACACGTATGCTTTGTCAAGGTTAGATTAAAACCATCACTTGTATCCTTTCTTTAAGGCAAGTTGTGTGGCCAAGCTCAAGTAATGGGAATGAAGGATCCATTTAGGACTCACTAGGAAGTCACAGAGCAAAGATCACTAATGGATGACCCTATGCCAGCAAAGAAACAGCCATTTTGGAATTTTATGGACTGAGTCATATTCCCATATCTAAAATATTAAGAATTGGTTGGAGTCCTAACTGTACTCTTACCATCCCAGAATTTGATTCTATGGAAATAGAATTTATTATAGATGGGATAAAATGAAATCATGAGTGAAAACTATTACTGAATATAACTGACATCATTATTCAACGAGCAAATTCAGACATAGCGGCTTACAAAAGGATGAAGAAAAAGGATTCCTCTTGCAGATATCAAGTTGTCATTTCCGTAGTACAAGTTTTAGTGCTTAGGACAGTGATAAGAAATACTAGAAAGTTGGACAGTGGACAGGAACACATTCTCCATTTTAGGGCACAGGAGAGATTAAACCTGTCCTTAAGCATTTTAGCCCGCTATTTCTCAGTTCTGAAAACAAATTTTTGATTCCTAAGCTGCATTTTTTTTCCTACTTTGTTACAACAGATCCACGAAATAACTACAGGAGTAAGAGTATAATTATTTGTTAACTACTCTGAAAAACCTTAGTTTAGATATCAAACAACTATAGGCCAGGTCCAAATCAGATCAATTTATCTTTCTACAATGAAAAGGAAGGATCTGATCTCACTTTTCTGGACACTCCATCCTATCTAAGGTCAGTACATAGCATCCCTACTTGAAGAAGCTAGGAATAAAGTCAGATTCAGGATTGTGATTACTATACATGATGGACAAGTCTGTTACTAAAGGCTGTGTTTTCAAATGACCAGAAGAATCTCCCATAACAACATTAAAAACCCAAAATTGAGGTGCTGTTAGCTCTAAACTCTTCTATTTAGGACCAAAGAAAAATTTAGCTTCAGCACAGTTTTAGGGAAACAATTGGAAGCCAAAGTAAAATAAAAATAATTATATTAAAAATTGTTCTTGTTTGAAGAAACACGAGCTAGTTTTACAAATGAAGCAACTTGTGCTTAGAAGAATTTAAATGAGTTGCTTAAGGTCAAGCAACTAATTAGCAACAGAGCTGGGACCAGATCCAGACTCTTCCGCCCCCGCCCTTTAAATTCCACAACACTCTACTGACTTACCTTAGCGACAAAAGAGGTATTTGTGGACTGTCTGAGCTCTGCTTCATGTTTTTTTTTCCCATTTAACTACATTGGAGAAGAGTCTGAAAGTGCCTCACACATTAAACACAGAGTAGCCTATGATCAAGCAGTTCTACCCTTTGCTACATGAGAGATTTAAACACATGTCCCCACATAAAGTCATACATAACTCTTCAGAGAGCCATTACATCAAAGAGCCAAATCATGAGAAAAATCCACATGCCTACCAACTGCTGAACACATAAGCAAAATGTGGCATTCAACATAATAGGTTACAACTTAGCAATAAAAGGGAATAGTATAATATAGTAATAGACATGCTATAATGTATATTATCCTTAGATATGGTTGGTGTGCAGCTATTTTCTCTGAATTAAAAATATTTCCCAAGGGAAGGGTAAAGAGGTTCATTGGGAAGCTAGAAAGCTTATCAGCCTCAAGAATTATTACTCTTACAAGAGTTGCAAGAAATTCTGTAAGTCATATAAACAGCTTGTATATGCTGTAGCAATGGCTATAGAGATCAGAGTCTCCAATAGAGCTGCCTACAATATGAGCAGAGTGTCCAAGTCATCTAGCTCTTTAAGTCATTACCCATGCTGGATTAGATTTTCCAGTGATGTAGTTATCTTTGAACAACACAAGTTCCTCTAAATAACCCCAATAAACTCATCTGTTTACCTACCTAGACTTAGGCGAAATCATTTTTTTTTTGGTCTTATATACAACCCTATTTTCATTGAAAAGATTTTTGTTCCCATTTTCCCAGGAAAAGTTATACAACAACGGCATACACAATCCAAAAGCAGGTTACTCCTGATTATGAATACATGACTTCATTTACACAAAATTTCAAGAATGAACAACACACCCACAGGACAGAGAAAACATGGGAAACTTACTATGAATGAGGCAAATGTGGACATAAAGGAAATTTTAGTGTGTGCAAGGTTTCTTTTGGCAGGATGAGTAGCAATCTAACTTAGGGCGATATTTTCCCAACTTCATGACAATAATAAAAAGCATTGAGTTTTGTAATTCAAACATCAAATTTATGACATGAGCATATATAGAGTGTATGTCAACATATATGTCAGCTTTTATTTGCTCTGAAAATGTAACTGATAAAAAAATGTATGAAGTTTTGTTTTTGCTTGTAGTCTCAGAGTGATCAGTGGTTACAGCTTGCTACAGTACTACCAGCCTGCAGTGAGACATAACATCATGATGACAGGAATGTGTGATTGAAGAGGCTTCTCAACTTATGATGGCCAGAAATCAGAAATAAGAGAGACATAAAGGAGCCAGGGATAAGACATGCCTTCAAAGGAACACCCGAATCTTCTCCAGCAAGGCCCCACCTTCTCAAATCTGCTAGTCCCAAATTATCTATCTGATTAAGTGAATCTAGCACTTTTGACCCCCAATCCCTTCAGCAGTACTACCAGATGGATAAGCAGCCATCAATCCATGAGTTTTGGGGGATGGTACCGTTTATGGCTAAATAACGACTAATAAACAGGTATAATAGCAAAAGAGCATACTTTTGCTAAAAGATAAACCTTTCCTTATTTTAAAATACCAAGGGCATAGAAACATCAGCATATTTTTACTAATTTGAATCTTTTCACAATTTACAACCTTTGAGTTTGCAACTTTGACAAAACTTTAGAACATATTCAACACAAAGTGTGTCATTGGATTCAATAAAGATGTGTCATACTGCAAACACAAACAGGAAGCTTGTTAGTTTATGTAGAAGAAATTCCAATGAGCTTCTCCCAGGAAAACCAGTACTGTCAACTGCTCTGACAAATCTTCAAGAATCTGAATTTATACCTATCCCTCAGTAGAACCCCTCAGCTCATAGATTCATGCTCATGACTTAGCCCTAAGCAGCCAACTCTCAGCAAATATCGCCATGAGTTAAAGTTTAATGCATGATATTTTAACACTGGATAAAATAATGACGTTTAGACTCCTGGAAGACGTGAAATGGAAATTCTCTCTCCACACCTTGTTCAAAACACTGTTCCAATCACATGAAGAAACTATATAATCTTAAGCAGTGTATCTTTCAAAGTGGCATATCCATTCTCCACAAATTACAAAGATTATCACTTCTTAGAATCTGATGTACTTATAGATAGCAAAATCTCAAAAACAGAACTCAAAGTACAAGGGCTTAGCAAGTAAATACCATAAAATTCAATCATGTATGATAATTTAAGTACATAATAAGACCCTCACAACTTTTACTTTCCTGTTAATGTCTCTATTATAAACACAATTAAAGATAAGGTCACTTAGCAAAAACCTTTCAATGATTTTGTAGGAAACCTTAATGACAAGAGGACATAAAATATACAGAAGGTAGTTAGCCCAGTCGACTTGGAATGCATTCTAAAATCAATAGAGATAAAGTAAGAAATGTTCCTCACAGAAAGTGCCTCACACTGTTATTGTGAAGATATTTTTGCATTTGGTCTGTTTGACCCTAATACATCTTCAGGCAGCATTGATTACATTTACCTTTGCAAAATTCTTGTTTCTTTTTGTTACATAATTACATACTGTGTGTTTCTTTCTCTGCCTAAACTATTAGATCTACTTAGTCATAGAATCTTTCAGGTAGTTCATTCATATTGCACACACACACACACACACACACACACACACACACACACACATACAATCTTTCTCTCTCCTTTTTTTTCCTCTTGATTTCCCCTCCCTCTTCTTTATCTAACCAAGAAGTTCTACATTTTTTTAGAAGAAAAACTACACGTAAGCAAATAAATGTACAGTGTAGGTGAGAGAATACATGGTTTTCAATAGAGTAATAGCAAAACAAGTGATATATATTGAAGTAATATTTCATACATCTTTTGGGAAAGATATGTCACAGGAGAATATCAGAGTTTGAGCTGTCTTTTGCCTGTAGTAGACAGAGTATTGAATTTTAATACTGTTACTCAACAAATATTTTATCGTATGCATATATATATATATGCATATATATATATATTTCTTGGAGCTTCAGTTTTTTGTGTGTAACCAGAACAAGTGTTAAGTTTGTATCTATATAACACATCTCTGCACGTGCTATAAAGATGTGAGACCACAGTAAAAAATTAGTTTCCAGAACTAAACTGGAAAATCAAAACAAGCAACAATTTTTACTGTGCCTTGGACACAGTCTTTTTTCCATAGGCCTGACAAGTATCATTTGAGCAGGACACAATTACACTTTCTAATACATACATAAGTGCTCTCACACTGTAGATTATTGTTCCATAATTCGCAGTATTAATTTTCCAGAGTCAATAGGTGTGATTTTTTTTCAAGGTGCTTGGAGTTGCAGAAACATGGAAAAAGTGGCAGCACAGATGTGATTAACAAAGGAAATATGGCAGGAGAACATTTGGAATTTCCTCCTACAGACAAAATAAAAATATGTGATTTTTCATACAAGTCATTACAAATTGCACAAAGTGCCTGAAAATTAGTAAGATCAACAAAACCCTGTACAGTGAATCTAAACAGTCACCCCCTAGATTGCCTAAAGGAATATCTACCCAAATACTGTTTGAGCAGGTTTACAGTGGGGCACCATGAGAGTTTTTAAAAAAGTCTTCATAGAGGTTTTTCATAGTATTTGTAACCTTTACTCCACATAGAATCCCTTTATCCTGTTATGGAACATGCAGGCCTCGTGACTTCACTTTGAATACAGAGTCTATATATACTTGCTAGCTTCTCCTGAGCTTAATTTATACTCTATATTACTTAAATAACAAATTATTCCCGTAGCTTTCTGGCAGAATCTGTCTACTTTAGCTTCATATTGACATTTTAACAAACCACAATAAACTAGTGATGAAAATAGAACTCATAGATTCTCTCATAGTTCTGGTGGTAAAATGTCAGAAATATTTTTTTTCTGGATTAAAGTATTGACAAGACTGCTCTCTTCTGAAGGTATAGAGGGGATCATTTTCCCTATTTTAGCTTCAAGAGGCCTCCCAAACCCTTGGCCTATTAGCCTGGTTCCTCTGTCTTCAAACTAGGGATCAGGTATCTTTAAAATTTCCCCTCTCTTCTGCTGTAATCACATCCCCACCAATTCGGTAGGCCCCCATTTAATAAGAACTATTATCATCACTTTGAATGGAGCCAAGTTATCCTACTTTATCTCCCCACTGTGAAGTCTTTATTTTGATCACATCAGCAAATGCTTTTTCCACACAAGATGTACATTTATTTACCTCAGGGACGAGGACACAGACATAAACAGGGAACCTCAGCCCAGAATACTCTGTAACTCTCCGGTATCACATTACTTCATTTGCGACTAGAACTAACTTGACCTCTTCAAGTTGTGTTTACCTTCTTATGTTTATCCAACTTCACTGAATAAATATGAAAGCAAATTATTAGATAATCATAATTATAATCACTGCAGGTATCATATATTTACAGTAAGTAAGCTTGATGCTAGATTTGAGTAAAGAAAGAGGAGAAATATAGTCCACATTATGTAACAATGAAATGTAGTGGTTCACGTGGTTCTTCATATGAAACATGTGAAGTCATAGGATACATCATTATTAGAACTTGCAAAGGGTGCATGAAACTCATGTTTTCATTAATATTATGGATAATTATAATACATTTTTAAATTGAACTTTTATCATTTTATTTACTTATTGATTGTGTATGTGTATGTGTGTACACACACATACTCGTCATGTCCCAAATGTGGAAGTCATAGGGAACATTAAGGAATCTGTCATCTGCTTCCTCCATGTAGGCTCTGGGAATCTAATTCAGGTTGTCAGTCTTGACAGAAAGCACCTTTACCTGCTGGAGCCATCTTGATGCTCCCTGAGTAATTACAGCAGGTTTTTTAATAATTATTTTTAACTTCTTCAAGTCAATTTCACTTCATATTTTTGGGTAGATCTTTAGAGTC
Source organism: Peromyscus eremicus (assembly GCF_949786415.1). Lineage (NCBI taxonomy): Eukaryota > Metazoa > Chordata > Mammalia > Rodentia > Cricetidae > Peromyscus > Peromyscus eremicus. The sequence goes on along the minus strand of NC_081431.1, from coordinate 50,718,859 downwards.
TAAGTGTTATATGCTAAGACAGCTACATAGTACATACGTAGTCATTTATGTCCTCCATGTGTGTGTTTTAAAATCAATTAAAGACCTTGGCAGCGTTAACATTTCTTACTTTAAATTTGTCATGTTTGAAACTTGATGACTGCTTCTTATACGTAGCACTTTCAAACTTTCTGTTTTTGTACATCAATTTAGTTCCCTTAATCATCTTCACTGTAGTCAAACATTTGTGTTTTATACCTAACTTTTAAGGAACTGCTCCATAGATTTGTTATATAGTCACAGAGCTATTAAAAATGGCTATTTTGTTTTTCAAAGTGATCAAACTTAGAATTATTGAAAAAGAAAAAAAAAATATTGATCTAAGGTAACTGATTTTTTCCAAAAGTATGTAAACAAAATAATCACTGAGGAAACCAGGATGCATAACAAAATGCAGAAATTATAAAACAAATGTTTCCTGACTTTCCCAAAAATGTTCATTCAGGTCTTCTTTGACTTCCACACTTGTGTCACAGCAGGCCTGTTCACATCCATGAATACACACACACACACACACACACACACACACACACACACACACATATACACATACACATGCATACACACACATAGACACACACACATACACACACGCATACACACACACACACACATACGCATGTGCATACTCCTTTGTATTAAATGACATATAGGGAAAATTCATGGTCCCAAATAAAAGAAGCAAAAGTGACAGGATTAAAATTAATCATGTCAGGTGGATCTCTGTGAGTTCAAGGCCAGCCTTGTCTACAGAGCGAGATCCAGGACAGGAACCAAAACTACACAGAGAAACCTTGTCTCAAAAAACCAAAATAAAATTAAAAAACCATAATGTTTATGCATTTATTATGATTTTAGAAATAAAAGTAGGTAAGAATTAAATTCACTAAAGTATTTAAGTACAGGTAAGGAAATTGAATATGTACTATCCATCATATGAGTATACTGAATAAAAATGAAACTTCTGATACTTGGGCATAGCACAATAGTAAAATTTGCATTCTTATGAGAGCCATGTTTGGGTATTTTAGTTGTTAAACACACATACACCCCTGTGAGAAAGAAACCAGATTGTTAGCAACTGGAATCTTAAATGAAAACTGTATAATTTTCATTTATTATTCTCTGATAGCTTCTTACATATTTTATGCCATTAAAACTTTAATAAGAAAGAGTTGGAAAAAATATACCAGACATAAAATTCAAAAAAAAAAAATGTTCACCAAAGTCCTCTCCTTAAGGAATTCCAGACATTTCCATTTCTTACCTAGCATAATCTCATACCCTTTCTACTTTAGTGGGTTAAGTATGAGTTTCTCTTTTCTCTTTTCTACTTTTTTTACAAGTTTTTGAATTGTTTTGGAGAAGACAGGTCTGAGGTTTCCCTGTTTCCTTATTCATTAATTTTTTACCATTTACATCAATTAACATTGTCTCATTGTCTCCTCGGTACTTTAAGCATCACTACTTTCTCAATTTCATTCAATAATTACTTTGACTACACAAACTCTCTGAGTCACCATCATAGTTGATTGTTACTGATGCTTAAGCTTCTCAGTGATTTTTAGAATGTCTGTAGTATCTTCCTATACTTCCTCTTTGTTCCACAACCTGGAACTGAGTCTACCTGAATGACACTTATAACATGTCAATTCAGTGTATGTGCAACAAAAATGTGTTGCTTCATCTGGACATATGAGACATTGTGATGAAGGTAGAATCAAAGCGCTTGGCTGAATTTCTGCCCCTATTATCACAGAGCCTGATAAAAGTTGTGGAGAGAACAAAGAAAGTAACTGATGGTGCTCTAGATCAACCTCATGTACCAAGGAAGCTCTCTGTATGTTTTCTTACTGCATGCAAGTTAATCTTCCAATAAATATGTAGAAATGAGCAGAATGAGTGAAGAGGACAAAAATGTCCCATGTGGAACGTCAATTCCTGTGACCAACAAATTCCTGTGACCAATAATGTACAAGAAATCAGGATCTGTACAGGAAAGCAGAAGAAGCCTTATGAGGTAAATTTAATGAATAATATCTGGTAAATAATTAAAAAGAAAATTACCCCTAAAGTTGAATATGACTACTACATGTGAATATATACTTGTCTAGAATTCAGAAAATATTCTATTGAAAAATTTTAGCTGTGTCTCTACACTTTTTGAGGGCATTTGCTAAATAATGGATTATTTCAAAAACAATATTATTTCAATGTGCATCACAAAGCACAGATACAATAAATATTGATGATGTGTTGTCATCTAGGAAAGTAACATTGAATGCTGTCCTAATTATTCTATTTGAAGTTTGGAAATGATCTTTTAAATCTTGATCTCATGATGTCATTCACTTATTTTTATTATGGATTATTTTTCTCTAAAGTATTTCTGTCCACAACTTTTAATCAGTTTTATGAAAATTCATTTGCTTGTTACTGTCCTCTGACTCCTGGTATCCTCTATTCCACCAAACATTCACATATTTAAATTTTAACTCATAGGTCAATAGCATCAGAACATCAGACAATGACTTGTGAGAAGTTCTCAGATAGAGATCACTGAGGGAAACTCTTGTCTCTTCTATCAGGATACAGTAAGAACTATTCAGCATCCAACCTGGAAGAGAATCCTTACCAAAAGCTATTGCTGCTTGCATTACAGTCTCACATTTCTAGACTCTATAGCCGAGAGAAATGAAGTTCTATTGCTTAGCAGCATCACAGCCCACAGTAACTCATTACGGCATCCTAAACAGACTGAACCACTCATCCAAACTGAGTATGGGGCAAACCCCACTCTCTGAAGAACAACAGAATGCAGAAATTATGTAGACAGTTCCTTTAAGAAATTTATAGCATCTTGAGGCAAATAATACTTGAATTATTAAACAAATAATAAGTTTAATAACTCAATTGAAAAATCAAAATAAGAAAAAATACACAGATAGGTTTTATACTTTAAAAGCTCTTCTAAATTATGAGGTATAAAGTTGAAGTTTTTATAGTGAATATCCTCAGACATTTTGAACCTTAAAGTAAATCTGTGAGCAATTTTAGGCTGTAATATAGTCTTCAAGTATATTGGAATGTGCAACTATTGTGTGTTTCAGTTATTCAGAACTTGACTGTCTTGTATTAATCATCTGTCTCATCTCTACTTTCAACAATGCATTGCCACATTATTTTACAAAAAAAAAAGGAGAGGCATTTTCCTTTTATCTTAGAGGCCTTAGAGATGATAGAGGTTTATCGCTTCTATTTTTATAAGTATATTTACATAATCCTTGGAGACTCATTTTCATATTATTTTGGAAGTATTGGGACTATTTTTTATCAAAAGGTAAGATCTATTCTCCTCAAACAATTGCTCACATTTGTTTAGAAGCATTTCTACACTTCTCCTTTGTCTTCAAGCAATCTTACAGTCTGCCTTCAGGATTTATATTCCCACTTTAAAACAAAGAAAAGTCATGTCAAGGATTTCTGTGTGGGATTTCCATTCATTTATTCTTTATATCTTTTATTAAATTACAGTTAATGCTGAATCTTTTACGTGTTAGAGCATTTTACCCCCTGTTCTTAACCATTAAAATTTCAGAATTGTCTATTAACTGGATCTCTGCCCTATTTGCTTGTGTTACTTGTCTGTTTGCTTTTATTCTTTTGAGTTGATATTCTGCTTTTTTAGTCTCAGAGCAATGAAATGAACAATACAGAGAAGCTTGAGGTTTTATTATCACTGGTTCTAGGGAGATTCCATTATTCAAATCATCCAAATGCTGTGACACTGTTATTTGTTACTTATGGTACTGCTTAATAACTGCTTTGTTGATAGTGGTATCTATTGTGAATCATATACTGGATATTTTATCCAAAAGCCATTTTAGTGGAACAGAGAGAAAACATGAAGAGTTGTGATAATGGGATGTTGAACTGTGAAGAAAACACTCTAGAAGACCAGGAAAAGATGTCAAAATCATTTTCTGTTTCTGCCAGGACACCAGCAGGAAGAAATGACATGCAGAAAAGTAATTGAATGATGTCTAAAGAAGAGAATATTTACGAGTTTATGTAAAGGGTTAAGGACAGGAAGCACAGCTCCCATCTGTGTAGAAGATGCTTCTAAACTAGTTTGCTAGGGCAGCCCAACCCAAGGGTACAGAAAAGGGTCAGAGGGTGAACAGTAGGCAATGCTCACCCTGCTCTCAAGGCTGGAAATATTACATCAAAGTGCTGGCAGTTGCTTCTGAGGTCAATGAGTAAAAAAATATGTTCCGGGCCTTTCTTCTTGTTTGGTAACCTGTTTTCTCTCCTTTCTCATATTATCTTCTCTGTACACATGATCGGTGAGAACCACAGCTACATGAGAATGATGCCTAAGAGTGTATTCATGTAAGAGCAAAGTGCCAGGAGACTAACTGTGTCTTGTTAAATGAACATGCTGTCAGTCCTATCCTCTAATCTTTTCTCAGTGTCTACACACAGTCTGAAGAGCCTGACTGATTCTTTAGAGGAGGACCTTTCAGAGCACAGAACAAACAGAAAGATAGTGTATCAATTACTTTTCCTATTGTGTGACAAGATAAAACAGCATCAGAGAGGTTTATTTTGGCTTGTGGGTTGAGGGTACACTCCACAAGGGTGAGGAAGTCAGCAATCTAGTGGTAGGAGTATAAGACAGCTCTTGACATGTGTTCACAATCAGGAAGCAAGGAGAGAGGGAGAGAGAGAGAGAGAGAGAGAGAGAGAGAGAGAGAGAGAGAGAGAGAGGGAAACAGAGGCAGAGAGATGGGCAGAGAGAGACAAAGATAGAGACAGAGAGAGAGAGGGAGGGGGAGAGAAAGATTTTGGGTTTCAGCTAATTTTACTACTTTTATTCAATTTGGAAGCATAGTGTACAGAATGGTAATACTCTTAACCTGTGTGAGTTTTCCCATCATAGTCCAACCTTTCTGAATATGACACCACAGAAATACTCATATGTGTGTTTCTTTAGCATCCTACCTCAAGAAAACAACTTTTAGATCAGAGTGATGGGAAAGGGGAATAAAGTTCTAATACGTGGATATGGCAGCAAATGTTTATAATCCATAAATGCCATCTTAATACTTAATACCAGATTCTGAAATACCTTTCTAAAGGTTAAGGAAATGTAGTGCAAGAATCACAGTAACAGTGTATCCCAATTCCTCCTGATAGCGCATTTACATACATATATATATATATATATATATATATATATATATATATATAGAAAATATTGTAATCAGTAACTTTAGTAGGGTTTTTTCTGGATACAATTTTAATTAAGAAAAAAATATTGTCTGACATCTGAAGAAAGAACTGGCACACAGTCCTCTTTACTATATAACAGTTTCAACAAAATTTATCATGAAAAACTCTGTTTAGAGAATAGTGCTTTTTTATTGTAATGCATGCATAAAAATAAAGTATTAAATGAAGTACTCAAAACGAATCCAGCAGTTTATTTCATCAAACAATAATTTGTTAATTGGGCATCATTGGAAGAGGCTGAGCGGCAAAGTCAGCAGTGAGCCTTGGGGAGAGCCAAAGTGAAGTAATATAGAGAGCACCTGCTTTGATCTACTTCAGGTTGGGCATTTTTCAAGCATTATGTGGTCAGTTGGCTGCTATGAGAGGTGGAAATCAACTGCCTGCAGCTGATGACTTGTCACTAAGCCAAACACACAAAATATCCAAAAATAGGTTTCAGTGTAAGTACTAATTCATCTGAAGTTTGTTATAAAGGAGTTCAAAATATGACAGGCTGGACTAATAAAATCAATTGTAACTCAGAGGGATTAAACAGGTTATTTGCAAGAAACAGTTATTCCTTGTTGAGTAGGACAAAAATTCGAGACTCCTTGTTTTTCGTACAGAATTTGGTGGGGTTTCATTTATTTATTTATATATTTAGTTAGTTATTAAAACTGCTTATTTTCTAAAACCGAGACATAGTTGGTTTATTAAATGGTTCTAATTAGGTGGGTCTTTCTGATGTAACCCTAATGAGCACTTTATAAATTTCTTAGTCATACATCAGCATTTTAATTATTTGTTGAGCTATATTTTGAGTTTCCTGAAGTGAAGACTGTGCCTGCCTAACCAATTAAAATGTGTCTTGTACTATGCAATGTAACCTACAAAATAGATAACTAAATATTAACGTTACATAAAACTGAGTTATTCTGTGTTGGCACCCATGGGAGGCTTGCTCCATTTGAAACAGAGGTGGAGACAGGGTGGATGGGTGTAACAGCACACAGGTAAAGCCACAGAACACATGGCAAAATAGATTAACAGAAATGGGCTGAGTTTAAATGTAAGAGCTAGTCAGTGGTAGGCCTGAGCTAATGTTCCAGCAGTTTTAATTAATATAAGCTTCTGAGAGATTATTTTATAAGTAGCTGTGGGGTCTGTGAGGCTGGGCAGTACCAGAGAAAACCTCAGCTACAAATGGCTCCCAGCATGTTGGCTGGTTTCCACCTGAAACTTGAGAGAACTTAAAAGAAAGAAAGAGAGAGAGAGAGAGAGAGAGAGAGAGAGAGAGAGAGAGAGAGAGATTCTAAAATGGAGCTAAAAACAACTTTCTAGCTGTCTCTCTCAAGCCAGCTGCAGCCTGTAGGCTTGAGCTACACTATGGCGGGTTTGGGTTGTACAGGCTTGACCTGTAGCATGGCAGGAATGAGGCATCTTCAAGCCACACATTATGCTGAGTGGTGGATTTAGTCTTGGCTAGTACAGCCAAAAAACATGTTTCTTGGCTACATTCTGTTTTAATGGAGGCATAGCCTCTTTGCTTCCAAGAGTTGGTGGTGTGCATGGCTCCCAGAGCTGGTGGTGAATGTACCACCACCATATTGGGAAGCTGAAATGGACAGAATCAGCAGCCAAGGCTTCTGCTTCAGTACTAGTCACTGCAGTTTAAAGCAATAGATTCACAATAAAACAGATTCAGATAAAATAAACCTCTAAATGGTTTACAATGTGTATAAAAATATACATAGGCTTGGAAGACAGAGTAAAAGGAATGTAGACAGTTATATAAAGAAATAGAAAGTTTTAAAAAATAAAATCTTTAAAGAAAAAGTAAAAATAATATTAAAAATAAGCCATGTAAAGATGGATATTACACAGAGAATTTGGATTGTTTTGTCTTTGCGATTGTTAACTGCAGAAAGACATTTGATTGTCTTTTGGCTGCTGAATTAAACCAATATGTATATTTCAAAAATATCTTGACTTCAAAATTTGTGTTTAAGGATATGTTGCTTTGGAAAAGACATTCTGCTTTTGTTTCCACAGAAGATGAGAACCTGTGGATTGCTACCAGGCTAATGTGCTTTGATCAGCCAAGACCCCCTGAAAGGTCTCCAATGACACCATGGCCCAGATGATCCAACATCCAAAAAATCTTCAGAACTGGCTCAGAAAATACAGTATCACAGACTACTCCAGTCGGGACTTGACCATAACTCTTTGTTTTCTCAGGATCTCCATTAGATTGCCAGCATCCTCATCCTGCAGGAAGTGGTATGAGAAACTATGCCCAAATTCCCAAAATATTGTTTATAAATGCTTATTTTTATTTAAAGGTTGATTATAAATGCAACCTCTTTCTAAAGAAGAAAGGGGGATAGTATAGATATGATAGGATAAAAGAATAGATTAATGAACCTACTTTTAAAGAGCAACAACTTGTTTAAAAATGTTTTACATTGCTATGGAATTTAGTTTATTTAAAGTTAATTTTGTTATACTGTATGTATATTTTTAATCTTGTTTAAGGTATTATGTGTATACAACTCATTTAAAATTGCAATGTATCATTAAGAAATACAGATTAATAGCTAATCATCTATGATAATCAAACTTATAGTCATGTTAGTTTAGTTTTCTAGGTATAATTAGATATATTTCAAATAGATAGGTAATCTTCAAACACTTAAAAGACCTACAGAATATGGCACTTAAAATGTTTTAAAAACTTAGACTTTCTGGACAGTGATACATGTCTGCTCCTGGAGGCACCGATTTACTTCAGAGAGAAGGATGGGCATCAAAGACACCCCATATGGAGTTTATCTTCTTCTTGTCAAATGTAGCCATTTGGGCAAGAAACTATTTTTGCCTGGACTGCTTGACAAAAATGTTATATTGACTGGACATGCAGCACCCATAGGAAGGTGACCACTGAACTTTTCAAGGCAAGATGGTCCTTCAGGTTCCTGCTTCACGGAAAAAACTGCCAGACATACTACAGGACACAGGAAGAAGCAGCTAAGAGATTCTAGACCAATAGGCTGAAGATGGATGACCCAACAATGCACAGGAACTTTGGATGACTGTCCAGGCAGGCAGCTGCCTCTGTCAATTCCAGAGTTTTGGAAGTTGCTTACAATGCTCTTCCAGTTTACTTAGATACTATTATATCCTTCTGAGGTCTTTGATGTAGTTGAATGTAGTAGATGAATTTCTAAATAGTCTTAGTAAATAAGAAACACAGAGCCAAATGCAGGGGTAACAGCCAAAGAGATGAGAGAAATAGCAAATAGCTATGACTAGCCTTAGCTTACCACCATGCAGTAGCTCCCCAGAGAGAGATTTGCTTCCTGTCTAATCTATATTTTTATTGCCTTTCTGTTCTGCCTTCTCATCGGCTATAAGCCCAGCCACATCACTTCCTCATCATTGCCTATCTATACAGACCTCCAGGTCTCCATGTTTGGTACCCAGAAATAAAGGTGTCTGTCACCATGCTTGGCTGTGTCCTTGACCACACAGAGAGTCTACCTGCCATGTGCTATCACCACCTGACTTCTGTTTATGGCTGACTATTTGATCTCTGATCTCCAGGCAAACTTTATGTATTAACATACAAATAAAATCACATTTCAGCACAAATAAAATATCACCACAGTTGAAGACTAGATAGTTATAATTATAATTTTCCTTGCTTATGATAAAAGATAAATTAGATATGAAACTTTAGACTCCCAAACATAGGATAGATGATAGAATATTTTCTTTAATTTTACACAGTACAAATAGACTAGTTATTGTAACTGTAATTCTTGCTTGATAACTGTTCTATTATATGTAATTTTACTATGTTGAAGTTAAAACCTTCCATTTAAATAGAAAGAAAGGGGGAAATGATGGGTGATATCACTCTGTATGCTGTGAATGTGTTGTTCTGATTGGTCGATAAATAAAATGCTGATTGGCTAGTAGCCAGGCAGGAAGTATAGGCAGGATAAGCAGACAAGGAGAATTCTGGGAAGAGGAAAGCTGAGTCAGGAGTCACCAGCCAGACACAGAGGAAGCAAGATGACAAGGCAGAACTAAGAAAAGGTACCAAACCACATGGCTAAACATAGATAAGAATTATGGGTTCAATTAAGTGTAAGAGCTAGTCAGTAATAAGCCTGAGCTAATGGCTAAGCAGTTATAATTAATATAAACCTCTGTATGTTTACTTGGGAAACGTGAGTGGGAGTGATTTGTCCTGACTGCTGTCTGGAAAACAGGAAATCTTCAGACTACAACTGATTTTCTATATTATATTAATCTTTAAGTGCTACATATAAACATCAAATTCATCAAATATCAAAATGATGAAAAATAAGAGAAATTACAGTACAAACTTTCAATGTGTACACATAGAGACATATATGACTTGAACCAACACTCATCTGTGTCATGTAAAAAAGGCACACATGCCTCTAAGAGTTTGTCATAGATAGGCTTCTATTGCTATGATAAAACACTATGACTGAAAGCATCTTCATGAGGAAAAAGTTGATTTTGGCTTGCAGGTCATTGTAGTACTTCACAAAAGGAAGCCAGAACATGGGGATTGCTGAAGGTAGAAACTTGGAGTCAGAAACTGTAGCAGATTCCATGAAGAGATTCTGCTTATTGGCTTGTTTCTCATTGCTGCTCAGCTTGATATCTTAGAAAACTGAGGACCAACTGGCCACACCCCCACATACCATGACCTGGGGGGCCTGCTTACCTCTGTGGTTGATATATTGTGCACCCCAATAAACTTATCCAGGGGTCAGAGAACAGAACAGCCACTATATTAAACAAAGATTATGCAGTGATAGCACACCCCTTTAATCCTAGCATTCCAGAGGCAGAAATTCATCTGTGAGTTCAACACCACACTGGAGAACAGAGCCAGGCATGGTGGTACACACCTTTAATCCCAGCACTTGTGATCTCATGTGTTTCTTGGGAGAGACACATGCCCTTAATCCCAAGAAGTGATGGCAGGAAGCAGAAAGGTATGTAAGGCATGAGGACCAGGAACTAGATGCTTTTAAGCTTTCAAGCTTTGAGGCTTTTAGCAGCAGTTCAGCTGAGATCCATTCGGGTGAGGACTCAGAGGCTTCCATTTTAAGGAAACAAGATCAGCTGAGAAGTTGGCAAGGTGAGGTTGAATGTGGCTTGTTCTGTTTCTCTGATCTTTCAGCATTCACCCCAATACCTGGCGCCCGAGATTTTTATTGATAAGACCCTTTAAGATTCATGTTACACAACATTAATGAATAAAATGCATTGCAAATGTACCTATAGGTATTCTGATGGAGGAATTTTCTTGAATAATGTTCTTCACAGCTGACAAAATATAATTCCAAGGATAAAATTATTTCCATTTTTTATAATTCAGTCACTTAGGTGTTGACTTTATTAATATTGGGCAAATACTCATGCAAGCATAACATTAATACAAATTCTTCTTTGACTACAATGGACTTACATCATTGACAAATAAGTACATATTTCCAATATATTCTAAGATTTCCAACAATCATATGATTGTGTCTCTTTCTGAGACTATGATTATTACGACTCAGAGAATTTCTCCCTTAAAAGGTATGTATGTGAAGGCATGGTGCTCAGCTGGTGATGCCATAGAGCAGAATGGACTATTAGGAAATAAGTGTATGTCTTTGAAAGGTTTTCCTCATAATGACCCTTTCCTACTTCTCCCTGGCTCCTATCCTCCATGTGATGAACTCTTCTGCTCCACAGTAATCTCTCTACAATGATTCTGTTTCACCATGCGTAGGTCAAAGAGGATAGGGACAAAAGAACATCAGCCGAAATCTCTCAAACATTGAGTTAAACTATATACTTTATTCCTTAGAATCATTTATTTAGGAATTTTGTCATAGTGATCAAAAGTGATGAACTAATATGCAGCGACAAAACTTGGTCAGATTATGTTTAGTGTAAATAGCCTGTGCGGTGAGGTGTGATTGCTAAGTATGTTGTTCTTTCTGTCAACTCTCAGGATAGCAATTGCCCTACCAAAGTAAACAACAAACAATGATGAGCATTCCTTTTTCCTGATGTGTTTGATACATATTCATGTGAAACATATCTGATAAAAAACATATCTGATAGCTTTAGAGAAGAAAAGAAAGATAATATTTTAAGAGTAGATGCTTTCAGATTCTTAAATATGATACAATTACTATCCTAAAACAAACCTATGTACTAGTTATTATTATTGACATTTTATAGATGTTAAAAAAGAGGATCTAGAGAGGTTAAAGACTTTCACATCAAATTCCATGGATGATGTGTGTCTGAATCAGATTAACACCTGAATTGACTTCACTGTAAAATGTACTCATTCCATCAGGGATGATCCTGAGGACCTGTGGAAGGGCAATGTTCCTAGCACATACAACACACCTCAATATATTACTAGCATTTGGAAATGCATATTTGACTTGACAGTATTTATAAATCATGGGTTTCCTTCTCAGAATAACTGGTAGTGCAGAAATGCTTCCATATGCTAGAAAGTTGGTGTGTGCTTCTGATGAAGAGGGAGAATGTCATTCCATGCTTTGCCTGCTTATAATCACTCAACTGCAGCATGTGTAAATTTAGAAATGGCATTCCCACAGAATTAACTCCAGACAGCTCTACATTCCTGCTGACTTCAAAAGCCTGATAAAGTTAAGTATGCAGTGCAGCATTTCCAGAGCAATATAATTTTAGAGCTTGATTCAATGTTTATGTAGGCAAGAAAAATTTGAAAATTAAAGAATATTTAAATTTCTAAATAAATTTAACCTCTAAACTTTTAATAATAAATGAGGAACTTTGATTTCTTGGAATTTCTGCTTTCCCACTTAATAACTATGGCATGGTTAGAACTTCCATTAAAGTATCTGCAATTACTTTATAATCTATCAAATGACATATCAATCTGAAAATGAGATATGATTTTGAAAACTCAGTGACATATTCCATGAGATTTTTTCATCAAGGTGTAATTATGATTAGAAAGATTAGCATCACATTGACCTCACATAATAGGAATTCTCAGAAGTCTTATTCAGAAGAAAGGTTTGTAGTCAGCCCTGGCTCATCCTGCTTTTCAGTCCATGCAGAAGGACAATCCAATACATACTATGAGTAAGACTATTTCATGTGAGCTCAAAATCCTTATGTGTAAAACAGATCCATTTTCTAAATAAATCTAAAACATCATTAGGCCATGTCAAGGCAGTTTACCAATTCTTTCCAAATCCAAAGCATTTAGGGAGGTACTGAGACCATCCTTCCTCTGACTCTTTTGTACCAGGGCAAGAACGATTCTCCACATTTCTCATTCTTTCAGTGGCAAGTTGCTTACTGTTTCATTCTTCAGTCATTCTCAAAGCATTATCAGGTTTGACGTATTACCTAAAACCCCAAGATCAAAATACTAGTAGCTTCTCATAGACCAGAAAACATATCCTTCTCATCTAAAAAGATAAAAATGTCTCCAGCCAATGAAAGGCATTTCATCTTGATGAGATACTTTTCCATATTTAGTGTTTAGAGATTAATGGATTAAGAAAATATAAAATGTATATGTGTGTATGTCATTATAAAAAACTGTATTAATATTTAGTTACAAGCATTTTATTTTAATCACACTATGTAGAACTCAAAATCTGTTCCTCTACTACAGCGCCCTCATCTTTTAAGATAAAGTTAGGAATAGAGAAACAGATCTTAAAACAGTTCCTACTCTTTTTGTCTTTTCTTGGTTCTATGTTGCTAAACTTTTTGTCACAACTTAGAAGTCACAGAAAGTTAACTTACATCATTTCAATTTAGGACAATGATAATCACTTATTTATATTTCATAAAAATTTCTATAATGTTCTTCATCACACATGGACTAAACAATATAAAAAACACACTAACCTAAAATCTGAAACAAAAAATTTATGAGATATTTTTTGATCCTAAACACTATAATCTCATCATGGTATATACAAAATTGAAAAAAAAAAACTAGATTATGGGTGTGAGGAATCTTTGAATGTAAATTTTTTTAAAAAATAGTACCTAATGTGTAGTAAATGTGGGAATAAAATTCCTTGAGAATACACGTTAAGACTTTCAGTAAAAGTAATGATTTACTAATACTGAAAATACATGTTGCTTTTTAAGTAAAAGAATATAGATGTTGTCATATGATATAAAACTATGATAGATTCAGTTTCTTGATTTTTTTTCGCTAAGATACTCAGTTTCTGTTAATCCTACTTACTCTCTTTCTGCCACTCTCAAAACTATAGCATAATATCACAGTGCTTTATTTCTACATTGTTTAAAATATTTTCATTAAAGTCATAAAGTCATTCCAAAATAGAATGAAAACTATCTCTGCTTTTGGAAATATCTTCCCATACAAAAAGAAAATTCTTAGAAATAAGAAAACATGATAATTATTTGTATTTAGTAGGCTTTCCTCCCACAAACTCAAAAGAAATGAGGAAAGTTAATTAGTTCATTACTAAATTAATTCATTACTAAATAGTAAATCTTGCCAATTAAAAAAATATTTTGAAGAGTTTATCTATGCAACTATAAATAATTACTAAAAATGTGGTGGGCAGTGTATTTCATATACCCAATGATTTTTAAATGCATGGCTCCATTTATAAGAATAATAAACATACATGCATATGATTGTCATAGCACATTCTAGCAACTGTGCTAAAGATATCAAAATGCAATTTAGAAAGTGGAGGAGTTGATATGAAGGCAATGGTGAAAAATCACAGGAAACCAGATGTCATCAGAGGCTCTGCTATCTTTGTGGAAAGATCACACAATTTTGTTAGGAAATGAAGGGGAAATGAATCAGTTCAGTGACCTAAATAAATCTCCATCTTGCTCTTTCCCAAAAAGTTTGTTACTCTGAGTTAAAATGAAGTGTGCTTACTAAAATATTTCCATTAAAGTCATAAAAAGAACTTCCTGTAGTTCCAACTAGGTATCTAAGAATAGGCAATTTATAAAATTGGAAGCTTGTCTGGGACATGGTGCTGAGGCTAAAAGGCACAGGAACACGTCCCTGGCATCTACTTCACCTTAGAAACTTAGTCCTGCATTATGACATGACAGAGAGTGTCCATGGCAACACAAGGTGAGCAGGCTGGCCCGAGTCTCTTCTCTTCCAATGAACTGACAAATGTTATGAAAGCAAATGTCATTAACAAAAATTGAGAATTTTGTTTTGTATTGGTATATTTTTGTTGCTATAAAAAGATATCTGAATATGGATAATGTATTTTAAAAAAGCTAAATATTTATAAAGCATATTTGTACCAAGGAAGAACACAAGATTAGGCTGATCCTATGCTTCAGTCACAGGTAGTGGCACCATTGGCTGAATCACAAAATAGCAGACACCATCATGGAGAAAGGATATGCAGAAAGGAGAGACCACCAGCTAGCATGGGAGGCCAGACAGTAGATGGGGCCTTTTTTTTCCTTTTTTCTTTAATTATTACCTGGGGAAACACAAAACCCCCAAAACACACACACACACACACACACACACACACACACACACACACACACACACGCACACACACCTACTCATCTCTGAAAGGGAACCATGGTAGATGGAGAACCATGTGAAAACATGAAGGAGCTTTGAGAATTTTGCAAGTTTCAGCTTAACCAGATAAGTGGTATTTGTTTACCTCCCAAGCCTCATGAACCTATCCTTCTCTCTGGAGAGGGCATTTCAATTCAAGGGAATGTAATAGACATATAGAAAGTGTTAATATGAGAATTACACTAACTCTTTCAAAGAGATGCACTCTTATCAGTGACCTAAAATTTCCCAATAGGCCACACATCTTAAAATTATCCCATCATTTAGCATTGCCATACTAAGAATCAAGTTGCCAACACACACACACACACACACACACACACACACACACACACACACACACACCCTTGGGGGTATCAAACCTTGTCCTTGTCATAGCAGGCACATTCCTAAATGGCTAGAGCATTAATAATGAATCTACCAGTGTACATCCTTGCAGTATAGGTTCCTGAGGGTTTCCAGCAAATTCGGAATCACACTCCTAACAGAGAAGTAAGGAAAATAACACCTAAATCTATGGCATACAGACATCATGAACACAGAATGTGCCATGCATGTCTGTGTTCAACACCAGCTTGACTACCTAACAAACGTCACACAAATATGGAATTGTTGCCAAGGTGCCTGTGTGCAGAGTAGGGAAGAAGCAGAGAAATGCTCCTGTAAGTAGTCATTTATGTTCTTTCCACAAAGAAAAAATAAATATAAATGTGTTTATGGGGATAAGAAAAGATCAAAGAACAAAGAGAATTTTGAAGTCATCATAAAAGCTGAATACTTAATAATGATGAAATGATGATACTTTTGAAGGTACAGGAACCAGATATGATTTTTTTTTATCATCTGATAGACCTTCTTTTCTATTATTACAATAAAGTTCATTGGGCAAATGAGAAAATCAAAGCAGCTTAGAAACAATGGAGGTTTTTGCTCTTTTAGTCCTAGTGGATTGAAGATAAAAAAATTCAGAGATATCATGCAATGGGACAGCCTACAGGTACCCAAACTCCTATGTCTTTTCTGCTTCATGACATCTAATGTTGGATTCAACACATATATCATGGCTGAAGGAACTCTTGATATCACGCCAATATTCCAGTTTAAAATATAATGTAAAAATGCCCTACACCACTACTGTTACCTACTTCTCAATAGTGACAAACAGGCATAAAGGTGTCTAAAAAACTCAACTTCTTCCTTGGTGTTATAACTACTCATAATGAAATCTTGGAAGTTTCTGTTTGTTTGAAAAGAAAATACAGATATTATCTGTTATTGCTGCACTTTGTAGGCTTTCTCTATCAACGTATAAAGAATGTCTATTTCAGAAGAAATAAGCATAAAGCTTATTTATATATTATTAGTAGTAAATTCTCTGATCTGTTTAGTCAAGTTTGAAAAATTATATATTTTATGATGAAATAAAAAATGAAATGGCACCATTCCAACCATTTTTATAAGCATGTCTAATTTTCTTTCTCAACACTATTATCTAAAAATTATATAGGCTATATCTCTAGCAGTACAAAATGTGTATTTATAAACTTGATAATAGAATGGAGACAAGATGTGATTTTTTTTTTTTTACTATTCAGTAACTGAAAATGACTCATGAGTTTACCTAAACTAGACTAATTTATACTTAGAGTTAATTAGAGGATTATTCCAAGATGTTGGTCAAATGACAATAATTGGAATGAAATGAATACATGGTTGTGTGTGACTATACAAAACTGTCACTGAACTCAGTAGGGGAGATAACAATAAAGTCACGCTAAATCACAAAGGAAAAGTAAGTTCAAAAAGAAAAGGGAAGTCAACTCACAACACTTTGGAAATCAAAAGTAATTTAATTTGTATCGCCGAAGTGGAAATACTCTTTCAGTTCTCTCTTCTAAACGGGGAGCATGGAAGACTAATATTTCACTGGTAGTGGTAATGAAAATCAAGATGAGCAACGGTCTATTATTTATAAACTTTTATTCTTCTCTCATATAGTACACCCCAACTGCAATTTCCCCTCCCTTCAATCCTCTGAATGCCTTTCCCATCTCCCCTTTCCCCCATAGGAAGGGTCTATTTTTTTCTTTTTATAAAGGAGCAAGAGCACTTAGGTAGTATCTAACTGAATCAAAGAAGATATGCATGAGATTAAGTTTAGTAATGGCCTAACATTCAAATTCTAAACAACAAAAACAGGACAGTGATGATTAGTTAGAGTAAGTTTTTATAAGACATAATAATTAGAAATCAATAACAAAAAAGTAAAAAAAATCATAAATATATAAAATGTTTATTTGGAGGCTGACAAACACACATTTGGAGGCTTTTTTTCTCTGATAAGAAAAAGAAAGAAAAACGTATAAAAGTGTGGGCCAGCAAAATGACTCAGTGGGTAAAGGTCCTAGTCTCTAAACTTGGCAAAAGTTTTCAACTTCTGGAACTCATTTAGTGGAGGAGAACCCACTCCCACTGATTACCCTTTGACTTACAAACACAAGCCATGGCACATACATGCTCGCACACATTCACACACCTAAAAACATATGCATGTATAAATTAATAAATGTAAAAAAATTAAATAGTATAAAGACATTGTCAGTAATAAAAGGCTATCAAAATATATAAATGTCAATATAAAATGGGGGTAAAGAAAGCTTAGAAACATATCATGCTTTTATACTGAACAAATAACAAATGGACTTTGTACTACAAAAATTTAATACAGATAAAATAAAAATGAACAGAACATATGAAAAGTTACACTCATAAATGAAATTATACTTACAATTACAGATATACACAGGAAACTTCAGATGAGTCCACTAAGGAATCACATCAAATGCATCAAACAAAGTTATTGTCTCTGAGTTTTAAGGGTTATAATGCAAAGTCAAGAAATAGACTCATAGCTGTTGATGAGCAAGATAAAGATCATGGGCAGCCTGCAGGAGAAGCAATGTACTTCCCTAGAATCCAGTGGAGATGGTGACAGTTCAGTCCAAGAAACATTAAGAACTGAGTTCTAAAACAGTGAAAATGAGCTGGAATTAAGCTTTTGTGTACCTTATCCAGTAAGAAGGGCTATGCAGTGGTCATCAGCTTTAGCCTTATGAGATCCACAATGGAATGCTCATGCATGTAGTGAAATAATACATGTGTTAAATCAATGAATTTGTGGATTATTTTCGAAAACAGTAGAAAACTCCATCTTCATTTAATTAGATTTGTGCTATCAAAATGTCTGTCATATAACCTATTTTCTAAAAACATGTTCTGAATTTTATGATTATCAAAATAATTCATTAGTTCAGAAGGATAACTTGGTTTGATGCAAAAATGGTCACATTATTTCTATTTGAGTCATTTATATGGGCATAAACATCATTATCCTCATTAGAGGGGGAAGTAATTGCTTGCTGTGGCAATAGCTGCATTAAGCTAAACATAAATATTTTACAAGACATAATTATGTTTTATAAAATGTAAACAGAAATTGTGAAGAAGCTCATTATAGTCGCATCCTAAAAAGATACATGAGCCGAAAAGCAGACACTTTAAACTAGCTTTCCTGTTGGGTCAAAAAGGCGTGTGGCTATTCTTGCATAACACAGAAAGGCCATTATGTCGACATGAATAAATTCTTTCAATGTGAAAAACATGCCACTTGCCATGTGGCTGCTGGATTCATGAGGCAATAGAAAAATCTATTGTGTGTGACAACACAGAAGCTTCTTCCTAGTTATCCATGTGAGACCAAGTCATTTCCTCTCAGCATTCCATTTCCCTCAGGTCTCAAAAACATTTACATATTATCTTTTATTTTGAAATCTTAGAAATAAAAAAAGACAATTCTCTGTACCCACAACCTTTGGGACAGCCTTTCTAAGTACAAAACACAACAAAAATATTGTAAATGTTTAGGTTTTTGTAGAGTAAAATAGGCTGCTATTTATAAATATTTTAATTGGTAAAGCAATATTAGAACATAACACAATTGAAAGAAGACATTTTTAAGTATTAGGATTTATTTTCTAAAAAGTTTTCAATTAATGAATATTATATTCATCTGAAGATTTTTGTGTGAATTATAGAGATGTATTGAACATAGTTTATTTCTAGTGTCCCTTCAACTGAATACTGTGTTTCAGGAAAGGGAAACCACTGAAAATAAATGTAAACCCTGGTGAGATTCCTATGAGCATGAAACTCGTGTAATATTTTATTTCCTTATCAGTGTAACAAATACTGAGTATCTTTTGACTAGACCCTACTGCTGGTGATGGGTTACTACAAAGAGGTCCCTGCGTGAGTTCCATGGAGAGTGATAACAACATGAAGGAAAAATGAATGAGCAGCATGCAATGATGCAACATGGTAGATGATTCAGATTAGAAAGTTAAAATAAAGAAATGAAGTGGAGACTTAGTAATGGAAAATCATGAAGTCAGAACTCCATCTACCCCTTTTATGGGAGCATGACTGAGCCTTATAGGTTCAGCAGAAGACACTAAAACACTCTATATAAAACAAATGTAAGCAAAGGAAAAAATTTAAGTTTCAACACACGAGTAGCCTAGGTTATATTACAGTGACCTTCTAAACATCCCAAGTTATAGATCACCATTATCTCAATTACAAATATGACAACATTATGGTGAGTGGTAAGACATCTACATTTTTATGCATTATTCTGACTGCCTCAGTTTATATAAATTATGAGAAAGTAAGCAGGGAGTCCAATAAAGTGCTTTATAGTAACCCTGACAATGAAGAGTGATTTAATGGAAAAGTATGAAACTTCTAGAGGTAAGGGAAAAGATAAAGACTACATTACAAATATGAAATTTCAATTAAAATATGAAAATAAGAGTTTATGTGAATTTGATGCAAAAAAAATAAGAAAAAAGATTCAAAACTGTCTGTGAGCTTTTTTCCTGAGTGACTGAGTAAATGGAAGAGTTCTTTATTGAGATAAAAAGAATGGCTAATTGGCAGTGGGGAAATAAAGCATCATTATATCTTGGACCTTTAAATTGCTTCTTCCATAGCCAAAGGAAGCCAATTTCAGAATGGGAACTGAGTTTTTGGAAAGTAGTTCTAGCCTGAGACAGAAGCATGAATCTTCAGAAGTGGAATTTAAAACACAGGTCTGAGCATAGGACAAAGAGAAAGACAGAACAGAAAAAGAAAGGAAATCTGACTGTTCAGTCATGAGGCATTATAGTATTTAACATATAAAAGAAGATAAGAAAGAAATAGATACATCATCACTGATGTAGGAGCAAACTGCAATTTATACTATCACATAATAAAGGGTCTAAAGAAAAAGATTGATCACCTAAGTCAAATATTATAGAGTAACTGGATTGGGATGAGAACTTCTGCCCTGACAACCAAAGTCTTAATTTACACAGATTCAAGAAGGCAAGTGGAAAAAGAATACAGGCTTAAAGTACAAGTACAAAAGGAAGCCTCTGTGCTGTGGGATGTTGTTCTCTAAGTTGTTAATATGTGTTGCTCTGATTGGTTAATAAATAAAACAGTGATTGGCCAATAGCCAGACAGAAAGTATAGGCAGGGCAAGTAGACTAGGAGAACTCTGAGAAGAGGAAGGGCTGAGTGAGGAGTCACCAGACAGACACAGAGGAAGCAAGATGACAAGGCAGAACTGAGAAAAGGTACCAAGCCATGTGGCTAAACATAGATAAGAATTATGGGTTAATTTAAGTGAAAGAGCTAGTCAGTAATAAGCCTGAGCTAATGGCCAAGCAGTTATAATTCATATAAGCTTCTGAGTTATTATTCTATACTTGGGCCACAGGACTGCAGGGGCTTGGCAGGACCAGAGAAAACTTCTGGCTACACTTCCGTGACAACCATACATGGATATAGCCTGTAATTCTGTGTGTATCAGAAGCGTCCAAGTTTACAATGAAGCCATTGATAAGAACATGCTGAGGATACAATAATAAGCAAGAGAGAGTCTCCACAAAGTCTAGAGCAATGCTTCTCAACCTACGATTCAAGACTGCTTTGGGGTTCAAGAACGCTTTCACAAGTGTCCCGTAAGATCATCTGCATATCAGGTATTTACCTTATGATCCTTAGCAGTAGCAAAACTACAGTTATGAAGTAGTCATGAAAATAATTTTATGGTTGGGGGTCACCACAACGTGAAGAACTGTATTAAAGGGTTGCACCATCTGGAAGGTTGAGAATCACTACTCTAGAGCAAGTGATGCTGTTGTTCAAAGATGGATTTCAATAAATAATGAAACTTGACTTTTTAGAGAGCTCAAAGTGAGTTTAGAGAGCTTATAAAGGTTTTTGAAACCAGGTCAGTGTAAGAGACAAGGAGATAGATGCACACAACAAAACTATATTATGAGAAATTACCTGGGAAAATTAGATGCTTCATGATCAGCAAGACTAACATAGTTATTCATCATCATAATCACAGAAGACCATTATTTTTATTGATGAACCCAATTCCTGGTTGAGACTCAACTTAAGCCATCAATAGCAGGAAAGGTATTTAATGTTTCTCACATATATAATCAGCAGGGCTGGAAACCACTGAAGCCAGCTGGTGGTTTTCCAACTATTTTTCTATCATACTTTTATATATGATTACCTTTAACATACCTCACTTCAAATTAATTTTCATGCCATAGTGCATTGGATCTATTATAATTTAATCACTTATTTTTATGTTTACAGATCAATTTTTTCTCTACATAACTCTGTGGAGAGCAAAATATATTAAGTGTGGATCTTTCTCTCTAATCAAAAACAATAACAACAAATCTTGTTTACTCTCCAAAGATATGAGTCTATGTTGGGGTCTGGAGAGACAATATGCAAAATCATACTGCCTATCTTTATAGAATCTCTTTATCTAAAACTTGGCTTTCTCTAATTTCAAAAGCACCTATATGTTTTAAACTATCTATATGTTTCTTATATGTTTCTAAATGATAAAATCCAAGGTTTTTATCATCACTAATTCATTTTATAAAACACAATTTCCAAATAACATCTATTTTAATCACTGGATATAAACTTGATTTTAAATTTATTTTTATTTTATAATGTATGAGCATTTCGCCTATGTGTATGTATATATGTTTGTATATATGTATGTATGTATGCATGTATGTATGCTTACTTACAAGTGTCTGATACCTACACAGGCAAGATTAGGAAGTCAGTTCCCCCACACCTTTAGGCAAACAAGGTTATGGGCTAACATGTGGGTGCCAGGTACCAAACCCATGTCTTCTGCAAGAACAGGAAGTGATACTATCTTAGGCATTCTCTCTCTAGACCCTCATCTTGATTTTAAAAGTCTCTGGAAATCCTTTAGTTTCCTAAAAAAAATGGAAATAATTAAGACAGGGCCAGTGTCTTAACACTGTAAGATGCTGATTTTGTGTCTATGATTTTTTAATTGGCTATAACATCTCTGCAAATACAAAGTTCTACTGGATTAAAAAAGAATTTTATTCTGTTTAAAGATTTTTGAATTACAAATAAAAAGGCACTTGTAAGAGTCTCTTGTAACTCCTTTAAGAATGTTAATTCAACAATTTAAATATTCTCTCCAGGTATCTAATCCTTAATAAATTGATTTAAGAGATTTTGTATTTGACACAATCCCCTCATAAAGAGAGACAAGATTGCTTAATTTAGTCAGCTTAATTGCCTTCATAACACAACTTCCAAAAAGGTTTCCAAAATACCAGTGTCAGACCTTGGATTTGAAAAACTAAATAACTGCTTATGACTATTAATTCTGAGATTATTATGTCATTCTCAAAAGAATGTTTGGAGCTGGATGAGAGTAATTGTGCTTAAATTAAACAAATCATTTATGTCCAAGACAATAAATAAAAAGGGATTATAATAACTTGTTTTTAAGTAATTCAATATTACTTCTTTCTGCAGACCCAAAACATTTGATAGCATTGGTCCAATCCTGCACTGCCATTGGGAACTAAAACAAAGAATGAACCAAGAGCAAATGGGATCACTCAGTTTTGAATTTGCCATTAATTTGTCTTCAATCATTCGATCTTTATTGTTCTTTAAATAGTAAAGGAGAGGTGTGCTGAATTACAGAATCAGAATTACAAGGGAAAAATTCAGGAAACATTTGCAGTAAATTGGATGTGATGCAGACCACAATGACCTCAATTTGAATTGAAAAATTCACAGGAGACTGATTACAGAAGTGGAAAGTTAAAGATATGGAAATTGCACTTGATAGCCATGACACAATTTTAGCTAAGAATAAGGACAGAACTAAAAGCTACAAAAATGGAAGGTGATGGCCTATGCGGCTAGGAGGGGGAATGGGAGGAGGAATGAAGCATGAAGCATCCATGCTTCTTCCTGGAAAGGTAGACTTTTACTGTCTATAAATTATACTGATTGCCTTCATTTAAATGCTCATTAAGAATAAGATTCTGTGCCCATTCAGAATGTAAAACTAAAAGTATTTGAAGATGACTTTACCAATTAAAATTCAAGTAAATAAGATTTCAGAACTTTATTTAGAAAGCTGCATCAATGAATATTAATGAGGGAGGAACATGAAAGAGTCTACGTTCACCCATTCACTAGTCAGCATATTTGCAGATCTTTAGTGTGATGTATCTTCAAGTATTTGTGCTTAGGATCTGAGCTTCATCTTTGACTGTTAAGACCTTGAGGGAATAACAAAGTCTTATCTAATTTTAAAAGCAGCTGAACATGAATTAGAAGTTCACTTCCACTCCAGCGATGACTTCCACTGTCTCCACGTGACCTTTCAAGGTTTAAATGTGTGAAAGCATTCACACAGTGCTCTTCGGTGTTTATTCTAGTGGATTTTAAGGTCCTCTATAATCTGAAGGATTTCAATATTGAAATCATTTGTGCTCATCTCTCTGTAGACTTCAAGACTTGTCTCCGTAATAATGATCAACAACCGGCTCAGTGTCTTCACATGGAAGTCAAATTATTCACAGCTGGTGCTGCCAAAACAGGGTAAGTTTTCCTTTTCCTCATACCTCCTAACACCGAAGATTCCACCTTTGTAGTAAATGACATTTTCAGCCAAACACCCAGAATAAAAATTAGAAGCTACCCCTGGTGCTTCCTTCTTTCACAATGCTCAGGCCTTTTCATAAGTATACCAAATCAGCTCGACCTTAGAAAACCAGACATAAAATTCAAATTCTCACCACCTTCTCCAAGTCCGATCTTCCTTATTACATGCAAACTTTGAATAAAAATCTAATAAAGTTACTAATTATTAGAGATCAAGGTGTCTCCCTAAGGACTTAAAAGTTGAATATCTGTCATGTTCCACTTATCTCTTGAAGCATTTATTCAACCAAAAGTACTAGAGAATCACAAATATGAAAGGGTATAAGCAGGGACCCAGTGCAGGTGTTGCAAATGAGATGAGAGTCCTTTTGCTCTACGTAGCTGGAAATAACAAACCGGGAATGCATAGCTCCATTTGGGGTAGCCACTTCAACCTCTGCATGATGGAAACCTTCACTCTTACTGTTGCAGCACAGGGCTAGTGGCCCAGCACCTTATAGCTGGGGATACAGCTCTGAAAACAGGGTGTGGGGTCCCTCAGCTCCCAGTGTTGCGTCTCTGAGATATTCGCTAGCAGCTAGAACTTCGTCTCTGCAGCTTTCTGGAGCTCTCCCAATAGTCAGGGCTTCCCTCTTCTGCAGTCTCAGCTCTTGGCAGTCTTTCACCCCAGCAATCTCTCCTCTTCACTGCTCTTCGTTTTTTTTTCAGTTTCTGTTCTCTCTTATCTCTTGCTTTCTCAGCACTTCTGAAGTCTCAGAGCTCTGTAGTCTCTGGGCACCATGCTCTGTCACTCTTCTGCTGACCCTGAGCTGTTACAGGCTGTGCTTGGAGCTGGGAACTCTGGGAAATACCTCCATTTTATGCCACCAGCTCAGCCCACTATACCAATGATAAAAGACCATAGATGGGAGAGAAAATCACTATGAAAACTGGTTTTTGAAGGGGAAATGAACAGAATGGAGGTTTTTCTGAATGTTGCCTGGAAAATGAGAAGAACTCTGTTTATATAGCCATTGGCTCATGCCCATTAGCTGCCATGAGTAGGAAAAAGGCTCCTTAGCATCTAATGTGAGGGATGTTATGATAAGGTCTGGATTGGCTGTGAGAAAAATCATCTCTCGTTATGGCCAGGAAGTTTCATTTGGTAGTCATCTTAAGCAGTCATAACCACATTGGAGGCTTCCAAGCCATGAATGGCAGTTTTGTCCAGATAACAGTCTAAGAAGTCAAGTACAGCTGCTTAAGTCACATCTCTCACCACACCCATAAATGTGCAACTGTCCATTCCATGGAACTTCTGTGTTGGAAGTAATAGCCAGGGTTATGGGCTGGGGAGCTATGGAGACAACCTTCCAGGAAGCCTGTCTGGGATCATCATTGAGTTCTATTTGCAACAACTGCCTCTATATAAGCTGGACAAGGAATGGTCTGATAGATGTCAATGAAACAACCACACTGATCACACCCATCAAGTAATGTCATTTAAAAGGAACGATATCAAAGAACCTATGATTACAATAAAGATCTACCATGAAATTTAAATTATAGAAGTATTAAGTCCCATCATGGACCCTTTTGAAGGTGTATGTCTTCTCCCGTCTCAAAGGAAGTACAAATCATACAATTAAAGCATAGCATGCTAGGATAAAGTTTGAGCCATGATGTCATAAAACTTTTAGAGGTTTTGTTTTAAAGACTAAGCAAGCTACCATACATCAGAATATGTTAGAAGAACTCCCTATAAAAAGGAAATACCATTAAGAAAATGTAAGAAATAGTTAAAAAAAAAAACCTATATTAGCATAAAATCTGACTGAACAAAGGGGCACAGCATTCATTTAATCACTTAAAATGCATTTAGTGGGTCCCTACTACAGAACAGCTCCTGTTCCAAACACAAGGTAAACACCTATAATCCTTAGAGATTGAGGATACAGAAATTAAGCTCATTAAGGTGGATAAGAGTAGCATAAAAAAAAACAAAAGGAAGTGAACTGATAGAGAATAACTTCATGCTAGGATCCCTTCTTAGCATTGAGGAGCAGAACAGTAGGAAGTAGCTAGATGAGGGAACACCAGTACCAGCAGAATGGCTTAGAACTGACATAAACTTGACTTGTCTCAGGACAGAAATGAATGTTACTATATTTGAGCATTGGTAGCAAACTGCAGGCATAACTGTAACCATGTCCATGTGAGGTAAAAAGATATAATTTGTGATTTTAGTTGATTCTAAATGTAGGAAAAAAACTTTACTGGGCTGGGGTAATGAGAAGTATATTTAGTTAAATTAAATTTATCTATTTATTGATTGATTTATCTTTTTTGGTTTTTTTTGGGGGGGTTTATTTATTTTTTTGAGATAGGGTTTCTCTGTGTAGCCCTGGGTGTCCTGGAACTCACTATGTAGACCTGGCTGACCTAGAACCTGGAGATCCTCCTGTCTCTGCCTCCAAAGTACTAGGATTAAAGATGTGTGCCCACCAACAACAACTGAAAATGTATTTATAAATGAAGCAAGTAAAGTTGACCCTTGCAATGACTAAATTTTGTATGTTATACATTGACTGAACCCTCTATGGCTGTGAGAAACAAGTTGTAGTAGTTTGAATGAATATGGTCCACATAGGCTCATAGGGAGTGGCATTATTTATGTATTACATTCTAATAATTTATATTTCTAATAATTTACATTTTGTATTACAGAAAGGGAGGCATAACAAATACTGATGATGACTTAGGGAGGAGATGGTGGACACTCCCTTCCATTATGACTTTACAAATCTCCCACCCATGCAACCTTAGAAGCGCTAATAAGAAATAAAATGGGAAGATTTGAATTCCTGTCATTTCTTCTTTTTAGAATATTAATCACAAGGAATTAAGCACTGAGGAAACAATTAAAAGTGTCTCTGTAGCTTGAAAACATTCATCTGAGTACTGTCATCATTCATGCTTTGGTAAGCATGGCATGGTTTTTTAGAAACAACTTATTTGCTTGTTACTCAGTCTCTGTATTTGTGGGATAAGCACATTTTCATTTTATATACATCAATGTGGACTGTTTGTTACCTCTAACATTTTACTTAAGGATAGTGTTTATTTTATTCCTATGTGTGGCTTTCTTTTACTCAGTTGATTCTATTTCTCCACATAAAGTTTCATCTGCTAATGTTAAGCTGAGATATTGGAACTGAGGGGAATACTAAACTTTTATAGCTATAACAAACTTGGAAGATCAGACCAATTGAGTACATTGATTTTTACTTAGGTGAGACTCTTTTCAACCACTGTTAAATGAAGATCAATTTTGTAAGGATTTTAATATTGAATTTGACAACTTTCCCATGTATTCTGTAAAGGTGATATTACCAATAGATTTACCTGTTGATTTTTATCCTGCTTATAAGATTATTTATGATATAAAGCCTAAGTCTCTCATCTTAAAATGAGAAGTATTAGTAGAACCCAGCTGGATTAGGGGCTTATATTGTTTAATCACATTTTCTACCAGTCAAAAAAGTCAATTTTATTGAATATTTATCACTTCTAATATACTTGATTTTACTTACTTCAAGGTTTAAAAAAGCTATTCCCAAGTATTGATTATGAAACAATTCAATAAGATCTTACTGCTCAGGGTTTTAAATTTCTACTAAAATATACTGGCTTCACTGATACATGAGATACATATTTTAAATCATAACACTTTAACTCCATATATTAGCCAAAATTAACTCATAGAAGAACTTGTGAGTATGAGGAGGCATTTTATGAAATGCAGCAAATTTCTTAAATTTTTTCTTTCAAAGTTGCCCAAATCATAGATGTCTGTTCACTACAGTTAAACATTTGATGGAGTTTATTTATATTATAGAAAAAAAATGATATTCTGCGCTGAGTTCCCTGAAGAGGAAGATATTTACTTGAAGTTAAATAAGTAATTGTGACATGTATTATGTGCATTCATGTGATTTAGGCTTTGGAGGTGATATAACATGCTTAGTATCATATGATTTCTGAAAAAAACAGACATTGCTCATTCTTTGGAGTTAAGTCATTTCTTACATAGGTCAACTAGGTAAGTAGTTCATTTTTTACCCATTTTTTCTTCTTGTATACATTTTTTCTACTTGTATAAAAAATGATGCATTTCATGTCGCTGGCTGTAGATTTTCTTAACAAGGAAGTTTATTCTGAATAATACTAATTTAGAATATTTTCTCTATTGTAGTTAAATAAAATCACAAACCATAAAGGTTTAAACATCTATGTAGATAGCATGCAGCTTTCATTTTTAAATATGTAAAATGGATTTTGAAACTGGGAGGTGTAATTCATGCCTGTAATCCAAAAACTCAGGAAACAGAAGCAGAAGAATTGCTGCCATCAGTGTTATGAAACAAGACACTGAAAAGGAAGAGTAAAATAATCACAATTTTAGAAAGAAAATGTATTATATGGATTTAGTATTGATAAATATAATTTTACTGACATTAAAATTCCTATGTTTAACAGTAAACGTGTCTCTCTTTATAACCAGATATTTTTTTCACTTCTTCTTGATATTTTCGTTTTCTTTTTCTCAGTTCATCTGTCAATAGCACTATGACTTCTCATATGGCAATATGTCTGAAACACCTCTCAGTGAAATAACAGTGAGTTTCTCTTTGCTGAATCCAACCAGAAACATTTCATCTCCTATTTGAGAGGTCATTTGGTGTAATATTTCTACTCTCTGTTGCATTTTTTTTTGATCCACTTCTGTTCAGTAGCAGTGTTTGCCAAGATAATTCCAATGAAGGAAAGCATGTGACATGACATAAACCATAACACTGTGCTTTGTCTTCAAAATCTTGTCTTAAAATATTCAAATGAGGTCAACAATGGCATTTACTATTATTGAGACTGTGCAACTCTGTGTCTGGGTCAGAACAGTGGTAGGCTCGTTCACATTTATTTTTATGTATTATACATAAGTAGACTCTGTTTTGGTTCTTAATTTCTTTACATATTAGATAAAGAAAAATATACAATCTAATTTCTTCCTTTTTTTCTATTTAGCAATATTTTAGTTATTTTGCAAGACTTTGGTAAGATTGACATTTTTACAATTAGTTTTGGCTAGACATGGGAAAATAATTTATGAAATTAGTGACAGGCTACCACAGTGTACAATGTGTAGAAAATATTTTCAGTTATGTTTGTGTTGTGCTTTACATCAAAATCCAATCAATCTCTTTGAGATGCAGCAGCCATTCCTATTTATTCACACTCCACCCTGACTCAAAGCATTGTTATTTTTAGCTGCATGCCCTTCACAGAATATGCTGTGGTGGTCTACTTTTCCCCATTCCTTCTACTTTTATTCTGTCAAAGTATATTCTTTCGTTGCTAGAGTGCATCTAACTGGGCTCCCTTCTTCCACTGAAAGTCTCTAATAATTGATTACTTGCAGTTCCCAAAACTTTTACAGCAATCACAGTGATTGCACTTTCATTCTAAATTATTCATTTCCCTTTTATGGAGAGCATCATTCCCACCTTATCACGGTAGTATGGTCTTGAGACTTGATCTGGCTCTTAGAATATAAACAGGAATGATGCAGGTTGTACCTGAGAGGAAGCTTTAAATATATCACAGGGCTATGCTACTTCATTGTCTTTGCTATATAGAACAGTGATGCTCTAGGCAGGGCCTTCTCCTATCTGTATCCCAGTGAAAGACTTGTGTTTTAATTAGGGTTTCTATTGCTGTGAAGAGGCAACGTGACCATAGCCATTCTTTTGTTGTTGTTGTTGTTGCTGTTGCTGTTGTTTTTGATGCAGGGTGGCTTGGAAAAGAGGGCTGGGGGATGGGAGAAGGGGGGATCTGTGGATAGTATGTGGAGTGAGTAGAAAATTTCTTAATAAAGAAAAATGAAAGAAAAAGACCATAGTAATTCTTATAAAGGAAAGCATTTAATTGGGGCTGAATTACAGTTAGAGGTTTAGTCTATTATCAGTATGGTGGGAATCATGGTGATATGCAGGCAGACATGATGCTGGACAGAAGCTGAGAATTCTACATCTCTACCTGCAGGAAGAGGGAGTGAGCTACTTGGCATGGCTTAATCTTCTGAAACCTCAAAGCCCACCCCAGTGACACATTTCCTCCAACAGGTCCTCGCCTACTCCAACAAGGCCACACCTCCTAATTCTTTTAAGTAATGCCACTTCCTATGACCGATGAGGGTCATTTTCATTTAAACTACCACATTTTACTCCCTGGCCCTCATAGACTAGTAGCCATATCATAATGTCAAATGCATTTTGTCCACTTTCTTTTTTTTAAGATTTATTTATTTATTATGTATACAGTGTTCTGTCTGCATGTATGTCAGAAGAGGGCACAAGATCTCATTATAGATGGTTGTGAGCCACCATGTGGTTGCTGGGAATTGAACTCAGGACCTCTGGAAGAGTAGCCAGCCATTGCAGTAGTTCTTAATACCTAACTTTCAGCCATCTCCTCACTGCCTTACCTGCCCCAGTCTCCAGTGACCACTATCCTACTATTTTTAATGAAATCATCTATTTTGAGCTTCCACAAACAAGTAACATCATGCAGTACTACAGCATAAAGTGCATGATGGTCTTAGCAGAACTGTATTCCTAGTTCTTTGTAGGTTAAACCACTCTTCAGATCTCCAACTCCTTTCAGTTAGTCCAGTTTCACACCTGTTCTGCAGCTCTCCTTGGCAGGTATCTCAAGGCTCTGACATCTCCAGTGTCTTGGGGTCTCCAAGGCAATCTAGGCTTCACATTCACAGCTTTACTCAGTGGCTTCTCTAGGCTCCTATGCAGTGGCATAGTGGCCACATACCTGGCCTCAGCAGCTTTCCTTAGTCGAGGAGGAAGGCTTCATAACCCATTTCTTGAATTCTTAACTCTAAAGCCAGAACCATGTGGGAAGCTCCCAAGTTCTGCTGCTTGCTCCAGCTGGAATATCCCCCCTACCTCTGCCTTGTTCAATTATATCTGCATCAGCTTTCTGTTTTTGATTGTTTTCATTACCACCTTGTAGCAGGAATCTTAAATGGTCTCATTCATAAGGACAAATCTAAGGCCAGTTATTGGGGTAAATGCTGGAAGATCAGAGAAGCAGAACAAGCCACAGCTACCTCACCTCACCAGTTCCTCAGCTGGTCCTGTTTCCTCAGACTAGAAGCCTCTGAGTCCTCATCCAGAATGAATCTCCGCTGAACTGCTGCTAGAAGCCTGAAAGCTTAACCAGCCAAATGCTTAACCAGCCAAATGCTTCTAGTTTCTGCTCTTCACGCTTTATATATCTTTCCTTTCTACCATCACTCCCTGGGATTAAAGGTTCACTTTCTGGGATTAAAGGCGTGTGTCACCATGCTTGGCTGTATCCTTGAACAGATGGATTTCTGCCTCTGGAATGCTAGGATTAAAGGCGTGTGCTACCACTGCCTATCCTCTACGTTTAATATTGTGGCTATTCTGTCTCTGACCCCAGGTAAGTTTATTAGGGTGCACAATATTTTGGGAAAAACAATACCACCACACCACCTAAGCTTGGCTGTTCTGGAACTGACTCTATAGATCAGGGTGGCCTCTCTCTCTTCTGAGTGCTGGCATGAAAATTGTGTACCACCATGCCTGGCCCCACAATTTTCTTTAAAACTCCTTTTCACTTTTCTTTAATTCCTTTTCACAAGTTGGGAACTTTGCTAGGTGTTTGCTCAGATGTCACTGTGATTATTCTGGCTTGCCCCTTGAAATCCCGCCCCTTGGCGCTGCCCTGCATCCCACTGTAAAAGCCTCATTTTAAGGAAAAACACCTCCCTCTCCTCTCTCTCTTCTGCTTTTCTCCCCTTCCCTGCCATGAGGGGCACACACCTCACCTTTTCCTCTCTTTCTTTTTTCCTGCCCCCCTCTTTCCCTGTCTTTCTCTGTATCTCCCATCATAATAAACTCATTTCTGCACAGATGCAGCACTGGGGTTGTGAATGAATGTCCACCTGCCTGCCGCCTACCGCTGCTTCTGCCCAGCGTGCCAGCATGTTCTCCCTCACAAGTGAGATACCCTGGCCAGCCAGGGTCCCATGCATGCAATATCATAACAGTCACCTGTACCTAGAGTTTTCCTGCCTGGCCCACAGTCAGGGCAAATCTTTGTCACCTGCCAGTCCCACAGCCGCTCAGACCCGACCAAGTAAACACAGAGACTTATATTGGTTACAAACTGTATGGCCATGGCAGGCTTCTTGCTAACTGTTCTTACAGCTTAAATTAATCCATTTCTATAAATCTATACCTTGCCACATGGCTCGTGGCTTACCGGCATCTTCATATGCTGTTTCTCATCATGGCGGCTGGCAGTGTCTCTCTGACCCAGCCTTCCACTTACCAGCTTTATTCTCCTCCTTGTCCCGCCTACACTTCCTGCTAGCCAATGGCCAATCAGTGTTTTATTTATTGACTAATCAGCAACACATTTGCTATACAGAACATCCCACAGCAGTCACCCCTTCCTTTATTCCACTTAGCATCTGATTTTTCTTTAATGTAATTACACTTCCTGGTGCCCCCTTTCTCCTTAAACTGTACATTTTGTATTTTTCCTTGCTTAGCTTGCTCTTTTTTATTAAAGATCTGCATAAGCATGGCCACGAATAACCATATGACACAGTCAGCACTGGACTATCTTGAAATCTCCTTTGCCAACACAATTAAACTAAAACTCTTCTATTTAGTCTCACGCAAAGATTTGGGACAAGGGCAGAAAGCAGCCACATTCTTTGCCAGAATAGCACAAGAATATTCTTTAGGCCACATATTAATATTCTTCTTCTCTGAAACCACTTGAGCCACAACATCCAAATATATATTCCTCTCAGCACCACCATCTTTCCTGCTTCTAGTAGGGTCCATTAAGCCCCACTTGAAGAATCTAACTGCTTTCCTAATCCAAAGTCCCAAAGCCCATATTCTCCAAGATAAAAGAATGGTCAGGATTATCACAGCAATACTGGGGTCGCTGGTACCAACTACTATCTTAGTTAGGGTTTCTATTGCTGTGAAGAGACACCATGACCATGGCAACTCTTATAAAGGAAAACTTTTAATTAGGGTTGGATTACAGTTCTGAGATTTATCCATTATCAGCATGGTGGGAATCATGGAAGCATGCAGACAAACCTGGTGCTGGACAGGAGGTGAGATTTCTACATCTGATATCTGGCTAGGAGAAAGAAAGAGTGATCTACTGGGCCTGGCTTGAGCTTCTGAAACCTCACAGCTGACCCCAATGACACAGTTCCTCCAACACAGCCACACCTACTCTACCAAAGCCACACCTCCTAGTCCATAAATAGTATCACTCCCTATGAGCCTATGTGGGCCATATTCATTCAAACTACTACAACTTGTTTCTCACAGCTATAGAGGGTTCAGTCAATGTATAACATACAAAAATTAGTCATTGCAAGGATCAGCTTTACTTGCTTCATCTTAAAATACATTTTCAGTTGTTGTTGGTGAGCACATACCTTTAATCCTAGTACTTTGGAGGCAGAGACAGGAGGATCACCAGTTTCTAGATCAGCCTGGTCTATAATAACACATTTCTTCATTAAGTATATAAATAACCTCTTCTAATGTGTAGTTCACATTTGTTCTTTTTCCCGAGGGAACATTATCAATGGTCATTTTTTTTCTCTTGGGTTATAGTAATCCCACTTAACTTTAACTTTGTCTGAATATCATCTGAACAGCAGGCACCATAGATATCTGCTAATCTTATATACTAGGATGGAATGGAAACAGAACTGCTTTGACTTTAATAAAATGTGGTCCTCCCCCAACTTCAATTCTGTATCTATGCAACTCTAGAAATCCATCATCTTAACTTGCCCATCTCTACCACACCTCTGGTCTACTCATATCTCATCTGCCTTTACTTTCTATATCTCTTTCCAAAACAAACATCATAAATAAACAAACAAATAAATAAATAAAATAATTCTTCTTTTTATATATACTTAGCATTTCTTCCTTCTGGCATTCCAAATAACTTATATCAATTAAAGTTCCATTTAGGCTGTGAAGTTTATAACCCATATGATGGATTTCTTCTTTGCCCACCATGAGTTGGGTTCTGCCTAATTTGAGAACATTGCCTTTAATCACATCATTTTTTTCTAACTTTTAATATCAATCCCTAAAATTTTAGAGTGTACTTAATGAATATAATTTAATGTAGCTCATTATTTGTATGTGTCTGTGTGAGTGCATGTGCGTTTATGTGGTGCATGCACAAATGTTCATTTGTGCATGTCCAATGAGCAGGTATGTAGAGGCAAGGTCAAATGTCTTTGTTTATTGCTCTGTGGAATCTCTTGAGACAAGGCCTCTAAGCTGGATACTTGTTCCTTTTTTTCTTTTTTTTTTTCTTTTAGAACAGGTATATAGCAAGCTCTCTGTATCCATCTGCCATTACACTACCTTCAGCAATGATGTGATTACAGGGGTGTGGTCAGGGCCCACATTTTATGTGGTGCTAGGAATTTGAATTCAGTTCCCCATACTTGCAGAGCAAGTACTTTTAGTCATCTCTCAAGGTCCAGTATAGTTTATTTTTATGTTCAATTTTATATGTGGAAATAGATGTCATAAAGCTTTATTAATGCTTAGTATAAAAGAAGCTCTACATAATGTTTGTTATGAGCTTTCTAAATACACATTAACAAGTAACAACATAACACAGTGAAACAGGATGGAGGGTATGAAATTCTATACATTGTATCCAATTATTTAAATTGACATATTAGTGACTACTAAAAGAAGAAAATATTGATCTTTCCCTAAAACATAAATCCCCTAGCAAAAGAAAAAAGTTTAAAAGTATTGTTTCTCTCCCTTAATTCACTAAAATCTTTCAAGTTGGATGATTCATGATGGTTACTCATTTGTTCTCACCCCCATTTCCTGATGTTACACCCATGAAAACACAGGGTATAATAATCTCACACCAGCAAAATCAACAAAGGAAAACACATACACAAACATACATCACCACTACTATCAATAACATCAAAAACAAATACAACAATAAAAGAACAGGAAATAACAATCACTGGTCATTTATATTTCTTAAAATTAATGGTCTAAATTCTCCAATACAAAGACAGAAACTAACAATGAATGCAAAAATGGATCTATCCTTCTGCTGTATAGAGGAAACATACCTCAACATCAAGAATAGACATTTCCTCAGGATAAAGCATTGAAAAAAACATGTTTCAAGCAAATGCACCTAAAATTCAGGTGGTGTAGTCATTTTAATAGCTAATAAATTAGACTTCGAAACAAAACTAATCAAATAGGGAAGGACTCTACACACTCATCAAAGAAAAAAATCAACCAATATGTAATTTCAGTTCCTGAAATTGATGCCCAAAACACAAGGACATCAATGTTTATAAAAGAAACATGACTACAGCTTAAATCACATACTGAACCTCACACACTGATAGTGGGAAATATCAGTGCTATACTCTCACCATTTGACAGGACACCTAGACAGATGATACCAAACAGAGAGCTACTAAACTGCTATAAAGCAAATGTACCTAACAGACATTTACACAACATTTCACCCAAACACAAAAGAATATATATAATATATATTCTTCTCTGCACCTCATGGAACTTTCTCCAAAATTAACCACATACTTGGATGCTGTGGGATAATGCTTCTGTACACTAGTTTAATAAAACACTGATTGGCCAGTAGCCAGGCAGAAAGTATAGGCAGGAAAAACAGACAAGGAGAATTGTGGGGAGAGGAAGGCTGAGTCAGGAGACACGAGCCTGCGGTCCAGGGAGCAACATGTAATGGCACACAGGTAAATCCATGGAACATGTGGAAACATATAGATTAACAGAAATGGGCTGAGTTTAAATGTAAGAGCTACTCAGTGGAAAGCCTGAGCTAATGGCCAAACTGTTTTAATTAATATAAGCCTCTGTGTGTTTACTTGGGTCTGTGTGGCTGCAGACCGGGTAGAACACAGAAAAACTTCAGCTATACTTGGACACAAAGCAAGTCTCAACAGACAAAAGAAAGTTGAAATAACTCCCTGTATCCTGTCAGACCATCACAGATTAAAGCCAGATATCAACAAGAACAGAAACAACAGACAGCATACTAACTCAGGGAAATTGAACCACTCTCTAATGAATGAAAAACGGGTCAAGACAGAAATAAAGAAAGAAATCAAAGACTTTTAAAATTCAATGAAAATGAATACACAGCACATCCAAAATTATGAGACACAATGAAAGCAGTTCTACAAAATAAGTTTATAGCATGAAGTACCTACATTTTTTAAAAAAAACCCAAAAACTGGAGAGATCTAATACTAGCAATTTAACAGCACAGCTAAAAGTTCTAGAACAACAAAAAAAAAGATATCACACACACCCAAGTGTAATAGACAGAACATCATAATCAAACCAAAATCAATAACATAGAAGCAAAGAGAACAATAAAATAAAGAGTTGGTACTTTCAGAAAACCAAAAAGATAGACAAACCCTTATCCAAAATGAAAAGAAAGGGGAAGAATATCCAAACTAACAAAATTAGAAACAAAAATGGGGACATAACAACAGACACCCAGGAAATCCAGAGAATCATACAGACATACTTTAAAAATGTGTAACCTACAAAATTGGAAAATCTGAAAAAAATGGATAATGTTCTCAATAGTAACACTTAACAAAGTTAAATAAAGGTCAGATAATCAATTTAAATAGGCCAATCTCCCCAAGTAATATAAGCAGTCATTACAAGTCTCCCAACCAAAAAAAAAAAAAAAAACAAACAAACAAACAAACAAACAAAAAAAAAAACAGGGCCAGGTGGTTTTGATACAGAATTCTACCAGACTTACCAAGAAAAGCTAAAACTAGTACTTCTCAAATTATTACAAAAATAGAAACAAAAAGAACATTACTCAATTCATTTGATCAGATCACAGTTACCCTGATACCCAAACCACATGAAGACCAAAGAAAGAGACTTACAGACCAATTTTCCTTACGAATGTACATGCAAAAATATTGAATAAAAAACTTGCAAACTGAATCCAAGAACACATCAAAAAGATCACCTACCATGTTAAATAGGTTTCATCCCAGAGATGCATGGATGGTTTAATATATAAAAATCAATAAATGTTAACCACCATATAAACAAACTGAAAGAACAAAAAAAAACAAAACACCTTTGACAAAATCCAACACCCCTACAGGATGAATGTCCTGGAGAAATTGGAGATACAAGGAGCGTACTTAAAGATAATAGAGGCAATTCACAGCAAGTGCATAGCCAGTATCAAATTAAATGGAGAAAATTTAATGGAATTCCACTCAAAGCAGGAACAATATAAGGTTGTCCACTCTCTTTATCTCTATTCAGTGTAGTACTAGAAGTCTTAGAGCAATGAAACCACTGAAGAAGATTAAGGAGATACAAACTGGAAAGGAATAATTCAATCTACCTTTATTCACAGATGATATGATCATATGTATAAGTGACCCTAAAAATTCTACCAGAAAACTCCTACAGCTAATGAACACTTTCAGCAAAGTAGCTGAATATAAAATTAACTCAATAAAAAAAAAAAACAGCATACGAATGGCAAGTAGACTAAGAAAGGAATCATGGAAATAACACCTTTCACAAGAGCCTCAAATAACACAAAATATCTTGGGGTAATTCTAACCAAGCAGCAGAAAGACTTGTATGATTAAAACTATAAGCCTTTGAAGCAATAAAATGAGGAAGATATCAAAAAATAGAAAGATCTCACATACTCATTGATTTGTAGAATTGATTTAGTAAAAATGGGCATTCTAACAAAAGCTATCTACAGAATCAATGCAATTGTCATCAAAATTCCAACACAATTTTTCACAAACCTCGAAAGGACAATTCTCAACTCCATATAGAAACACAAAAATTCCAACATAGTGAAAACAATCCTGAACAATAACAGAGCTGTTGAATGTCCACTATTTCTAATTTCATGTTGTAGTGCAGAGCTACAGTAATAAAAACAATGTGCTACAGGCA
Source organism: Peromyscus eremicus (assembly GCF_949786415.1). Lineage (NCBI taxonomy): Eukaryota > Metazoa > Chordata > Mammalia > Rodentia > Cricetidae > Peromyscus > Peromyscus eremicus. Next base: position 50,680,627 of record NC_081431.1, on the reverse strand, counting down.
TTAAAAATAGGAATGTTGAGCAATGGAATTGAACTGAAGAAGTCTCAGATGTAAATCCACACACACATGGACACCTGATTTCTTTTGTAAAGAAACCAGAAAGACACACTGCAAAAAAGCCAACATCTTCAACAAATGGTGCTTGTAAAACTAAATGTCTACATCTAAAAGAATTCAAATAGATCCATATGTAGCACTATGCACAAAACTTAAGTATAAGTGGGTCAAAGACCTCAATATAAAACCAGATATGCTGAATCTGATACAAGAAGGGGGGATCTTGAATGCACTGGCACAGAAGACTTTCTGAATTGGACACAAATAGCTCAGATACTAAGATCAACAATTAATAAATGGGATCTTGTGACATTGAAAAGCTACTGTAAGGTTATAGACACCATTAATCAGACAAAGCAGGAAGCTAGAGAATGAGAAAAGATTTTTACTAACTCACATGCTAGAGAACGAATATCCAAAATATATAAGAAATTCAAGAGACTAGATATCAAAAAATAATCCAATTAAAAATGAGGAAGAGATATAAACAGAATTCTCAATAAAGGAAACTCAAATGGATAAGGAACACTTAAAGAAATGCTCAACATTCTTAGCTATCAAGGAAATGTAAATCAAAACTACTTTGAGATTCTAACTTACACCTGTCAGGATGGTTAAGATCAATAACACAAATAACACCTCATGTTGATGAGGATGTGGAATAAGGGGAGCACTCCTTTATTGCTGTTGGCAATACAAACTCGTTCAGCCATTTTGGAAATCAATATGGCAGTTCCATAGAGATGGGAATATATCTACCTCAAAATCCAGCTATACTAAAAGGAGACTCCATCCTACCACAAGGACACTTGCTTAACAATGTTCATTGCTGCTTTATTCATAATAGCCGGAAACCAGAAACAATCTAGATGAACCTCAATAAAAAAATGAATACTGAATATGTGGTATATTTACACAATGCAGCATTACTCAGCTGTTTAAAAACAAAACAAAAGACATCTTGAAATTTTGAGGTTAATGTATGGAACCAGAAAAAAAATCATCCTAATTAACCCAGAACCAGAAACATAATGTATTTGCTCATATGTAGATATTAGCTGTTAAGTCAATGATAACCAAGACACAATCCATAGGTCCACAAAAGTTAGGTGTAAAGGAAGGGTCTATGGCGGACACATGAGTCTCTGTGCAAGGGGGAAATAGAATAGGGAGACTGGCAGCAGGTGGAGATGGGAATGGGAGGAACAAGTGTGCAGTGGGAGGGGAGATAAAATAGAGGGAGAGAATGAAGAGAGAGACAGCTGTATTTAGGGGCATTTGAGAAATGATATGGAAATAGTGCAATGAAAACTTCCTAAAAGATATGAAGGCAATCCTAATGAGGTCTCTTAAATTGGGGGATAAAGAGTCTCAACTGGCCATCTCTTGTCACCAAAGGAGGTAATAAGATTGGGTTGCATTCAGTTGAGTTGTTGGCCAACAGTGTACATGGAAATCCCCCAACAACCCAGGCTGTTGCTAAGTCAGTGAGTCGTTTTCCACAAACTGACAGTAGGGATCCATTGCTGAGAACAACACCCACACAATTCACAGAGTTAGTGGCTACATGGAGCCTTCAACCCTACATTTTAGTGACTGTTGCAGGAAGGTACTCTGCAGGTTACCAAAAGAGAAAAGAAAACACCAGTCCAGCCACAAAACCATTGACCTACAATCTGTCCTGCCTGCAAGGTATACTAGGGCAATAGTAACATAGAGCTTATGGGAGTAGCCAACCAATGTCTGATTTGAAATAAGATCCACTTTATGAGACAAAACCCATATGCAACATTTGGGTAACCAAGAACCAGAGATTACATAGCCCTGAGACCTAGGGTAAAACTAAACCCTACTGGTTTGGGAAAAAAAAATGACTCCTAATTATATTCTATTGTCCTTATAGATCAGTGCTTTTGCTAGTCATCACCAAAGAACCTTCCTTCTGCAACAGATGGGAACAGATAGATACAGAGACTCACAGCCCGTCATTATGCAGAGACAGTCTAAATGGGAGGTCTCCATAAAATCTTTCCCGTCTGATCTCAGGGAACCCTTTGGAAGAGGAAGCAGAAAGAGTGTGAGAGCCAGAGGGGATGGAGGACCCCAGGAGAACAAGACCCCTAAACCAAGTAAGCAAGGTTCATACGAAGTCACAGAGACTGAAGCAGCACAGATCCTACATGGGTCTACACCTGGTCCTCTGTGTATATATTATCGATTTTAGCTTAATGTTTTTATGGGACTCCTGAGTGTGAGAACAATTGGGTCTCTGATTCTTGTGCCTCCCCTTAGGACTCTTCCTTCTATTGGGTTGCCCTCTCCAACTTCCATATGATGGTTTTGCTTTATCTTATTATATTTTAGTTTGTCATATTTGATTATTATCTCTTAGAAGCCTGTACTCTTCTAATGAGAGACAGAAAGGAAGTGGATCTGAGGGGAGGGGAGGTGGGGAGGAACTGGAAGAGAAGAGGGAAGTGAAACTATAATCACCATATATTATATAAGAAAAGAATCTATTTTTAATAAAAGGGCAAAAAGGAAAAATATTTAAAAATTGAATCTATTTCAATCTACTTATTTATATTTATTCATTTTCATATATTTTCATCATATTTTTTCTCTCCCATAATAGGACTGATTCACACAAACTCACAAAGACTATAACAGCATGCTCAAGACTTGCACAAATTTATGCTAGACCAAAATGAAGAATAAAAAAACGAAACGTAGGCACAAAGTCCCACCATAGCCAATAAGTTATTTGAAATTAGCATCCGCTAGGAGAGGAAAAAGAATCATTATTCTCTAAGGAATTTGCTAACTAATTTCAATTTTCAAGATCAATTTCCATTGCTTATAATATTCAGCAAAGCTCAAAATTCCATGGACAATAGAAACTATGTTAGACATTATTAGTAGAAATATCAAGCATTTTAGATTAAGAGTTATCTGTATAATAACAAGAGAGAGTTTGGCAAGTAATATGTAAAAATTTATGTTGATCAGTTACCTGCTGAAAGGCCTGTTTATCTCAAGGGATACTAATTTAATTATTTTAAAGAAGAGGTATTCCTCATCAGATTAAAGTTTAATTAATTTACATTAATTTATAGCTTATTTTCATATGAGCAGTAAAACTTTCCTGCTATTTGTTCTGTGTATGCTTTTATAACATGCACAGTATTATCACGATATGGGTAGGCATAAATGAGGAAAAATATTTATAAGTGAATGTAGATTATGAGAAATGAAAAATAAAAGGCAAATTATGTTGAGTACATAAACAGAGACTGACAGATGTTCACTTAATTTTTTTCCTTTCTTTTTCATTAGGGAATTTTTTTATTCACTTTACATACCAATCACAGATACCCCTTTCCTCCCTCTTCTTGCCCCTCCCACCTTCCCCACAACCCACACCCATTCCCTTCTTCAACAAGGCCAAGTCTTCCATGGGGAATCTGCAGAGCCTGGAACATTCACTAGAGGCAGGTCGAAACCACGCCCCTTGCATCAAGGTTGTGCAAGCCAGGAGCAGTGAGGGAGACACCATGATTTAGGGAGATGTCATGGGGATGGTAAGAGGCCAGGTGCTGGGGAGATTCCCAGGAATCCACAAGGATGACCTCAGCTTAGAATATTAGCAATAGTGGATAGAATGCCTGAACTGGCCTTCTCCTGTGATCAGATTAGTGAATACCCTAAGTGTAATCATAGAGCTTTCATCCAGTAAATGACAAAAACAGATGCAGAGATCCACAGCCAAGCACCAGGCGGAGGTCCAGGAATCCAGTCGAAGAGAAAGCAGAGGGACTCTATGAGCAAGGGGCATCAAGATCATGATGGGGAAACCTACAAAGACAACCAAACCAAACTTTAGACCAACAGCTATGTTTACTTAATTTTATCTAGGCAATGCTGCTAGAAATTAAAACTTTAATTAATGTAATTAGTAGTGCACAAGCAAGAGAACATTAAAACCAGACACATTTTTTCATTAAAGGTTTTCAATCAGTTCTCTATTTTATTTTGCTATACATTCAAGAAAATATCAAATTATATATTACTATTATTAAATGATTATCTGTTTTTATGTAGTTAAAATTGAACTATACACATAAAATTTCAAAATAATTAACTAAACAAGATATAAATGTTTAACTCACTAAATATTGAGTATACTGAAGCAATTTAATTATATTATGGCCATTTACAATTCTTCAAGGAAAATGCCTAGAAACATTAAAATTTCATGATCATCTACTACAAAGCAATAGATTTCATATCCAAAGTCTATTTATAAAATAGTATGTCAGCAGCTATTCAATAATAAATGCAAAGATATTTCAAGTTATTTGAAGTTCACCCATTTTAGAAATAATGAATTTGTCATAATAAAAAGCAGAAAAGATTGTCTTTGAATAAAAGGATATAAACCTGATATATGCAAACCAACACATTTGCATGATGCATGAGAATAGCTCAATAAGATAGTTGAGTCACATTAGCACTCAATGACATATAAACATAGAAGATATACATTACAGAATTTCAATTATTTACAGAATGAAAGCTCATACGACAGGTTTGCAACTGTCATGACAAATGTATCTTTCTCACTGTTTACTTATAGTCCATATAAGATTCAAGGATTTCTGAAATTTGTTACTAATATTTTCTCATGTACGTTTTTATAAAATTATATTGCACATTCTAACCCACTGGTACTCAATCTTTAGGAATGTTCCCTAGTTTGGATTCTGTTATTTGCTTATACAATCTATTATACCCGGAAGACAAAGAGAAAGCAGGATTGCTCAGCTCCCAATCAGGTATGTGAATGTCCAGTAACACAGTGAAACAAACTGAATAACACATAAGCATGCAATTGATATGGTTGATCAGTTCTCCAGGTTCATTATCAGCAAGGCTTGTGATACCTTACGGTAATGTTAAATCTAATTAATCACAATCAAATCATCTTATAGTATTAAATATGTGTTCTATAGTTTATAATTTTACTAAAAACTAATTACAATGACTTAATATTAAAGCCAGATAAATTTGCTTTTTCAAAATGTGTCTAAACAGCATCTTTTTAAAAATTTTATCTAATAAACGTTTTTTCATTTAATTTACATACGGACTACAATTTTCCTTTCCTCCTCTCCTTTCTTTCCTTCACCCACCTCCCATCTATCCCTTCCCCATCCACTCCTCATTGTCTCCATTAGGACAGGAGCAGGCCTACCATGGGCTTGAACAAAGTATGGCACATCAAGTTGAGGCAAGACTAAGATCCTCCCCATGAATCAAGGCTGAGTGAGGAAATCCAGCATGGGGAATAGGTTACCAAAAGTCAGCTCAAGTGCCAGGGACAGGTCCTGATCTCACTGCTAGAAGTCTTACAAACAGACCAAGCTACACAACTTTCACACACATACATACAGAAGGCCTAGGTTGGTCCCATGCAGGCCCACTAATTCTTGGTTCATAGTCCATGTGTTCCCAGGAGCTCAGGTCAGGTGTCTCTGTGGGTTCCCCTGTCATGACCTTGACCCCCTGGCTCATACAATCCCTCCATCCTTTCTTCAGCAGGACTCCAGGAGCTCAACTCAGTGCTTGCCTGTGGATCTCTGCATCTGTTTGCATCAGTTACTGGATAAAGGTTCTTTGATGACAATTAGTGTAGTTCCCAATCAGATTACAGTAGATGGCCAGTTCAGGCACCCTCTCCACGATTGCTAGGTGTCCCAGCTAGTCCTTGTGGATTCCCGGGAAATGCCCTGCCACAAGTTTTCTTCCTAACGCCAAAATGCCACCCCCTCCATCAAGATGTCTCTTTTGTTACTCTCCCCCTCGACCTGCCCCCAAGCCTCATCCAGCCTGCCTGCTCCCTCAAGTTCCCATCTCCCATCCCCCAACTGCCCCCAGTTTACCCAGGAGATCTCTTCTATTTCCCCTTCCCAGGAAAATCCGTGCATCCCTCTTTGGGCCCTCTTTGTTATCTAGCGTCTCTGGGGCTGTGAACTGTAGGTTAGTTATCCTATACTTTACTACTAATATCTACTTATGAGTGAGTATATACCATGAAAAAGCATCTTTTTAAGTCTGTAAGATACAGACACTCTTTTGTAATATTTAATTTACATCTCTTATTAAAAATACCAACAAATATTTATCCAGCACACATTAGTTTGGCAATAATCTATATAGCTCCCAATATGAGCTCTTCAAACCCTTAAAAATCGCACAGTTCTCATTCTTAAAATGAGAAAACAGGTATCACAGTAAGTATGTTGTTTGATATAATAAGCTACAACATGAACACAGGTAATCTCAGTCCATAATATACTCATACCATCATGCTTCATATATGACAGGATCTTCTTAGTGTTGAATTATTTCAGTTTAAGTGAGTACATGTAAATGACTGTGTGGCTTTATATTCACCATCATAATAGGTTGTAAGTTTTAATTTTCATCTGCAGCCAACTCTTGCATCATGAGTATATATGAGCAATTTTTCTATGGGTAGCTTCCATCCAAGACCTAACTTCAAAGAAGTAAAGAACATTTGATTCTTTTTGATAGTTTGGTAGCAAGCCAGTTTCCTGTTACATGAAGAAGAATTGCAGGCAGACTCATTAGGAATTAGCTTCACCCCCAGCTAACTGAACCTAGATATAATTTCTTCCTGTACTTTATGCATAGCAGATTTAGATTTAATTTTTATTAAAAGAAGGTTAGATCTCTTTTTCCATTTGGTGAAAAAGTAAAACTACTAAGGGCATACCAGATAAGTAGAAAGTTTGATCACAGCCACAAGATTAAAACTGGATGTCTCAACTTCAAAAGAACAAAATTCCTTGTATTTTAAAATTTACAAAAAAGAGACGTAAATTTTAAAAACAACATGGACAACAGGAATGACACACCAGAGTTATTAATTTTACAGAATTTAGAACATTACCAGATACTGGCCCTTCAGCTTTATGATATATGGAATTCCATGTTATGTTTTCCCTAAGGCGTGATAGCCAAATCTTCATTAATATTGATGACTTTTCACTTTTAGTAACTGCTAATAATATGTTGTCATAATTTCCTTATTAAATCCAACAGAACACTAGAGATAGCTTATATCCTTAATGCACCAAAAAATTACCAAAAGACTAATCCTCATTATCTTCACTGGCTGCTGGCTCCTCTGGAGTCATTAATTATCAAGTCTGTATTTCTTTCAATTGACTGTGACTTCTAATGCTTGGAGATCCCCTCTGATAGCAAATAGTCTTTCTGAATCATCTAGCATCCTAGTCCCTGGATAACTACACGTTTTATTTTTAAATCTTCCTTTCAGCAATTCCACAGCACTAAAGTTAATGGTTTGCTAAACCCTTGCCTACCATTAAAAGCAGGAATCGGCACATTTGTCTTGTAACTTTGAGTCTGTTCTACTTTCCATTCTTCTTAAACAGTTGTTCTTCTATAAAGGCTCAGTGGGGAACTATTTCCCACAGGCACAATCAAGTGTTCACATCCACTTGGTCTCTTTAGCTCCAGATTCAATATATTTATTGGAACAAAATTAGCCTTTGCAACATGGGGTGCATTCTCAGTTTATCTAATGGCAAAACAATGAAAAGCAAGAGAGAGAGAAAGAGAGAGAGAGAGAGAGAGAGAGAGAGAGAGAGAGAAAGAGAGAGAGAGAGAGATTCTTGTATTGTTAACCATTTAATATTACCATGTAAAAAGTTAAATGACCTCTGTAGTCTTTTTAATCACTCCTTTTCTTTTGAAACTCCTAAGATAATAACTACTCTATGATATATAGTAAGCCTGCCTAAATTTAGCTTCATGTCATGTAAAACAAAGTCATTCAAACTTACAAACAAGTATTTCCTACACCATGTGATTTCATGCCTGGTGAATAAACATAAAATATTTGTCAATACTACTGGTAGGCAACAAATGATAGGTTTAGTGTTATATGTAAAATTTCTGACTAATAGTTTTTAAAGAGTATATTTATATCGTGATATCAGAAGTAGAAGATCAAATTTGAAGTTCTCATATGATAAGAAAAAGTAATGTACAACACACAAGTGTTTTAAATCAAATTTAAAGAATGACTATATCACTGCAGAATCATATTTACTTAAAATTGCATGAGAAGGTACAACTTTTTGTGACTTTATCATAAAAAAATCCGTATCTTATCAACAGAAGTCTACACCACAATTATTTAAATTGGACCTAATACAGCATTGGCAAGAGTTTTTAAAAATCAATGTTATTTTTCTACATATCTTATGTTTTCTTTTCTAAAATATTGGGTCAACTAATAAAGTGGACTACCATTATAATATGCTGTACTGAAAATAAATGTTATTAAACCCTCCTCTCATGAGTCTTATCTAGGATCACTTAATAAAGGCAAAGTCTAGACTAAGGCTGTGTGATTGGCTCTATGAGTCAATCAATGACTTTAAAAATGGCAGAGGAGAGGCAAATTTGGATCAAGGATAAGAGGAAACACATAATAGAGCCAAAATGCCATTTACCTATGAATTTTCAACTAAAGCCCTTGCTTTATTAAGTATTGTCTCACTTCTTCAACATTCTAAAGAGAAAACAGGAGATAATACCTATTCTCTGAAAACATCATCCTCATACCTGAAAATTTGACACTACATTTTTTCTTACAATTTGGATTCTTTACTAAAAGTGTATTTTAACAGTATGCTATGTTATCCATATATTTCACGATTTAATAATTGTAATAGACCCCTTAAATTCTGCATGATACGTTTAAATCATAATTGGTAGGGAAGACAATTTAAATTCACACTCAGTGTTTATACAGGATGATTAGGACAATTTTAAAGTACAATGTAGTCACACTACTTTAGAAATAAATATGCAGGTTCTTGGTTGTAAGTCCAGCTATCTTCAATTGATTACAGAGTGAGATGTTTGGTTTGTGAGAATAAGCACCCCAATGGTGAAGTCTGACTTTGAGTATGTACTATTTATTATACATCTTCTTATTCTATATTCACCAAACACAGATGTTTCTATACAGCCAAGCAGGTGGTGTGAGGTAATAAACTTAAATACACAGCTGAAAGTGCTATACCCATTTAGCTCTTCTACTATATTTTACATGAAAAAATATAACACCCAATATCCCATCTATTATATGTGAATCAATAAAGGGAATCAAAGCAATACAACAAATACTTCCCAAAATATAGTTAAATACTGAAATTAGCTATAGGGGATAATTTAAAACTAAAATCAGTCAAAATATAATGTATACTTGACAATAAGGACAAGATTCCTCTTTTTGAAGTTCAGGAGACACTGCTCAAGAATTGAGTCAAAGACTAAATAGAGAGTCTCTTTGGTAATCACTTTCTGTGATTCATACTCCAATATGTTGATTAAAACTTTGTGGGGAGAAGACAAGAGGTTTCTATTGCTTAAACAAAAATCTGTGTGACATCACAACTCACTCCTCTTTTTACATCAGCAATGATTTAAAAGGAAAAAAGGGGTAGTGAAACAGATTAAGAGTACCTAGAACATTCTGGAGGCTAACAGAGTTACGAAGGATACCACAATGCAGAATATTCTGAACGCAAGCACAATTTAGCCACCATGATAGAATTGCACAATCTCACTCTTATTTACCACGATTCACCATCTCACTAAAGATCAAAGTTACAAACATTTCCCTAAGTTTGTGTTTTAGAAGTTGTTTGTAGCCCCTGTCAATGAGAGGAAATGGTATATTTCTGCATTTGGAATATATGCCAGGATCTGTTTAAACTAAACAAGGGACAGCCCATTAATGCCATCTCAAAACAGTAATCTTTTAATATCTTCAATATATCATTATAATTAATTGTTCACCAACTTCTCTGTTCAACATTATAATAAGAGTATTTTCTTTAAGTTTGTCCGACATATTCTCTTCAAAGAGTAAATAACTACATGTATAATTTCGATCATGAGCCATGTAGGAAGAGAGTTGAATCCTAATATTTTTGAACTTTAGCAGCTATGAACATTATATTATTTATTCCCACTGAGAAGTTGTAGAAAACATTCATACACTTAAAAGGGAATGGTGTAAATACTCTAAAATAGTCTATTAGCTGGCAGTAAATATGACTCAACCACCAAGTTATACTTTCATCTGAAGAACTGCTTTAGAGACTAGGAACCAGAACAGCAAGCGTCCATTTCTTGCTTTTCATTCCCATAGGAATACTTTGTGTGATTAAAAAAGTATCTACTAACAATGATATTTTTAGCTTCATATTATGCAGCAGCACACTGAATTAACAAGTTTCAAAAAGAGCAAAATGAACTCTTAACAAATATGTTTGTTTTACATTAGAGGCCACTCAGGGCTGTGGACATCAGTACTGCCAAGCTGGTGGTACCTCAGTCTGGGCAATAGTAGCATTCAGCTTACTTAAATTCCCCCACATGGCTTTATTTTCCTGTGGTAGACTTCCTCTGCTGTTCTAAACTGCTGTGTTGTGATTTTTATACACCAGAAACAGCTGCTGCACTCACTGATGGGAAATGGAAAAAGTGAGTAAACAGCTTGCATCAGTATATTAAATATTATGGAAACATTTCAAAGAAAAGAGCAATCCTGTCGCATAAATTAATATTTCAAATGGTTATATCTCAAAGGAGACTTTACACAAGACTCTTTCAGATGTCACTATTGCAAGAAGAATAAGGGAAAAAATATTTATTTTCATCATTCATACCATATCTCCTCTCACAGTGTATAGATTCTCAAGTTGAAGAATAAAAATTTTCCATATCTAAAGTCTGAAGAATTATTAATACTATTATTTGAACATATTTAGAATAGTGTGCCATTCTGGATCGTTCTCACAGTCATAATAAATGGAGTTAATTCTAACAACATAGATGAACAATTTAATAAAAAAGGTTAAAAATAAAGATTGGGAATAAGACTAGATTTAAGAAAAACAATGAAATTGTTAAAGATAAATCCATCAAAAAAGGCTAAACAGATTTAGTAATACATGAAGCTTCTCTTGAAGAAGAAAATTATAGTAATTCTATTATTCCATAAAATTTCATAAAACTTTAGAAAAAGATTGGGAGTTATACACTAATGATTTTAGCATGACAAAGTTTAAGGAAATAGCCACTTACTAACAAAATCAAAATAATCTTTATGAATGCAAATTGATATCCAGACATGCACAGTCACCAACACAATAGAAGAACAAAAACCATGCCCAATGATTCCTGTCAAGAAACGAAGAGCAAATAATTTGTATTCCTCTGCCTGTAACATTTTCTGTTTTATTCCAAACTCAGTCTTTTCTGCTAAATTCTTCTCAGATGTGTTGGAATGAGTGGCTGTCTTTCTTTACAGATCCACTAGCAAAGCAATTAAAAGCTGGAAGAAAATTGCACCAGAAATCTGGAGTACACAATTTATTGGTGTTACTACAGAGTGGTCCTTCTCAGTCATTTTAATGAAGGGGGATGCTGAAAAACAGTGTGTTGGAGCTAGTTAGAGCTTCCAAATAAAACTCTATCAACCTTATTCTACAAGGCAACAATACAGTGGGTGCCTGAAGGTAACAGTCATTTGCTCTTGTAGTATATAGCAGTTATTAACTTTATAATTATATGGTATCAATATCTGGTGCTTGTAACAATTTTTCTAGAAACTAAACCTATGTCTTGTATATATGTGTTTAGTATGCGGTGAAGTATATACACATGAGTTAGAAAACTTTGGTCTGGTGGTTTGATAAACTAAGCTATGGGAGCAATTAGTCTTCATATTTAGAGGGACAAGATGATATCTTTTTTGAGCACCAGACAGCATTTACAGGGCAAATATATGTTTCTTGTATTAATTGTCTTAATCCTTGTTAGTGTTCTAAATAAGTTATATTTTATCACTGAATTTCATAATTCAAGATTTTGTTCATAATTTCTGCTGTCTACAAAAAAAAAGTTGAGAGTGGTCATACAGAAAGCAAGATGTAAACAGCAAAAGATGGTAACACTGAGACCTTTTGCTCCATCCCATGTTAAAATGTACTTCCTTAACACTTTTGCTATTCCAACTCAGGATCTTTTGTTGTTAAATATAGATGAAAATATGCAATTAAACTGTATATTTGGAACAAACACTAGGAATCCTAAGTGATAAATCTGTAATGTACTGAGACTACTAAGCATGAAAAAGACAACCAAACCTCTTGAAACTGAGAAGCTTCTGTAAGGCAAAGAACATGGTAAATAAGACAAAATGACAGCCTACAGAATGGGAAAAGATCTTCACCAACTCCATATCTGACAGAGGGCTGATCTCCAAAATATATAAAGAACTCAAGAAACTAGACATCAAATTATCAAACAATCCAATTAAAAAATGGGCTACAGATCTAAACAGAGAATTTTCAACAGAATTTCAAATGTCTGAAAGACATTTAAGGAATTGCTTAACATCATTAGTCATCAGGGAAACGCAAATCAAAATAACTCTGAGATACCATCTTATGACTGTCAGAATGGCTAAGATCAAAAAGGCTGATGACAGCTTATGTTAGAGAGGAAGTTGAAGAAAGGGAACACTCCTCCACTGTTGGTGGGAGTGCAAACTAGTGCAACCACTTTGGAAATCCGTATGGTGACAGAAAATTTGGAATCAAACCACCTCAAGATCCAATGATACCACTCCTGGGCATACACCCAAGGCATGCTTAATCATCCCATAAGCACACTTGCTCAATTATGTTCATAGCAACATTATTTGTAATAGCCAGGACCTGGAAACAACCTAGATGCCCCTCAACCGAAGAATGGATAAAGAAAATGTGGCATATATACACAATGGAGTATTACACAGCTGTAAAAAAAATGACATCATGAAATTTACAGGCAAATGGATGGAATTAGAAAATATCACCCTGAATGAGGTAACACAGACTCAGAAAGACAAACATGGTTTGTATTCACTTATAAGCAGATACTAGATATAAAGCAAAGGATAACCAGACTACAACCTACAGCTCCAGAGAAGCCTGGTAACAAGGAAGACCCTGAGAGTGACACATGGATCACCTTGGGAAGGAGAAATAGATGAGATCTCCATGAATAAACTGGGGCCTATGGGGGCTCAAGGGCGGGAAGGAATGGGGGAAGGGAACATGAGGGAACAGAATAGTCTAGCTGGATGAAGGACAGAGTGGGAGAGTAATGAAAGACATATCTTGATAGAGGGAGCCATAATGGGGTTAGGGGGAAACCTGGTGCTCTGGACATTCCCAGGAATCCACAAGGACAACCCCAGCCTAAACTACTAGTAATAGTGGAGAGGGTATCTGAACTGGCCTACCCTAGTAATCAGATTGGTGAATACCCTAACTGACATCATATAGCCTTCATCCAGTAACTGATGGAAACAGATGCAGAGATCCACAGTCAATCACCAGGCTGAGCACTGGGAGTCCAGTCGAAGAGAGGGAAGAGAGATTATATGCACAAGGGAGGTCAAGATCATTATGGGGAAATCTACAGAGACAACTGAACAAAGCTCATAGGAACTCATGAACTTTAGACCACCAGCTGTGGAACATACATGGGACTAGACTAGACCCTCTGCATGCAGAATACAGTTGTGTAGCTTGGTCTGTTTGAGGGGGCCATGGCAGTGGGATCAGGATCTATCCCTGGTGCATGAGCTTTTTAGAGCTCATTACCTATGGTGGGATGCCTTGATCAGCTTAGAAGTAGGGGGGAGGGGCTTGGTCCTGAATCAACTAAATGTACTAGGCTTTGCTGATTTCTCATGGGAGCCCTTACCGTTTTTTTTGGGGAGGGTGGGGGGATAGGTAGGTCTGGGTTGTGGGGAGGCTAGAGGGGAGCAGGAAGAGGGATGAGTTGGGGAATCTGTGTTTTGTATGTAAAAATGAATAAAATATTTCTTAAATAAAAAAAGAAAAACAAAACAGAAAAAAGACAATTTAGAAATCATAAAATCTTCAGTTATGTCTCTGAAAGTGACATTTCAACATATATCAGAATTAAGGGGTGAAATATGTGCATGTGTGTGTCTGTGTGTATGTATGTGCCTTTGTTTTTACCAGTATAAGAAAATTGTTTTATAAAAGGTGTATCCTATTATCATTTTAATATCCTATATCTTCTATTTTAAACAACTATTAATATATGCATGTGTGTGTCTGTGTGTATGTATGTGCCTTTGTTTTTACCAGTATAAGAAAATTGTTTTATAAAAGGTGTATCCTATTATCATTTTAATATCCTATATCTTCTATTTTAAACAACTATTAATATATGCATATATATATATATATATATATATATATATATATATAATTAGACCCAAAAGACTACAAAAACAACTTTCTGAATAAATTACAGAAAATAAATACAGAACTACCAAATTAGTCATTTTTACTTCATCATCCTTAAATTCTCTTGAGAATACGTTCAAGGAATATGTATTTGAAGTGAAGCAGGGCAGAACATTGGTGGAGCCTGCTGCATAATCAAGTGGATACATAACATAGGAGATAAATACATGTTTATGAAAATAAGTGCAAGTGATCTGGGCTAAGTGTATAGCTTGTCTCTAGCAAACCTACCATCAAAATGGTTGTTGTTCCCACATTATTAACCAAAGTACAAGGAGCATGTTTTTCTTTGGGGATTACAGACAGATAGATGTTCTCTCATCAGCTACAAAAAATATGTTTAGCAAATTTTGAGACAGAGCTTACATTCCCTTCTGGTATGGACTGTAATTCACTATATATTATGGGTTGGTCTTGAACTCATGGCAATACTGCTAAGGTAACACAGTGATGAAACTATTATATTTACAGGAGTGAGTCACCACACCTAACTCAGAAATTACATTTTAAGGAAGAAAATTATTGTATTTCACAAAATAATTCAATGGCATGATCTTCAATCATTTGTAATAATTAACCTCCTTCAACACATAAATAGCAACCCAGGAGCAATGCCTGTCCCCAGGAATAACAAGGTTTAGGTTATTGATTATTAGGTGAACCCATTTTGATGTGGAAATCCATGAAGCATCTTTTGAAAAGGATAATGTACATTTGGCCAAAATCAACTAGACTTACAATAAAAATTCCCCTCATTGTTTAAACAGAATTGTAAATTAGAAGTATGCAATGTTTTAAGAATAAAAAACTCATGGGAAGCAAAATGTCTATCAAGTAAATGGAAAATGTCCCCATGCAATTATCTTCATTTATAGCTCATTTATATCTGTTTTTACATTATATATGCATGTGTTTTAAATTATAAACAATCAAGTAAAATTTTTATTCTAAAAGTAAAAGCACATCTTGGTATGATACAGCACATGTTTAAACAATCTGTTTCCTACTTCTAGAATGACCTAGAAGTTTTACTGCTTTGTTTGGAAAATGATTGGAAGAAAATTAAATTTTAGCTATGGGTTCAATTCTATTGTCTTTTCTCAAATATAGATTCCCTACCTCAAGTATTAAGTTCAATATGTTAAATGAGAGTTAAAAGAATAGCTTTTAAGCAAACAAAATCATGGAAATTCAAAGCAAAAGCTAATATAACCTAGAGACAGAAAAGCACACATCATAAATTCAGATAATCCTGTCACTTCTCGGCTTCAATGAAACACAAATGCCAGGAATGAGCATTGAAATATTTAAATATGAAGCCTGACACTCTGAACTGCTATGGTTTTGTCATTATATTTTGTTTGTCTGTATTAATAAAGCATGATAACAAAAAGTTTTTAAACTTGTACAGGACAGTTGGCCATGTTGATACAGGCCTATAAACTTAGTTCTCAGGAGGCTGAAGCAGGAAGACCAGACATTTCTGTTCACACTAAATTACACAGACAAACCCTGTCTTAAAGAAATAAAAGAATAAATAAAACTGAAAGAAATAAAAGAATAAATAAAACTGAAACTTCTTTTAAAACACACCGTTGGCAGTATTGATTCCTAGATTAATAATAGTCTACCCTGAGAGAGTTTGTAAATTAAAATGTACTTCTTTTCAGTGCATTTTTTTTTTGTTTATTGCTGCTTTGGAGATCTTGTTTCCTTTATTTTATTTATTTTTTTTTTTTTGGTTATTCGAGACAGGGTTTCTCTGTGTAGCTTTGCGCCTTTCCTGGGACTCACTTGGTAGCCCAGGCTGGCCTCGAACTCACAGAGATCCGCCTGGCTCTGCCTCTCGAGTGCTGGGATTAAAGGCGTGCGCCACCACCGCCCGGCTCCTTTATTTCTATAGAAAGGCAAAGATGTGGGTTTTGTGTCAAAGGTCATGCCCAACACAGAAAGTCACCATTCCACAAGTGCTTGAACCAACTGCACACTTGCTGTAGCACATTTGTACCTATGAATTGGTTGTCTAGTCTCACTGAAAAATTAGTAAGTTTCTAGTGAATGAGAAAATAGGTCTACCAATGGAATTATCTCTCACTTGGAATACAAATTAACCTGGTATTTTACAGACCTCAAATAAAGAACAAGAAATGATAAAAAGCTAAGTATGTCTCTGTGGTATTTACTATTTGTTTATAATCTGGAGACTACAACATCTTAAGTTGTAGAATAAATAACTCTTGTTTTAATAACTCAATATGTTTGACTTTTCAGTGTTTCAAAATAAACCACCACCATCACAACAAAAATAAGCCCGCTTTATTCATGTCATATCTTTTTGCTACTTAATTAATGATGCAATATTAGTTTTGATAAAATTCTCAAGCCAAATCAGCACACATGGTCATTTTAAC
Organism: Peromyscus eremicus; assembly: GCF_949786415.1. NCBI lineage: Eukaryota > Metazoa > Chordata > Mammalia > Rodentia > Cricetidae > Peromyscus > Peromyscus eremicus. Next base: position 50,663,694 of record NC_081431.1, on the reverse strand, counting down.
CAGCTACGTACAGTACATGTGTAACAATAGTGAGACTCATTACTGTTTTGCAGACAAAAGGCAGAGACCCTATGAGTAACCAGTACAATTAGTTCAGATTATACCAGAACAATCTGTCAGAGAGGGTTACAAATTAATCAGAAGCCACCCCACTTTTGCCACTAAGTTGAGGAATTCCTGACTGAAAGTATGTGAATACATCATCACAAATCTAGAACATTTGTTAAGAAAGAAAGCTCAAATTTCCATGCCTCAATATGAAGGTTCAGCATAGCGTTTTTGTAATTATATCAATTTTAGCTAATATTTACTATGTGCCAGCCTTTCAGATGAACACTGCATGTATTGCATAATTTAATGATCACAATGGTCTTCTCAACTTTCTCTGTTAACATCTCTATTTTTCAGCAGAAGAAAATGAAAATGAAAAAAAATTAAATCATTGCTCAAGGTCAAGAAGCTACAAGAATACAGACTAGATATTTGAAACTGAACTGGGCTGTCATTAAAAAGTACTATATCAAAATACAATGCTATCAAATTTCAATAAAGGAAAAAGAGATTAATTATATCTAATCCAACATTGTAATTTTATTTTGTCTTATTATTAAAATACATACCTTTTTCTTACATAATAGATCTTGATTATGGTTTCCCTCCCTCTACTCCTCCTAGTTCCTCCCTACCTCCTCCACCATCCAGTTCCACTCCTTTACTGTCTATCGTTAGAAAATAAACATACTTCTAAGGGAAAATAAAATATAACAGCATGAGACAAAAACTAACATATCACTATTGGGTACAACAAACAGAAGGAAAGAAACCAAGAAGGCCCAAGAGTTAGAGACCACTTCTTGTTTGCACACTCAAGAATCTCATAAAATAAAAACACTAAACTGAAAGCCATCCTATACATGTAAATAATCTAGTGCAGACCTGTACAGGCCCTGTGCATGATATTAGTTCACATGAGCTTTCATCATGTTGATTTAAAGGGCTTTGTTTTTCCTTAGTGTCCTCCACACCCTGTGGTGTTAAAATCCTTTCTGCCTTCTCTTCTGCAGGTCTCCCTGAGATCTGAGGAAAGGGATTTGATAGAGACAACAAGTTTAGGGCTAAATATACCTAGTCTCTCCATCTTCACATAATATCTGGCTGTTGTATTTTTTTTTTGCTCTCATTTGCTGCAAGAGAACGCTTCTCTGATGATGGCTGAGCAAGGCATCGATCTATGAGTATAGCAGAATGTCATTAAGAGACATTTTATTGCCATCATTTTATTGCTATATTTTTTAGAAGAGTAGTATTTAGTTTTACACCTAGGTCCCTAGGCTATCTAGTCTCAAGTTCTTGGTCACCCCAGCAGTGTTGGTTATGAGTTCTATTTCATGGCGTGATCCTTAAGTCAAACCAGATATTGGTTAGTTACTCCCACAAGTTTTGTGCCACCATTACCCTAACATATTTTGAAGGGAGGACACCACTGTAGATCAAAGAGTTTATGGCTGGTTTAGTATTTACATATCTCTTTTGGTAGAGTGCAGGCTACCTCCCTTTAATAAAGACATTAAAACTCAGGATTAAAGGCTCTATGTAGGCATCAGCTGGACTGCTTCATGTTCAATAAGTTGTGTAGGTATTGTCTTCAGTAATGAAACTTTGCTGTCAGTTTGTGGAGAGCAACTTATTGTCTTGGCAATGGCCTGGGTTGTTTGAGGAACCCATGGGACCCTTTTGGCCAACAATACCATTAAATATAACCCTGCCCTTGCACTGGAAGCTTCATTTGGTGCACAGAATAAGTCAGTCTAGTAAAGAGGAATCCTGGAGTGTGGGAGAGAATCTCTGTCAACTATACATCTTATAGAGGATTAATAGCCAGAATATACAAGGAAATAAAACACCAAAGCATCAAAAACAACTGATATATTAAAAAATGTTATATGAATGGAGAATTCTAAAAAAAATAAATAAAAATAGCTAAAAAAATTCTCAAATCATATATGATTATTCATAATTAAATATGAATCATATCCTTTTCAACTGAGGACCCAAAAAAAGGATGAGCCTTTATTTTCTGCTAACTTTAAATGTAAATGTTAAAATGGAGTTTCCCTATGATAGTTGAACAACATCTCTACTAAACACCATGAATAAACAAAAAAAATACATTGCTTGGAATATCTGGCCTCTTGTGGAGCTGTTGGCCAGACAGGTGCCAAAGCATCATTGGCTATTGACCATGCTCTTTGTTATCCTCCCCTAGAACTTAATGAGAAGACCCTAATTGTCTAAGGCACCACATAACTGAGTCATAAACCTGGACACCTAGAAGCTTCATTTCTACTAGATAGCTTCCATAGTGCTGGAAGGTGTGACATATGCTCCCTAGGGGTTGAGGGGAGTAGCCATAAATTTTACCAAGCTATGAATGAACCTTGCAAGCTATAATAGTGACTCTGCCCACAGGTGCAATAGCAGCATGAACATCAGGGTATTAACCAACCTCTTGATGATTAGACTTAAAGTTCAGCTCCATAAAATGAAACCCACACCTAGTACCATTGTCAAGCCAAGAACTTTTGGCTAGATGGGTCATAGACCCTAGGAAAAAAGCCCATTATTATTACATAGTAAATAGTCATTGTATTAAAGTGATTCCTATTGGCTTACTATTACACCCATAAATTAACACATCCTGCAACCTTCATTAGATAGGCTTCTGTTTACAGGAGATGATATTTAATACAGAGATCCACAAGTAGTCAGCACACAGAAAACAAAACACTACAAAACGTTCAGCCCAAACTGGAACACATATACTGCTGCTACCTATCCTCGCAATGCTCAGGGATCATTGCTGGAAAGGGACAAAAAGAGTGTCAAAGCCTGAGGTAGAGGATGACTACAAGGGAGAAGCATCTTCTAGATACAAACGAACTCACAGTGCAAATGACAGCATGTGCAAGACCTGTGCAAGCCTACAGAAGAGCAAATCCTAACACGAAGAGGGACATTGGGAACTAAATCCCAACCCTGAGTAGATCTTCTCTGAGTGTATCCCTTGGCAAGTCAATCACACTCCAGTGGAAGGCCACACATTCAAGAATATTTCCTAAACACAGTTGTTCTGGATAGATTTTAAAAATAGAGATACAAAGTTGGGTTGCAAGTGAAGGGGGTATGGATTAGGGAAAAGATGGGAGGTAAAGTTCTCAAAGAGCTAATAAAAATGTTAAATAAAATAAATAAAAGTAATTAGAAGTATTTTCATTTAAAATTTATACCTTCATAATGTATTTATTAAACTTAAAATATCTGTAAATTTGAAAATAGTTCTCTTTACTTTTGCTTACTTTTCCCTTGTTAATTAATGTAATTCATATGGTTCATTTATAAGGTTAGCTATTATTTTTTCTTTCTGCTTTCAATGAGGTTTTGTCAATCTGCTCATGCTGTTATTATGTCACATATTACTATGAATAAATGTGCATTTAACCTTGCATATTATATCTAATATACATAGAAAAAAGTGTTTAGACAATTTACCAAAATGAATTTATTGCAATGTCTGCCTAAAATAAAGATAACAGGGCTTCACAGAATCTTTTCATGCTTCCTTTGTGAAAACCAACCCAAAACAGGAATGTTAAAATGTTATTTTAAAAATAAGATACTATTTTTCATTATCTGCACTCATTTCTCCACACAGATTGTTTATGTCACCATCCAAATACTAGCTTGTTTAGGGAGGAAAAACATAGACTCTTCATGATGTTGTACTTTAAACAAGTTCACATTTCCCATAACCAACCAGTGTTTTAATATTATGATATAGCAAAGCCCAAGACCATTTCTCCAAATACAAAACACAGACATTTCTGAATTTCTGTTACATTTTTGCCCCCAAATATGTAACCCTCTGCCATGTACACTGAAGAGGTAAATACCATCTCTCCTCCAAGAACAATCACCTGGGAAAACAGACTTGTATCTAACCATAGCCACACTGCTACATCAGCACAATGCATGGTTCTGAAAGGATTCTCAGTGTGTCCTCTAAACAGGGGCCACAGTGACTGCAGACTCACTGATCAGGTTACTTCACTACTTAGAGGAACCATATGAGAAAGGAACTTCAAGATCGGATTATTGTCATAAAGTCTCAATTCCATTCTTTATTTCCCTCCAGTGCATGCGTGTCCAGTAGAAAGGGGTCTATTTTCCCTCTGACCCGCAGTTTCTCCAAACACTTTGAACAATGACATTTCTCTGTCATTCAGCACACAGAAGTTGATGGCCCTTTGCTCCCATTCCCTGCCTTTCACTGTTCTCACTACAAATTTTTCAGTGGTTCTTTAAATGGTCCCAAGGCAATTTTCTTCTATCAGCTCTTTCTTTTTATTCACATTCAGGGATCACAATAAGGCAGGGCATAGTACAAGAGGCTGCAAAGAAAGACATTGAATACTCAGACACTGAAATACTAAATCCACAATAGTGGGAAAAGACACACAGAGAGATTAGGGAACATTTATTGCTTCCAAAAAAAGGAGATGGTGTGGGTGCATATTATCTAGGATGATGTGTAACAGGATCAATATTTAGAGCAGATTCATCCCATGTTAGAGTTACTCAAATCTGTCTATCACTTAAATAGAGTCTTAACTGAGCATATAGTTATCTAAGTGATTTTGACACTAGTTGCCTTGTGGTTTAGCTAATGAAATTATGGTTTTGCATTCCTAATAATAACAATAAGAGAGTTGAATGACACTTGTAACATCTGAGTAACTATCTCATAGGAAAGTCACCTGACCTCAGTTTCCTTTCTTTTCTTTGATGACAGACAGGAGCATGGTACTTATGGCTTATTTAATCTTCCTTGAGATAAAAACAACATTTTTGACATAAATAAAATGGATGGATACTACATTCCTGAGTTATTCCCCCTGCTCCCAGGAAGAGCCTTGCTATCCTCTGTAATAGTCATCAGACAACACTAGAGTAAGAATACAGCTTCTATTTTATTTAAGTAACTACAGTGTGGGATCCCTATTTAAAGGTCATAGCCTTAACTCCACTGAAAGAAAATTTTATCTGGAAACTTGATATGTATATTAAAGAAAAGTATTGTTTTAAAACTTAAAAGAACCATAAGGATAATCATGCATGTCTATCCCTGCACAGGCCAAGTTGTCTGGTCTAATTCATTCAAGATGACGAAAGAGGAAAATGAATGGGAAAGACACAAATACACATTTCTGAAATCAAGATTTTTAAAACTATAACTCCAAAATTTGAATTATATGCATTTCTTTTCAAAAATAGGAAATGAGCTATTATAGTGTAAGAAATCAAGATGGGTACTAAGTTAAATTGGCATAGCATCAAACCACACCTTTAATATGTTTGTTTTTTAACCACAGGGGAAAGTAGAGCTGTTCTCAGTCTAAAACAGAAAGAAGCCTTTCCATGCAGTGTATGGAGATAAATCCAAAGACCTATTGCTTCACAAGATACTGAGAATAAAGGATAGTTAATGGGTCATGACTAAACAAGACATTTACATCTCTCCCTTAAGACACAGAAAAATATTCTGAAGAAGGCAAAGCAAAAGAGCCACAGGATGGGGAGCTAGCAGAATACAGACATGGAAACTCCGAGCTCACAGCAGCTGTGCATACTGCTACTACTACATCCACAAAGGTTGGACTCTCTTAACAGTCAGCTCTGGAGGGGAAAGGGCTCATGGGGTCCTGTCACATACTTTAGATCTATTGTCAATGAACAGATTCCAGGAGATGGGGAGGTAGAGTATCCAGTTGTATATGCACTGGTGAACCCATTAGGAATTGATGGGTGTAGCCAAACTCACAATTACAAGAACAGCTCTAATTAGACTCTAGAGAACACTTAAATAAAGCCAAAACATAGAAGCATAGATTTATAGGGAGAAGTGGGGGGGTTTCTGGGAAGGGAAATAGTAGAGTTACCATTTCTACCTTCTCTACCATATATACATATGTATATATATATATATATATATATATATGAATATATGTATGTATGTATATAATATATATACACAAAGGGGAAAGAATAGAAATTACTTATTAAACAAATGAATAAATATAATTTTTCAAATGAACTGACACACAATATGGAAGGAAAGGTCATAAGGTGTCATAAGAAAGAAGCTGAGAACGCAAAGAACAAAAATAATTACACTGAGTTGGAATTTGCTTATGGAAAGTTTCAAAGTACGAGGCTTCTTCAAGGGCAATTAACTCAGTTATGCAAAGTAAATTGTTACAACAAAATCTTATCAGAAAAGTACAGAAAATTGAGCAAAAAAAGATATAAAGAAAAATCTTATCGAACTAAAATAAAAATACAGTGTTCAAAATATTAAAAAGCACAATTGTGAAGCTTGGCAGATGGCTCAATGGGTAAAAGCTATTGTGATATGCAAAATGACAAAGCAAAGAGTGTAGAGTCCCTGAAGCTGTCCCCTGACCTCTATATATAACTGTGACACATACATAACTGTATTTACACACACACACACACACACACACACACACACACATCATCATCATCATCATCATCATAATAACAATAGGGGAAGCTGCCAGTACCATGTATTGTATGAAAGTACAAATAAAAAGTAAAAAGACTGATATGTAGAACTGAATTGTATTGCAAAATAAAAAAAAAATTAAAAAAGTAAAAAGAAAAGAAAAAAATGATAACAGTAATAGTAACAACACGATTATGAAAATGTTTATAGTCACATGTTTAAAGAACAAAGAATAAGTTTCCATAAATGTACATGGTGAGCTAAAGAAAGCAACTCAGTCTATAATGGTTAATGAACAACTATCAAAACAAAATTGAATAATGCTTAAGAAAATTATAGTGCTAGACGGTAGTGGTGCAGGCCTTTAATCTCAGCACTCAGGAGGCAGAGGAAGGTGGATCACAATGAGTTTGAGGCCAGCCTGGTCTACAGAGCTAGTTCCATGACAGCTAAGGATGTTACACAGAAAAATTCTGTCTCAAAAAAACAAAAAAAAAGGAAAGAAAAAAAAGAAAAGAAAAATATAGCAAACACTTATGTATACATTCCTATGGAAGCAAAAGAGTGGTTTGGGAACTATCAGAAAATTTGAGATATATCAATCTACAAAAAAACTTGATCATCCATTAATCAGATAAAGGACATTTAGGTTGTTTCCATTCCATGGCTAATGTGAATAGAGCAGCAATGAACACATATGACCAAGTATCCATGAGTAAGTTGCAGAGTCCTCTGGGCATATGTCAAGGATAGTGTAGCTAGGCCATATGGTATATTTATTTTTAGCTTTTCAGAGGCTTCTCTATACTGATTTACACAGCAACAAGACCATCAGTGAATAGGGGTACCTTTTCCCCTACATTCTCCACAGTACTTATCGCCTATTGTTTTGTTGGTATATGCTATTCTGTCTCACATAAGATCTCAAAGTTGTTTTCATTTTCATTTCAATAACTTCTATGAATGATGTACAAGTTTTGAAGTATTTCTCAGCTATTTTTATTTGTTCCTTTTGGAATTCTCTGTTCATATCCCATTTTTAATGGCTTACATGCTTTTTGACATGTTGGCATTTCTATTTCTTTATGTATTCTGGGTTTTAATACTCTATCAGATGCATAGTTTACTGCGATTCTCCTCTAGGATTCCTCTTCACTAGATGGGTTGTTTATCTGTGCAGAAGCATTTTACCTTCATGAGACATTTCTTGTCAACTGTTGACCTCAATTCTTTTTTTTTTTTTGTTATTTTTTTATTAAGAAAATTTGTCCATCATTTTACACACCAATCAAAGATCACCCTCTTCCCTCCTCCCACCCCCAGCCTTTCCCTCTAACCCAACCCCCACTCCCACAAGAAGGCAAGGCCTCCCATTGGGAGGCACATCCAGCAGAGGCTAGTCCAAGCCCCTCCCCCTGCCTCAAGGCTGTGTGAGGTGTCCCATCATAGGTAGTGAGCTCCAAAATGCCCCCTCATGCACCGGGAATGGACTCTGATCCTACCACCAGGGTGACCCCAAGCAGATCAGGCTACACAACAGTCTTGCCATGCAGAGGGCCTAGTCCAGTCCCATGCAGGCTCACAGACATTGATCTAACTTTCATGAGTTCCCATTAGTTTGGTTTGGTTTCCCCATCATAATCTTGATGCACTTGCTCATAGAATCCTTCTTCTCTCTCTTTGACTGGACCCCTGGAGCTCTGCCTGGTGTTTGGCTGTAAATCTCTGCATCTGTCTCAGTCAGTCACTGGAGAAAAGCTCTGTGATGACAGTTAGGGTATTCAGCCATCTGATCACTTGAGTAGGCCAGTTCAGACACCCTCTAGACTATTGCCAGTAGTCTAAGGTGGGATCATCCTTATGAATGCCTGGGAACTTCCCTAACACTCTGTTTATCCCTATTCCCATGATGTCTTCACTTACCATGGTTACTCTCTCATTGCTTTCCCACTCCATCCCTGTTCTAGCTCGACCATCCCATTCCCTTATGTTCTCAACCCCTACCCCCTACCCTCCATTGCCCACTCCTTGTCCCCAGTTTATTCATGGAGATCTCATCTATTTCTCATTCCCAGGGCAATCTATGTGTCCCTTTTTGGCTCCTCATGCCTGTTGTTTAGATTTTGTTAGATATTCTATGGCTCTTGGAGAAAGCACTGTAAACCCAGATGGGAAAATTTCTTTTGCAGTATATATTTATGTCTATACACAGACATATAATTTTATATGTATTACTTATATGTAATTTTAGGTAAATAGATAATAATATGCTTCCTCATTACTTTGCAACACTCATCTATCTAGGCCTAGGTTTCTTTGCTTAATATGGTCTTCTCTAATTCCCTCCATTACTTGCAAGTTTTATGATTTCATTTTTCTTTAAAGATGAATAATATTCTGTAGTATATAGTTTGACAAAAACTACATCTCTAAATGGATTGAATACCTAAATATGAAATCTGAAACAATCAAACTTTTAGAAGAAACCATAGGCAGTATCCTACAGTGTATAGGTGTAGGAAAGAACATTCTTTATAGGACATAGTTTGCCAGGCCCAGATAGATGAGTGTTGCAAAGTAATAAGGAAGCATATTATTATCTATTTACCTAAAATTACATATAAGTAATTGTAGCTTAAGTTTTCCTGCCTGGCCCACAGTCAGGATATATCTCTTTCACCTGCCAGTCCCACAGCCTCTCAGACCCTACCAAGTAAACACAGAGACTTATGTTGCTTTCAAACTGTATGGCCGTGGCAGGCTTCTTGCTAACTGTTCTTATAGCTTAAATTAATCCATTTCCTTTAATCTATACCTTGCCACATGGCTCGTGGCTTACCATCATCTTCACAAGCTGTTTCTCATCATGGCGGCTGGCAGTGTCTCTCTGACTCAGCTTTCCACTTCCCAGCTTTATTCTCCTCCTTGCCCCGCCTATACTTCCTGCCTAGCCAATGGCCAATCAGTGTTTTATTGATTAATTAGCAACACATTTGCCATACATCCCACAGCAAGTAATGCATATATAATCATATGTCCATATATAGACATAAATATATACTACAAATGAAATTTTCCCATCTGGATTGACAGTGCTTGCTTCAAGAGCCATAGAATATCTAATAAAATCCAAACAACAGGCATGAAGAACCCCATTCAAGTTGTTGGTCAGGATTGTTCAAGAGATAGTCAAAGCCATATAGGATATCGCCATTGTCCTTAGTTGTTTTGAAAAAGTTGAAGGTAAATCCCTATTGCAGAAGATACCATGTTCTTCAGACACAGGACCCAGAGGATCTGCTCAAGACTTGACCTAAAAGCCTCTTTCCTAAGGAATAGTTTTCATGGTATTAGAAGTGTGCCATGTAAGTTTCAAAAGGGATGGAAGTAACCAATAGTCATTACTAGATATGACACCTTTGAACTATATCAATGACTAGCAAGGCACAATATCCCTAAAAGTGCAAGAGTGGCCCATACACCTTGGGAGTAACCAATACAATTTTAATTGGACTTAATCCTCACTTAACAAAAGAGAAATCAAGAATTGCACTAGAAACCTAGCCAACTCCCCAGGGTTAGTAAAGCCACGGATCTTGGAGGAAAACCTATGACTACAACTTTACTAAACCAATATATCTCCTAATTACATACAAAAGTGTATTCTTATATGAAGAGATAAGTATAGGTCTACCACCTAATCATAGAAACATCTATTTGCAATACATGGAGATCATTACAGAAAAACGCAAGGAATAAAATGCAGAGAACAAGTTATAATATGGTTACTAGCCCTAACTGATATATTCCTATAATGCAACTCCTGTACCTAAGGCACAGGAACTATAATGTAAGGAATGGTGAAAAGATTAGAGCAGCCAAAGAAGCAAGAAGTTTTCTGTGAGATCTGTGTGTCTGTAACTCACATAAATGTCAGAAAAGCTATATGTATGAGCTTTTATCAGAATACCTGCCTAAAATCTACTTAAACAAGAATGACAACAATAGACTGAAATGGAAATAGGAAATCTCATGACATCCCAATCCAGAAAAAGAACTACAGGCAACTAAGAAATGCTAAGAGTACAAGGAATAGTCTTCCGTGGAAGGGCACACCAACTGGTTATGAAATACCAAGTAGTCAGCCCAGAAATCATATACAAACAAGAATATATAAATATATATATATATACATATATATGTGTGTGTATGTGTGTATATATATATGGGTGTGTGTGTATTTGTACCTCACATATATGTATAAATATATACAATAATTATTGTAGTTTTATATATATATATGTGTGTGTGTGTGCACGTGCTTATGTGTGTGTGTGTGTGTGTGTGTGTGTATTACAACAATTAAAGAAAAAGAGTCCATGAATTTGAAAGAGATAAAGGAGTTACATCAAAGATATTGGGCAAATGAAAGGAAGGAGAAAATAATGTAATTAAACTTTATTTAAAAAATAAATTCAAGACATGTTATTATTCATTTGGCTGTGAAGGAAATAGTACATTTTGAAAACAAGAAGATGAAGTCTATTCATTTCCATCTACTGAGTATGTTTTTAACTAAAAAAGATGAAAAACAAGAGAAGTGAGTGGTTATTTTATATTTATAAAATAAGATATTAATAACATCTAGAAGACAAGGGGAGCCTAGGAGTGAGTGAGGAAGCCACAGAGTCACCAAGCTCTGAACAAGACTACATGATGTCTACATACATGATGCTGCCCATAGTATCTCTTCACAAACCATATGCTAATTACTTGGGGATACAGTATAAACCACCAGAAATATTTGTGTCCTTTTTGATATTACATACATACAAATTAAACCAGAGATTAGACTGATGGTAGTGCTTCAGAATGCCTCTGAATGGCTAGCCAAGCCAGGTGGTTCTTCAGAGCTGAGTGATTAATAACCTAACATTCAGCATGTATCTTGTAGTCTACATTGTTTTAAGAATTGTCAGTATCTAAAAAAAATACTAAAGAAGATACTCTTAACACAAGTTAATCACTCCCAAAATGGATACTGTGAACATACTTATTTTTAAATATGAAAGCTAGAAGCAGCCTTTGTATCTTACTTTCAGCCATTTTAGATATCTATTAAGGCAAGGGGATCACTTCTTTGACCCTAGCTCTTACAGAGCTACATAGGCAATTCGATATAACATCACACTTTCTCCCTCACAACAAAACAATACAGATGCCTCTTAGAGAACACAAACTTTTATAATGATATCCAAAAAGCAATATACATTAAGATTGTAAAATAAGTAAGGATAATTAAGTTTCTAAATGTGCATTGAAGTCCAAAATTTATTAATTTATTCTCAGATAAAAAATTCTATGTCACTCAGAGATTGTTCAATTGTCTCCAAGTCTGACTACTTGTCATTCTTAAATTTGTAGGGCACACCCTCTTTTTTTTTTTTTTAATTCTGTTTTAGGTTTGTTGAGACAGGGTTTCTCTGTATAACAGCCCTGGCTGTCCTGGAAATCGATTTGTAGACCAGGCTGGCCTTGAACTCACAGAGCTCTGCCTTCCTCTGCCTCCTGGGTGCTGGGATTAAAGGTGTGTGCCACCGCCCAGCAGGCCACACCCTCCTAAAGTAACCTCTAGCTCCCTTGCATCTGTCACATCACTACCTTGGATTTCTTCTCTTGTCTTTTTCTCTCCCTAAATCCTTCTTTTCCATCCTCTTGAGCCCACAGATAATAGTTCCCTGAGCCAAATCTGGCCAGTTAAATTTTGTGCAGGCTAGGTTGGAAAATAAATTCTTGGCCAAATATGATTCTATTTACAAAATTATCAGCCTACAGTTCACAGCTGCTTTCACACCAAAGCAGCAAAGTTTAGTAGTTACAGTGGGGACCAGCAGGCCTGCAAAAACCCAAATATGTACTTTCTTAGTCTCTATAGCAACAGTTTACAGATCATGGATTTAAGCTTTGTAATTCTACTTGTCCCACTTCATACTTTCTCGGGCAAGCAGTTAAGTCTGAATATTTTATTATGTCCACACGGTACAGTACCATACCTATCTGTCTGCATATTTAGCTTCAAGGTCCCTGAGTCTTCTGATAACATTCACTTGAGTATTAGTTTCTTCACATTCTACTACATCTAACACTAAGCCCATCATTCTCTCTTTTTTTTTCTTACAAAGCCTTGGCATTCTTATATCTCAGTAATTATGCCCACATCCACTAGGCATTTGATTACATTTATCTATATTATATGTACGTTTATCCATAACAGGGTGTACATGGATATTCTACTACGTACATGGCATTCAGAAGGCAGCTTGCAGAAACTGGTTCTCTCCTTACAACTTGTTGGCCCCAGGAACTGAATTCAGATTTCCAGATTGTCATGATGTGTCCTTACATGCTAAGCCATCTTGCCAACCCCCACATGATTTTGAAAAGAAGTCACAGGAGCAATTTTGCCAGCTTTTTTCCTCTCCCGGAGATCCTACATTTACTCTCTCCTGCGTGGGTATCAAATACTCCCAATCATGTATGCAGCAACCCAGCTCTGATAGCACCATCTTTTCTCCGCACTGCTGTACACACTCAATTCCTAAGTGAGTATAAGGCTTGATTTTTTTTCCAATTTCTTCTTCACAACCAGCTAGCACTATTCTCTACACTATAAGAATGAATTATTACTTCTGTTTTCATGTACTTCCCGCTATCTACTAAGTGCTCTCAGCAACCACAAGCTATTAATGGTGATAAGAAACACTTAACAAATATAGGAAATTCACATGTTCACTATTAGGAAGGGAAGGAGTATAGGGTTCAAACTCATTTTATATCAGTTATTGTATTTTTTAGAATAACATAGCAAACGACTCAGATGATCAACCCTGCTTTCTGGACACATAGACTATATTTTCCATTTTTGTTCTGAGTTTTCAGTTAAACATGGGTATATAAAACATGCAATAGAGTAATATGGAATATGGTAGCTCTCATCTTGAGGTCTGACTACCATTTATTATCCTCTACATCAAATCCTCTTACTCTTCGATACGGGAAGATAATAAGGAACTTGTGTTTACAAGATGCCAGAAATTGAACTTAAGAATCGCAGCTTAAATGAAAACCACTGGAGCACTGTGGTAGGCTAAATGTTGACTCCAGCAACTCCAACAAAAAGCCAGATAATAATCTTAGGGATCTCTACATTCTACCACTACAGAAAAAAAAATGAATCCTGATATCAGATGAGACAGGATTTTAGATGAGCAAAACATTAGTCCAAAGTTCTTTCCAGAAAAGCCCCAAGGGAAAGCTGGGTTTGAATGTTGAAGCTGAAATGTTGATTGACACAGAGTGAAGAAAAGGAATGTGATATATGATACTAGTCCAAGAACGAGTGTTTCCCAGCAGAAGAAAAAGGTAAGGGCTAAGTAAGTTCACCTGAGGTCTCCATGAGGAACAAAGGAGAAATATACCCTGATGACATTTGGACTTCTAGCTTCTACAACTAAATAGGTTAATTATTTGTTGTCATTTCAGCTACGAACTATGCGTGCAGAATTGCTAGCTGTGACTAGATGAAGTTCTTATTAGCTCACCCAGTACAGACTCAGAAAAGATGCTGGAGTTGAAGTTAGGTTGGAAACGGAGTACAAGGAAGAAAGAGAAAGTGAAGACAGCAAATGCAAACAAGTGTCTCTGAAGATAGCATGCATTTGAGAGTGGGAAGTGCTGATGCAAGGTAGACTAGAAATAGTGGAGGAGGCAGAAAAGTCTTTGTAGAAAAGAAAATAAATTGACTAAAATCATGTACAGATGTACCGGTCCTGAACATTAACAAGAGTTAACACTTGTCTCCCTTAAGCCTACTAGAGCATAAGTTCATTCTGTTTTATAGATATACAGATTTGGTAATGCAGGTGAAAGCCTTCATTCTCCAAAGGAAGCCAAATTGACCAAGCTGAAATTTACAAACAGATCTGGACTTAGAAGTTTGGTGCGTTATGAAATAAAAGCCTTGGGTGGGAAAATTAATTTATAGAGAAATTAAGTCCTGTTACAAAGTTGATGGTTATGCATTAGTGATAGCATCAACATTGTATTTCTTCTTTTTTCTCCAACAATATTCTGCAGCAGTGGAGCAAGCACAGAGCAGGGAGAGGATCAGCCTGGTGGGGATTTGCTGATACCAACAGAAAGATGGAAACATTTGAGATTTATGGAGGAGTAATACTTAGTTACAAGTAACACTAGTCAGGATAAATCGTAGATTATAAGCTAGAAAATAATAGGGATAAGAGACATTAACATTAAAAGGATGTAGAACTAAAGTGTCCAGCAGTGCTCAAGTGGCCTCTGTCACATGATGTCACCAAAGAGAACCCAAGCTGGAGCCGAAACTAGAGAAGGAGAAAGTGAACTGATTCCGCCTAAGTCCCACAGGCTGTCTACTATGGGCATTTTACAAAGAAATCTTATATTACTATTCTCACAAACTACAAACTATGGATCCCATGTGAGGGCAATATCCAGAGAACTAGTATCCCTGAAGTGTAACTTTTACTAGTGCTCTAAAAAGTCAACTGTATATACAAGATGTCAAAGGGACATATCCCAACAGTTACAAGTGGAATATCATCATTTATAACCTTAAAAAAAATTCAGTTTCACAATGCAAACCTAAACATAAAAACTATTTTTTTCATTATGAAAATAGGAGTACAATACTGATGCAATCACCCCTGCAAAGTCACAATGATGCAAATATCAAATGATTATCTTATTTGTGGGAATATCAGGGCATATTATAAAATCATCAGATCAACTAGAGAGCTATTGACTACTGCCAAGATATGCATGCTCCTACTGTGCCCTTAGGACTGTTGTGCCATGGTGGTCACTGACATGGTTCATAGATGTCATAGCTAAGTAAGACCATTGGTTGCCTTCCTCCTTTGAAAGTCTCATAGCACCTGATGGCATCATGAAAGGTAGTCCTCAAGGAGGGGCCTTTCAGGTCAGCTCCAGCTAGTGTTTCTATACCTTGTTTCTGAAGTCTGAAGTGTGTAGTGTTATAGTATCAATTATAATATTTAATAATAATTAAAGACTAAAAAACAATAAACATTAGTTATGTGACTCTCCTAATGGAAGACCTACAAAGAAATGATTACAGATGGAGAATGAATGAATGTATTGAAAGAGTATTTAAAAGAGGGTCACAAATAAAATGCAAAGAAACATTAATTTATAAGCACATTTTCAAAACAAGAGGCCTCAACCCAACACAAAGAACTACAGGCAAATAAGGAATATGAAGAGTTAAAGAAATAGTCTTCCAATACTATTTCTCTGGATATTGCACAACAATCAGTTACCTAATGTGAAATAGCCCTCAGATTGCATAAAATCAACATTATATAGACTGAGCATGTTAGATTGAGGAAATATATATATATATATATATGCATTTATAAATGTAACAACAATCAATAAGAAAAGAGGCCAAGTATTAAAGAGTTGGGAGGGATATATGGGAGAGTTAGGGGGAGGAAATGGGAAGGAGAAATAACATAACTATATCATAATCTCAAAAAATAAAAGAAAAACATAACTATACTACACTGACAATTCAATAATTGAAATATATTGATGTATTATGTGTTCATGCAATGAAAGTTTTTATTACCAAATTACATTAATTCTGAGCCTCATTTTTGTTTTTTTCTCAAATTTATCACCCAAAATAATCAAGCCAAATAGATTTCCAAAATCAATATAACATTCTAAGACAGAAATAAAGAAAATTTGAAAATGGAAGATACAAGAAAATAAGAGATGGCAATGAATGCAGATGAAAGAACTATCCTAAGTATATCCATAAAACATGTGTCTCTTCTTCCCCTTCATGTGAATTACCAAATTATGTCTATTTATTACCAGAACTTTGGACTTATTCATAATATTTAGATAAGAGAAACTGAAGTAAATAGATTCTGGGTAGCCCTGTCCCTCTGGTATTGTACTCCTGAGAGACCATTTCATGGATATAGCACCCAAACACCTGATCTCCTTGGCTTGTGACTACCAATTCGGCTTTGCTACACAGTGTATTCCATCCTTCTCTTTATCACTGGAAGCTCTGGTACTAAGTCTGAGATGTTAATGCCATACAACAAGCCAGTATCAGTTTTCAGGTCAGCCCTTACCTTGTCAGATTCAAATTTTGTGTTGGCATGAAATAATTCCCAGACACTGTGATTTCAAAATCCACCTAGTTTCAGTTGAATACCAACTTTTTAAAATTTATATTTTGTTGGAAAACAATATGGATTATATGATCAAGTCCTAAATATTTTTAGAAGTGGAACAACTTATTTCAATGTTAGCTATGTGCACAAATCACAGTGGAAACAGCATTACAAGAAAACATTTACAAAATATTATACAGTTATATCTACAAAGACATCACCCTTTAAATGCATTAGATTAAAAGAAATCTTTATTATGTTTTCAAAAAATTAAGCTCCAGAAAAAAAGTAGAGAAAGTTAGTCAAATATCTTGAATTTAGCTTATCCAGCATTATTCCCAAAGTTTAGAGTTAACAGAAGAGCTGTAGCTGTTAAATTAAGTTTTCTACCAAGAGAAGTTCCATACTATGGTTTGGAGAAGAGCCTAAGGTTATATTTAAAGCTGTGATCAGAACCAAGAGTTTTCGTAGATCAAAGTACCATCTTCTGTTTTATGCATCTCTGCAGAACAATTAAGGATTCTGTTATTAGCCATCTGCTTTCTTTTGGCTTTAGTTTTAAGTGAAACTAAAAAGGATAGGACACATTTGAATCACCATAAGCAGCTGAGTTTATTTGTATTAGACTGATAGATTCTGCCTTGGTCTTAAAAACGGAGGCTTTCAACTGAGCTGATAATTTAAGTATATGCTAAGACAAGGTAATGGGTCAGCCAGCAAATCTCTCATTAGGAAAGGCTCTGAGAGTTGGGAGGTTATCATAGGAGTACCAATTAAAATGTCCCAAAAGCTAAAACTAGGAACTTCTCTTCCACAGCAGTACATCATTAAAGGTCTTCTCTCTCCTTAATTCTTAACAGTAGTAGAAAAATGTGCTAATCACTTAAACAGTAAAAAACAGGCTTGCACTATTGTATCTGGGAAGTATATTACTTACTGTGAGATGACTGTGTATACACTTTTGGAGTGTGAGTTATTCTTTAGTGTCAATTTCTATGGAATTTCACATGAAAATTGCTTCTTTTAATCAAAATATTTTCAGCTAATAATTTCTTCTATACCACAGGGGCTAGGAGAAAAAAAACTAATGAGAGAAGAAATCCATCATTTGCATTTCATTAAAAGACTACTCAGAGAAATATTTAAATATTTAGAAAAAGGAGAAAAACTTAAAATTATATGGCCAAGTTCAGTCAAATTACCAAAATAGTTTTCCACGTTGTGTTCACTTACCTGTGCACTTTGAGTCAGCGGTGCTACATCACATGGGTGCTCACAGTGAGTCTTTTGAAGAACAGCAAATGGATCTAATGAGAATGAGGAGGGTTTATATGAGAGAGAATTGTTGAGACCAAGGTCGGATAAAGCACAGAGACAAATAGTCAAACAAACGGAAACACATGAAATATGAACCAATGGCTGAGGGGTCACCAACTGGATCAGGCCCTCTGAGTGGGTGAGACAGTTGATTGGCCTGATCTGTTTGGGAGGCATCCAGGCACTGGCACTGGGTCCTGTGCTCATTGCATGAGTCGGCTGTTTGAAACCTGGGGCCTATGCAGGGTCCCTTGGCTCGGCCTGGGAGGAGGGGACTGGACCTACCTGGACTGAGTCCACCAGGTTGATCTCAGTCTGTGGGGAAGGCTTTGCCCTGGAGGAGATTGGAAAGGGAGGCGGGCTGGGGGGAAGGTGAGGGGGGCGGGAGGGGGGAGAACAAGGGAATCTGTGCCTGTATGTAGAACTTAATTGTATTGCAAAATAAAAATTTAAAAAAAAAAAACTAAAAAAAAAATATATAATCAACTTGAAACATCAAAATTACGTTTTTGCAGATATCTCTCCATTCCAATCACTAAAGTAAGTTCATGGTTGAATACCTGACTCCTAAATGCCAGTGGAATCAGTACACTCTGTAGAGAAAGAAAACTAAAGTATTTCCTGTGTTATTAAATCCAAGAGTTGAAAGGAAATATGACTTTACATTCTTAGAAGATTTAGAATGACAAAACATAAGGCATGGGTAGAATCTTTTATTTTTTTATTTTATAATTTAATTTAGTTTTACATATCAGCCATGGATTCCCCTGTCCTCCCTCCTCCTGCCCCCTCCTCCCCAGGCCACCACCCATTCCCATCTCCTCCAGGGCAAGGACTCCCCTGGGCATTCAGCTCAGCCTGATAGATTCAGTCCAGGCAGGTCCAGTTCCCTCCTCCCTTCACCCAGGCTGAGCAAAGTGTCCCTGCATAGGCCCCAGGTTTCAAACAGCCAGCTCATGCACTAAGGATAGGTCCAGGTCCCACTGCCTGGGGGCCTCCCAAACAGTTCAAGCTAATCGACTGTCTCACTTATCCAGAGGGCCTGATCCAGCTGGTGGCTCCTCATCTATTGGTTCATAGTTCATGTGTTTCCACTAGTTTGGCTATTTGTCCCTGTGCTTTAGTGAATACCCAGAGTAGTCCAGAGATGAAGAATCTCACCATTCAGGAAGCATGGTCAATACTCTGAGTCCACCTGTCTAATCACACAGACTCTCAGGCCTGAGGAACTGTAGGATCCACAGACAAAGCAGGGCTGGTCTGTAGTTAATTAAGTCATGAGAGAAACACTTTCATAGTGCTGCAAAATGCTATAGCATCTATTGCGGGAGAGAAGATACCAATGGCATCCCTGAGGTCAACACTCCATGTTATAATATCAATGTGCCATTTAAACTTTGCTCACAGCCAACATTGGTAGGAAGATTATGAGAGTTAACAACTGCTTTTGGATCAAATTTGAGGCCTGCTTCACAGGAAGGATTCCAAGCCTAGTAATTTAAACTTGGTGAACAATAAACTTGGCTCTGGAGGTCACGTGCCCTAGAGAAGAAACTTCTGCTTACGAATTTATAGTGACTGCGGCAATGTACAGTACAGGGTTACTCCATGCCAAATGGAGTCCAAGTACTGAGAAATGAGGGGAAAGTAGCCCCTAGAAGCTATCTCCAATTGTCAATTACTCACAAAGGAAAATGGTTTTCTCTAACAGAGTTTCAGTGAGTATACAAACTAGACTCAAAGGTAGGACCCATGTCCAGCAGTATATGGCCAACTCAAAACCAATTCAATGGTATTTTTAGAGATATTTTATCTCATAATGCTTTGGTTGAGCATATTTTTACCTTATTGATTAGGGACTATGGTTTCTGTTTTTCTATGGGTTTTGTTTTTGTGAGTGTCCATATATATATATATATGTGTGTCGGCATATGCATGTGTCTCCTGTACCTTTTTCCCCCTTTTTTTCTGTTTGTTTGCTTTTATTCTGGCTTGTTTTCCTTTTATTTGCTTTTTTTTTCTGAAGAGAAAAAAAAAGTATAGAGTTAAATGGGTACAGAAGCATGGACGATCTGGGAAGAGAGGAGAGGACCTGTATGATCAGAATGTATTGTATGAAAATGTTTTCAATTAAAAACTCAAGAAATAAAAGACACATCTAGTCGAATAGCATCCTAAACATTTGTGTTTGTACCCTTATGTTAATCTGGCCCTCAGCCTTGGCTAGAGAAGCTTCTCTGAACAGTTCAGAGACTTGTAATTCTTACTGATTTTCACTGAGTGATAGTCTGTTTTGGGAAAGTGAAATCTCAAAAGCATTTTGATGTGTATTTTTCTCATGACTAGTGAGGTTGAACATTTTTTTTTATTTCATCCTTGAATGACTGTTAATTCATTTGTTGGCTGCTTTGATTGACTTCTTGTTCAGATGGTTTACTGTAGTTCTTTGTATAATCTATTGAACTTTATTAAATGTAGAGCTAGCAGAGACTTTCTTTCCTTCTGTAGTTTTCCTCTTCATTGTATGAACCCTTTCCTTGGCTGACCAAAAGGATTTTAATTTCACAAAATCCCCTTATCAATGATTGGCCTTAATTTCTGAGCAACGGTGCCGTATTTAGTAAGACTTTACCCATACCTATTATCTCAGAGTGTTTTTCTTCCCTCTTTTCTAACAGTTTCATGTCTTACATTAAGGATTCTGCTCCGTTTGGAGCTGGTTTTTAAGTAGAGTGAGAGTTAGGGATCATTAATTACCACTCCTCCCATCTTTCTGGAAAACACCGTTGAGATGTTTTAGATCACTCCACTGTCTTTCCTGCTATTTTCACTATTTTAGGTCAATACAGATTTTTTCCTGAGGAAAAAATTTACATGATAAACTTCCAACCTTTTCCCTCTTAAGATGTTTGTTTTTAAACTAGAGGCAATAAATACATGTGGATTAGAATAAATGCTCAGTGAAGATTTGGTATTATTTGGCTCCCATTTTTTTCATCAAGTAAAATAAAACATAACAAATAATTTTGCATGAACCTACACAAATTTTCAGAATCAGAACCACAAATTCTATGAAGCATTCTCATGCTGTAGATCTATAGCACAGTTTTTTTATATTTACCCTTTTCTTAAAAATCTCATTGAAACATAATACTATAGAATTC
This sequence comes from Peromyscus eremicus, assembly GCF_949786415.1. Taxonomy (NCBI): domain Eukaryota; kingdom Metazoa; phylum Chordata; class Mammalia; order Rodentia; family Cricetidae; genus Peromyscus; species Peromyscus eremicus. The sequence continues at coordinate 50,642,377 of NC_081431.1, read as the reverse complement.
AGTGGCACAGTAATTCTACCAGCACAGTCTACACTATTGCTAAAAGCAAGTGTACATTCTTTAAAGGGACTGAAAAATACCTGATAAGTTGTGTAATTATGTTCATATTTATTTGCAAGCATATTACTACAGTGTCTAGTTTAAAAAGGGAAACAGCTTCTCCTCCTTCATTCTTTACAGTTGAGCTCAATTATCTCAGGGGATATATAAAAGCAGTCACAGAGATAGAAAATTTGAGCAATAATCATGTTTTTGCATAAATAAAAAACTCTATCCTGAGTTGTACGGTATACCCCTGTGGCAGATAATCACCACATATCATTCAGAAAAGGGACAACATTCACTTTGAGTGCTAATACATAAAATAAACACTGCATAGAATTTAACCGGAAGTCTTGGAAAGACTTTTTATCCCTCTTTTGAGTTACTTAAGTTGGTTCTTATTTTTTTAAACTAAATCTTCAAACCAAAGTACTAACAGTTTTTTTTAGTATCTGTCTGCCACTGCATTTTCTGTCATTCTGCCTTTTCAAATATCTCTTACTGAATCTTCCTTTTTTAAGCTCCTTTATTATTTTTCAGTGATTAAAATATATTGGAAAAAAACAGGTTAAATTGAGAAGTATGAAATTCAGGCTCCAGAATTTTATCTTTCAGGGTATTCATATCATTTGATTGCTGAAATAAAGTTTTAGCAGTTGATGGTTTAAAAAGACTAGATCGTTATAGAATATTTTGAAGATGTGTTACATTTGTTTAAGCTGTAGAACATTTGTTTAATGACGTAAGGATGTGTTGCATTCTTACATGTTGCATTTGTTTAACTCTGTGAAGCTATGTAATTTTGCCTGTCTAAAACACCTGCTTGGTCTAATAAGGAGCTAAATGGCAAGTAGCTAGGTGGTAGAAATGATAGGCAGGGCTGGCTGGCAGAGAAAATAAATAGAAGGAGAAATTTGGGAAGAGATGATCGGGGAGGAAAAAGAGAAGATGAGGAGGACTACAGGGGCCAGCCACCCACCTACACAGCAAGCCACAGAGTAAGAAGTAAAGAAATATGAAAGGTAAAAGCCCAGAGGCAAAATATAGATTGAATAGTTTAAGAAAAAACTGGCTAGAAAAAAGACAAGCTAAGGCCAGGCATTCATAAGTAAGAATAAGGAAGCTTGCTCTGTTTATCTACTTGCCCTCACTTTTGCTGGAAAGTCCATTCCTTCCTTGACATTAGAGCCTAATTCTTCATTATTTCACATATACTGAAGACCATCTGAGACATCCAGCCTTGTAGACTGAACAACTACTGGATTGTTGGATTTTCCTTTCATAGACAGCCATTGTTGGCCTAGCTGTACAGGAAATCTGAAAGCTGCTCTGGTAAGTGTGTGTGTGTGTGTGTGTGTGTGTGTGTGTGTGTGTGTGTGTGTGTAAAATATATTTAGGTACACACACACACATATATTTATTCAATATGAATACATATGTACATATTAATTTTATCAGGTCTGTTCCTCTAGAGAACCCTGACTAATAAACATGTTTATAGTAACTATACCATAAATATAGTGGTGTGCATCACTGGGAATTCTGAACTATTCTCTTTATTCTTTCCTATCTTCTGATGAATCTTGACCCTGCAAGGCTGGGTCAATTCTGTGAATATGAATCTTCATCATTATGACTATAAAATGCCTCTCTCCTTATTCTGAATGTGTACAAACCTTTTTTGGCTTTCTGAAAGTTTAATAAAGAACAAAATATCTATAGCAGGAATCTTAGAGAGTCTTATTAATAAAATCAAATCCGGGGCCAGTTATTGGGGTGAAATGCTGGATGGTCAGAGAGACAGAACAAGCCACAGCTAACCTCACCTGGCCAACTTCTCAGCTGATCTTGTTTCCTCAGACTGGAAGCCTCTGTGTCCTCATATCCAAATGACTCTCAGCTGAACTGTGCTACTAGAAGCCTGAAAGCTTAACCAGCCAAATGCCTCTAGTTTCTGGTCCTCACGCCTTATATACCTTTCTGCTTTCTACCACCACTCCCTGGGATTAAAGGCTCGCTTTCTGGGATTAAAGGTGTGTGTCACCATGCCTGGCCATTTCCAATGTGGCCTTGAACTCACAGAGATCCAGAGGGATTTCTACCTCTGGAGTGCTAGGATTAAAGGTGTGAGTGCCACCATTTTCTAGCCTTTGTATCTAGTGGCTGTTCTGTCTCTGACCCCAAATAAGTTTATTAGGGTGCACAATATTTTGGGGAACACCATATCACCACAAATATCTTTCCCACAGACCTAGGAAGTGCTTCTATAAATATAGAAATAAGAGACAAGATATCACTCCTGTCTCCCAAGCTCTCTGACAAAGGAGAAGCCTAACTTCAATATGTGGCCAACTAGGAAACCCAAATGATCACTGAGGAAGATTGACAAATTCATAAATAACTCAGTGCATCGAACACATCTCATTATCAACTTCCCTGTAAAAACACTAAGAAATTTCCCAGTGGCTTACTCTAGCATTTAAACCAACTATTTATTTTAGAGAATTTGGGTTATATTCTGCTTCTAACCTATTGCAAAGAGTACCTATATCCTTGATAATCTTTTTCTTACCTAATCTATTTCATACAAATTCTACTTTGATACCCTCCAAACAAGGAGAAATACCATCTCTCTGAAAATATTAAAAATAGGAGCCTATAGACAACACAGCAATTGGGACTTTGTATTAGGGAACAACAACAACAAACAAAAATAAAACACAAGTGCAAAGACACACATAATGACACAAAAGAAACATATACAGTCTCTATGAAAGTATATTCAGCAGGCTTCAAGTATGATATGCAGTAAAAAATAATAGCAAAACCCATATCTTCAAACGCAGACCAAGGATGACTTTAGGGTTTGGTAGGAAATAAAAGAACCCTGTGTTCTTGGTTTGGTACTAAAAGATAGGCTAGGAAAACAGTCTTGGGCATGACAGGAGAAATGTAAGCAGTTAACAGGAAGAATTTAGAGATTTTCTAAGTATTAAGAAAGGCACTGTTTATGTAACCCAAGAAATAACAATAAATATCTTGGGGAAAACCATGTGAAAGTAGAAAATCATTTTAGAATTTTACAGTTTATCAGAGAGATGGAGCATTAATGCACAAAGTGTTCAATTGGTTAATAGGAGAAAACACAAAGAAAGGCAGAAAGAACTGACTGGGCAACCTTCACTCTGAAGAGTCTAAAGACCTGAAATCAGATTCCAGCAGTGTCAGAACAATGGGTGTATTTACAAGTGTATAGTCATAAACTGTCGTGTTCACAAATACCTGTGTTATTACAGTTGATTTCTAGAATTTTTGAACTTGAATTTCTGGTCTATCCAGGCTGTGTCCTTTAGTAATTGCATCTGTCATTGCCTCAATTTCCATATCAGTAATTAGTGCTAGAATCAATCCCATAAGCTGCTTTTTTCAGGATTGTTGTAGTTCCCATTAGGGTTTGGCAGTGACAAGAAAAAAACAAAATGGGGAGATGGTGATCAGATCCTATGGTTGATCATTTTAATCCAGTTTGTTTGAAAAACCAAAGGACTTGGGGTTCTTGGCAAGCACCTAGACCCTACTGAAAAAACATCCCAAATAACTGAGTATCCTGTGCTCCTCTGAAAGCTGACAAAATGGATGCACAGGCATGCAGACATACAACAGAAAGGAATACTGTGCAGTATCAGAGGATCTTCAGATAGTGTTTAGAGCAGAGTGGTATGCTGTTCAAATATGTTTCCATTACAGAGAAAGTAAGAACAAATAATAATATATTTCTGTTCATTATACCATGATATTTGTATATAGATCTTTGCAATTGATTAGAATGGAGCTAAATTTCAAAGAACAGCAATCTAGCTCTTGCAGAGTTGAGTGGCCTAGATATTAATAAGGATATACATACTAATGATGATGAACCAGCTGTCCATGGAAAAGCTGATTTAGAGAGTATTCATTTTTATCATTTTGACAGCTCGCATGGGAAAACATACAGTATTCATTCCTTCTCCTTGTGCTACAGTCAAATTAGAATTTCATTTAAAGATAAGAAGCCAATATCACAGCATTTCACATTCTCATCTTTATGACCTACTTATTTTTAATACTTTCTGCTAAGAGACGGGTATTCTTCAATGTCAAATGGGAATGGTTTTATTTCTCTTGTTATTTTCTAACTTAAAAATAAAGGTTTCTTTCACTTCTCAAGTGGACTTTCTCAAACGCATCTTAGATAGTATTGATTAGTTTTGTTTATTTTCTTTTAAATGTTTTGAAATGGAACATTGTTTTGTATTTTTCCAACTTCTTATTCCACAAGAATTATTTGTAGTTAAATTCTCATTTTAGAATTTGTCATTCATTTCTAATTAGTGAGAGATAATTAATTCTAATTAGAAAAAGATAACAGTAATATGTACCCAAGTGTGTAATATTTCAATGACCATAATAACGTTTTTGATCACAACTCATTACTAATTCAACTTTTTAATGCCGTTTTGCTTGGCAACCAAATTAAGGGGGTTTGAAATTAGCAGAATGAATCAGGATGCAAAGATCAAAGGAAGAGAGAGAGGAATAGAACATTTCATTTCTGATTTTTTTTAAAAAAATACTATTTTGTTAACACAAATATCACTTGTAATAAGGACCAGGTAAAACTCAATTTTGTGCATTGTTCTCAAATCCAATTTTCTGAGTCCTACCCACATCATTCATGTTTTTTCTACAAAGTACAATGCTTTCAAGTTACCCAACATGCTTGCTTAAATGAGATCTGTCTCAGCCTGGTCATGAAAGGATCAAAGGGTATGCATTACAGCAATAAAGATGCACTATGTGGGGCAGGGGGATCTTACAGGTAGGAAATGCGCCAATTAAGTGCCACAAGTTAGACAAGACATGAGTATCCTATCAACACTTTCAGAAAATAGCCTGCTTTGAAAAGCCTCAAACTGAAAGTCATGTACATACTTTAATGACATTTATACATGATTGTGGCAGTTAAATATTTAAACTTCTAAGTGGAAATTGGAAATGGCTCTCTTGAAATGGCAGGGCCAGCCTTACAAGTCAAGAGCTAGAATTAGCCTGTGTCTTATTGGGCAAATCCATTCTGCTAACAGTACTTGTGGAAGAAGCAAAACCCTAGATTACCACAGCAAAGTGGGGGAAGCCAAACCCTAGATTACCCAGACTGTTTTCTTATATGGAAAGCACTCTCCATTGCTCTCTTTTGTTTGAGGTCCTAATTTTTGATGTATAACTCACAAGTCAATAACTGTCACTGTATTATTATGCTGTGTGGCTGTTACTCTATGCAGGTAATGTAAAAATAAAGTCATAGCCAGACTCTGTATGAGAATAACAAACATATATTAAAGCATTACAATGGCTAAAACAATAAGCTAAACTTCTGGGAGGTGTTTAATCATTTAATTCTCATAAGAACCTATAAAATCTAGGAGAGGGGAGATGGAGGAGTGGGACCAAGAAGAGGGAGGAAAGGAGGCTGCAGCTGGGATGTATTGTATGAGAAAAGAATAAAGAAAAATAAAAAGAGAACCTATAAGATAAGTGCTATGATCAGTCACAAGTATTTGTATATCAAAATGATGCAGTAGTACACTGTGTTGCCATTAAAAGAAATGAGTTGAGGTTAAAGAATTTAAATACTCTGTCATTCTGGATGGGAAAGACACATGAATTGAATAGATAGCTTTTATGTTTATCCAAATCATAACCATTCTAATTGCTTTTTACCCCTGTGAAGAGACATAAATCAGTGGCTTTCTGGAAAACACGCCAAAATATCTGGAGACAAAGGTGTGAAGAACAAAGTTTTGTGCCCTGAAAATTAAACAGAGAGATGGTAGCCCTCATAAATTAAACACACTGATTGAAGCAGATATCCACTGTCTGGAGAGTACAAAACAATATAAAGTAAATATTCTCATCTTCAATTTCAGTAAATCTGTCTTATGAAATACATAATTCATGCATCTTCCCGGTCACTTTCTTGTCAGTATCTCAAAGGAAAGCAGAAAGGAAGGACCATTTTCATACTAATCAAAGAATATTTACATCAGAGCCAACCACAGTTCCCTAAATGTGCACAGTCAGTGTGAAAGCCAGAATGAGTTATTCAAGCCTTATAAGTTATTCAAGCATCAGAACTGAAGTGGAGCACTGGCATTTTTAAGAACAGACTGTAATAAAAAAAAAAAGTCACCATTCAATTTCCTTTAACCTTTTCTTTTTCCCACCAGTTTTCCAATTAACAACCTGAGGTTTCACTAACAGGCTTCTGAATCCTGTGTTCCTGGACCACTTCTGCAGGCAGCTCTTTGGCATCCTGAAGTCTAAGAAGTCACCCTCATTTGTCCTTCTCTTATCCAACAGCAGATCGCTACTTAATCCCCATCTATTTTTAAAAGGAGTGTGCCAAGATGGTTCAGATGGAAGAAAAGAATACTAAACACTGTAATTGTCCTTAAAGTTCCTTTTCATTGTCAATTTTCACCTTAGAAATACAGAAAAGACCTCCAAGCCTTGGGCTGAGATGAATGCAGTGCAGATGTGATCAGCTCGTGCACAATTGCTCTAGTTTCCATAAATACACAAAACAGTAAGGTCACACACGGTAAACTACAACAGGAATTAACAATAGCAATCATGGGGCTTCAATCTGTTCTCTAAGACCCCATTTCCAACAAACACAAAACCAGTGCCCTAGATCTACTCAGAACGCCACAGCCTCCCTGTGAGGTTGTTGTCATTGTCACTGAGAGATGTTCTTTTTGCAGCCTGGTTTCATTTATTCTGTGGGCTTCCAGGAACAGGACTCCTCCCAATTGCTTTGGGAAACATTGCCATAATTTAATAGATGTCACTAGCACAGAGGAACTTTCATGCTGTTGTGACTAAATTTTTCTTTTCTTAATTGCATACCATTATTCCTAATTATGTTTACTGGTATGGTGCTAATTAATTATGCTCTATTCTTCCTGTTAACACCCTTCAGATATTAGTAACAGTTATGTCCCTCATTAATTTTAGCTGGGAAACCTATGTATATTTAATGTTGTATTATTTTTCAGATGTGTGTCAAATTGTCCTCTTCTTCCAAGATATTTTAATCCCCAACATGCAACGTATTTCTGGATTTTTATTAAGCATATTTTTGTAGAATCTGATCCCTCTTAGCCTCTAATATTAACAGTAATTGTGACTCATGTTTTAATTTTTATACCCAATCCTCTTTTATTTTCAGTCTGTCTTTAATTTCTTCTTACCTCCTTTATCCTGCAGCTGGATGATCTAAATATTCTTTTTAGAAATGTTGCCTGGAACCTGATGGATTCTCTACACTTAAGTATGTATGGTTATGCTGAGGTCTTCACAGTCATTTGTTTTGACTTACACCAAGAATGTTGATAAGACATTATCTCTTCCATCATAGCTTCTGACTACCTCTATGTAGGTACTCTTTTAGCATTAGGCTCCACTACCAGCCACTAGCACACTGGCTTCTTTTCTTTCTGACTCCCATGCTATACAGGCATATTATAAAGTCTATAGTGTGAATCCTGGACCAGTGAATTCTTCACCTTCCTTCCTAGCTTTGATTAGTTGGACTTTAAAGTAGTAGTAGAGAACTCCATAGCACACATTTACCCTATTTTCTTGGGAGTCCTCCTTGTATCCACAATCACATTTTTTTACTTCAACAGGGGAGCTTTTGCTTGATGCTTAACATTCTGAACAGTTCATACCAAGACAGTTTGCTATAAGGAAACATACTATTAATTATTCACCTACAAATACCTATCCTACACACAGAGAGAGAGAGAGAGAGAGAGAGAGAGAGAGAGAGAGACAGAGAGACACAGAGACACAGAGACACAGAGAGACACAGAGAGAGAGAGAGACAGAGAGAGAGACAGAGAGAGACAGAGAGAGAGAGAGAGAGAGAGAGAGAGAGAGACAGAGAGACAGAGAGACAGAGAGACAGAGAGAGACAGAGAGAGACAGAGAGAGAGAGAGAGTTTAAATGAAATTTTCCATCTGGGCTGACAGTGTCTCCCCAAGAGCCATAGACCAAATCCCAAAGCCCCAATAACAGGCATGAGAAGTCTTCTTTCAAGTTGTTGATCGGAGTTTTCAATGAGAATGAAAAACCACTATAGGCTATCACTATAGCACTTGCTTGACCCTTGATATGGAAGTGAAAGTTTCCAAAAGAGGAAAGCAGCCAACAGTGCTATCAAACTATGATGTCATGGACCATAACAAAAATCAGCGTGCTATAATACCCTATTGGTGCAGTAGTGGCATGTATAGTTTGGTGGTAACCAATGTCTAATTGGACTTAAGACACATTTAATAAGAGTAATATCATGCCTGGTACTGAAAACATAGTCAACTACCTAGGATTAATGAAGTTATCAATCTGGGAGGAGAACCTAATCCATAACTTTACTAAACCAGCATCATCCATGACTAAATTCTAAATTCTTATCTTTATACCAACAAATAAGTGTAGTACTCACTTCACATCAAAGAAAGTTCTATTTGCAACAGAGACCATTATAGAAAATTACCAGCAAACAAACTGCAGAGTTGTGAAATACAGTCCCAACTGATAGATGTACAACAAAAGAGAAAGCAGAAAAATTATGAGTCAGAGGAAAATGGAGTTTGCTATGAGCTTGTGTCTCTTAGCAATGCCAGAATCTATACCCATGAAGTTGTACCAACATTGCTACCTAAACATGACCTGAACAAGGACAACAATAGACATTCTAATTTGGAAGGAGGAAAGTTCATGAGTCCTCATTCCTAGTGGTCCCAACTGGCTGTCTCTTGTCACCAAATGAGGCTTCCAGTGCCAGGACTGGATTGTATTTAATTGATTATTGGCCAATGGGGGTCCCATGGAAATCCCAAAGCAACCCATGCTGTTGCTAAGACAATGGGCTACTCTGTGCAAACTGAAAGTGGGGCTCCATTGCTAAGGAAAACACCCACACAATTCAATGGACATGGAGAATTCCAGCTGGTGTGTACATGGAACTTTTACCCCTATGTTTTAGTGTCTTTGGTGCAGAAAGGCACTTTGCAGGCTACCAAAAGATAAATGTGTATACTAGCCCAGCCACAAAACCTTTGACCTAAATCTGTCCTGCCTTCAAGATACTCAGGGGCAATGATGGCACAGAACTTGTGGGAGTAGCCAACTAATGTCTGATTTGACTTAAGGCCCACTCCTCAACATAGAACTCATAGTTAATACTGCTTAAATGACAATGAACCAGAGACTATATGACTATACCCCAGAGACTTAGGAATATATAATATATATATATATATATATATATATATATATATATATATATATACATATATATATATGAGAGACTCCTATTGATATTCTGCTATGCTCATAAATCAGTACCTTAGTCAATCACCATCAGAGATGCTTTCTCCTGCTGCAGCAAACAAGAACAGAAGCAAAGACCTAGAACAAAACAATATGCAGAGAGAGAGAGAGATAGAGAGAGGGAGAGAGAGAAAGTAGTTGGAACATAAAGCTCTAAATTGGGGTTCTCCATCAAATTTCTCTCCTCATCTCCTCATAGGTCAGGGGAACCCGTGGAAGAGGAAACAAAAAGACTGTAAGAGCCAGAGCAGATGGAGGACACCAGGAGAACAAGGCCCTCTAAACCAACTGAGCAAGACTCGTGAACTCACAGAGACTGAAGCAAGGCCTACATGGGTCTACACCAGGTCTTCTCAAGCTTAAGCTTTCAATTTTGTATTTTTATGGTAATACTGAGTGTGTGAATGAAAGAGTCTCTGATTCTTATGCCTGCTCTCAGTACTCTTTTCCTTCTGTTGGTTTGACTTATCCACACTCAATGTAATGGCTTTTGTTTTATCTTATTATATTTTGTTTAATCATAATTAGTTGTTTTTAAGCCTATTCCTTTCTAATGAGAGACAGAAAGGGAGTGGATCTGGAGGTAAGGGGAGGCAGGAAGAACTGGGAAGAGTAGAGGGAGAGAAACTAATCAGGATATATTGTATGAGAAAAGAATCGGTTCTTAATAAACAGAAAAAAAAGTGAAAAAAATTAAAAGAAATTTTAAGAGCAATGAAAATATTCTTTCCCAGGGAAGAACATCCAGTTGTTTACCCTATACCAAATGGTCAGCTCTGAAAATATATACATACAAGTAACATGTGGGCTGAGCAGACAGGATTTATATATTTGGGAATATATATGTAACAACAAATTAAGAAAAAGAGGCCATGAATTTGAAAGAGAGCAAGGGGATTACATGAGTGGTGTGTAGGAAGGAAAGGGTGGGATGGTATAATTATATTATAATCTCTAAAAAAATACTTTAAAAATCTTCAGTGAAAAAGTATCTTCAATTTAATTTTATTCCATTTATTTGTATTTTACTGTGTTTTTAGGTCAACTCAGTCATTCAAACTTATTGAGAGCTATGGGGTATAGAGAAAAATATTAAAATATAAAGAAATAAAAAACACAGGTAAAAGATAGTAGAAATAAAAACATGCTAAACATAGTTCCTTTATTATCTCAATTTTCCAATGTCTTCAAAGTATGTATAGTCATACACTAACAATATTTTGATCAACAATGTGCCACAAATAAAGCAGAGGACCTTTAAGATTATATGGAACTGGCAAATTCTTATGTCTATTAATACCATAACTTTTAAAACATCATAATTCATTCATTATGCTTTTGGCAATGCTGGCATAAATAAACATGATGCGTGCTAGTTGCATAACAACACAATGTATTCAAATTTATAGATTGACTAATATTTGATAATAAAAGCAGCCTAGACCAGTAAAATCATCTTTCCTATAATTTTCATCATCATTATAGAATACATGTCTATTTATTAAAACATAAAACGTTTACTGTGAAACCGTATGTGGTGCTCATCTGACTACAAACTCAGGCACGTTATCTGAGCCAAATTCAATGGCCACATTCTGATATGCTGTCAGGGGGTTGCTCTCCACTACCTAGATTTGTGTAACTAATGAATTGTCTAACTGATGAATATATCCATACCTGATGAAACATTTCTCATAAAACAGCCATAGTGATAAGAGATACATGAGTGTCCACAATTCCATCACAGACATAGACATCATACACGCTTGTGATCTTTCTTATATTATAGATGAGGAATCATCTTCTCTTAATCAAGATGACACATCTGGATGGCAGTTACCTTAAAGCTTAACTATGGAAGACTCTATTCCTCGAAATTTCCTATTAGGCAAGTTAGTGAACCAGGAATATATGCTCTTTTCTTTATTTTTCAGCAAAAGCTGTCCTCAGGTCTGTAACACTTTGGCCTATCCCCAGCATGTCTGCTTGTTCTGTAGAAGTGTTCAAAGCAATTCAGAAAGTCTACATGTAAGGTGGACATTGGACCTACTTGTGAAAACGGTATTCACATTTATTGCTGAATTCTACTAGCTAGAAAAGACTTACTGAAATGGAGTTACATATAGTACTCCTATAGTACACCTAATATCGAGCTTTTTTGAGACTATCCTAGAGGATTTCCTAACACATGGTTCAATATTGTAAAAAAAGATGTGGGAAAAATTTAAAGTTTAAAAAGACATGAGCCAATTCCAAGGTGTGAGTAATAGAGCACATAGGAACGTGGGCTCACAGAGACTGAAGCAGCAAGTACAGAGCTTGCATAGGTCTGTATCAGGTCCTCTGCATATATGTTATGGCTGTTAGCTTGATGGTTTTTTTAGACTCTTAACAGTGGGAGTAGATGTGTCTCTGAATCATTCTTGGCACTCTTTTCCTCCTATTGGGTTGCCTTGTCCAGTCTTAATATGAGGGCTTTTGCCATGTCTTATTATATCTTGTTTTGTCCTGTTTGGCTGTTCTCTTGGAGACCTGATCTTTTCTGAAGAGGAAACAGAAAGGGAATGGATCTTGGAAAGAGGGGGGAGGTGGGGAAGAGTTTGGAGGAGTGGAGGGAGGGGAAACTGTGGTCAGGGTGGAACATATGAGAAAAGAATCTATTTTCAATAAAAATTAAAAAAATAAAAAGGGATCTGGCTTCTAAGATGACTGACTTGTATTAGAATTTTCTCTGGATCTATAACCATTATCTCGACTAAGTCCTCCACTTTTCCAGAAGCAGAACATTCTCAGTGCTGAGAGCTATGAGAAAAGTTTATGCAAGAATTCTGAAAGTCTAGTCAAGGTTCAAAATTTAAGCTTGATCCCATTTAATCATTTACCAACCTCTGTGAATTATTTAAGAACAGAATTCTTAGCATATTCTTGAGATATATATTGTAAATGATTTGCAAATCAGCTGAAACTTCTCCTCCTTGCATAACTCCTCTCTGCAAAGTGATTGTGATACTCTACATACCAATATATAAAATCTTGCATACAGGCTACAATTTAAAAAAATTATTTTATTAACCTATATTAACTGTAGATTGCTGGGTTACACTGTAAACTTTCCATACATGAATACAGTGTATTTTAATCACTCCCTATTCTTCCCAACCTTTCCATGCCCAATTCCATCCCAAGCTACATTCCTAATGTTTAAAATTTTTTCTCTTCTGTTTTCAGGTCATTATTTTAGTCCCTTTATATGAGGGGAAATGGAGCAACTAGCTAGACTTTTGATCCAAGGTAGCTCACAAAATAAAAGGAATGACCATTCTTATTCCAAAATGAGCTGAGCTCCAAGTAAAAGTTCATTGTCTCCTATCTTTATTATAACAAATGAGCATGTACTAGCTCTCTAAAGAAAGGAAGGTTACCTGGAACAGAACTAAGTCAGCCCAGTTGTCCAGCTGAAAAACCTAACTTTTTTTCAGATGAGTTAGGATCCCCAAAATGGATGAATCTCCAGCTGAAAAAGTGGGGTGCTACTCAGAACAACTCGAATCACTCCAATAACCTAGATACCAAGTAAACACATGGGAAATATTTAGTGAGTATATTAAGCCATTATTTGAAGTTATTTATATATAGTAATCTTTAAAGGACCACAGAGGGACAGAGAGTCAAGAAGAACTAAAATCAAAGTGGATCCATTACTAGAAAAATAATAGTGTAAGATGAGTCCCTGAGCATCAGGAGTAGCCATTAGGAGGACAACGTTCAAGAGTCCAGATTTTAGAAACGTGAGAAAAAAAAGATGCCAATGGACTACCAAAGGAAATGAGCCTTTAAATCTGATAGGAATATTTCTAAGATAAAATCCAAGTGATATTCTTGCTTTTTCAGCCACGTTTTATACTTTCATATACTGAGATCACATGTGTCTCAGAAAACGTATAAAATAAATTTTAAAGAAACATCTCAGTTACATACATTTTAAAAATAATCTGTAGCTAGTTGCCATGACCAAGAAGAAGGACATCCTCATGAGGAAACTGACTGGCTTTCTGAGCTTTTATAAAAATTTGTGGTTGACAATTGATACTATCCAAGCTGTATTTGAAAACCAAATGGTCCTAAAACTATCCTCAAATGTGGGCTGTGAAGATGATTCAGTGTGTAAAGTTACTGCTGTACAAGCATTAGACCTGAGTTGGGTCCCTGGAATCCATGTTTAAAAGCTGGGGATGGGTGAGGTCTGAGACATGCAGTTCACCAGGGTATTCTGAGCAGTCATTCTAGCACAAAAACTGATTTTCAAATTCAGAAAAAAGAGACTTTGAAATTAAGTTAAAGAAGAGATTTGGGCACATACCCTGATATCAAACTCTGACCTCAAGTACCCACAGGACTAGCACACATGTGCAAACACTTATACATACACATATACCCTACACACACACACACACACACACACACACACACACACACAAACACACACACCAACCTTCAAGTCTCAAGTATGGAAATGATCTAAAGAGTTATTTGATGTAAAAGATTTTGGTTTGGTTTGGTTTTAATGGGTTTTGCAGATGATATTCCTTAGTTCACACAAGATCTAACATTGGCTAACTCATTGCATTTGCCTATGAATGTCATTCTTCCTTATATTAGTCAAACTCCATCTCTACTTAACTTAAATATATTGATTCTTGCAGTGTCCTTCAGGATTATTATACACACACACGCACACACACACACACACACACACACACACACACACGTGTAATCCTCCTTAACTGTGGTAATTTTTAAGTATCTGAGGGCAGCTAGTACAGCATTACCTTATTAAAGATTAATAACTGACAGTACTACTCATCTCCTCTTGGCTCAGTTGTAAGTCCCTTCAATGCTTTAGTGAATTGTAGCACAGATCCCAATTGGTCTTCACAATACAAATCAGGGTGAAAGCTGAAAGATCAGAGAGGCAGAGCAGCCAGCCACTAGAGTCCTTACCTCTATAAAATCCTCAGCCTGAAAGGGACTGAGCTCCTTTCTCCTCCACCTTATATTCCTTTCTCTACCCAGCCATATCACTTCCTATCTCAACCCCCAGTGCTAGGATTAAAGATGTGAGTGTGCCTCCCACATACTGGGATTAAAGGTGTGTGGCACCATTGCCTGGCCTCTATGGCTAACTAGTGACTGGCTTTAATCTTCAGGCAAGCTTTACTTGTTAGATCATACACAAAATGTCACATAAGTAAATTTAAATTTCAACAAAACTAAACCCAAAAAGGTGTTTAATAATTAAAACTCAAGTAAAAGTCCAATTTATAAAGAACTAAAATTCTTGATATTTATGTCCCCCTATATCTTAGTTACTCTTTCTATTGCTGAGAAGAGACACCATAACCATGGCAACTCTTAAAAGGAAAACATGTAATTGAGGTGGCTTACAGTTTCATAGGTTTAGTCCATTATCATTATGGGGGAAATATGGTGGCATGCAGGCAGACATGGTGCTGGAGAAAGAGATGAGAGTTCTACATATTGATTCACAGATAATAGGAAGTGAACAGTTTTACTATACCAAGTGAAGCTTGAGTATAGGAGACCTCAAAGCCCAACCCACAGTGACACACTTCCTCCAACAAGGCCACATCTCCTAATAATGCCTCTCCCTGTGGGGGCCATTTTCTTTCAAACCACCACAATCATTACTCCTATCTGTAGACTCATCCCAGGCAACTTCACACCGGTGAAGAAGGAGTCAGGATTTTCTATCTTTGTCTTTATTCTGTTTCTATAAAATGCAGCATCAAGTGTCACTGATTTAACAAAGATTTTCAATGTCTCCTTGCTCTGGGTAATCACAGATTTTCAGGATGTCTTATTTAATGAATAAATATTTAACACTGCAAATACTATGAAGATCTACAACAAATTCATATAACCCTTCATCCATACCAGTACTGATTCATTTATAAGCTCTTTGATACAGCTTATCACCAAGTATGAAATCTCTTAACTGTCTTGCCACCCACCCCATTTATCTAATCTTACCTACAAGGAGGTAATGCTAGGTTTGAGAAACCCTATGTCTACTTCATGACTAATCATTCATTGCATAATTTGAAAAAAAATAATTCAGGTTCTTTTTATTACCCATATTATAGAACTGAATTTTATTAACTGATAAAGCAAATGTGAATCCTAAAATAAAAGAATATGTTTTGCAAATCATTAATACATCTAAATTTATGTTGGAATCATTTCTGTACTTTTCAAGTAAACTTTTATTCCAAATATTACTCATATAATTTTCTCACTATCTGCCTTTCCTCTCTATGATCTAATAACACAAAGGAACTTTACTACCCTTAATGTCCTTGATGATTCATTAAAATTGGAACACACAAAGATATAATGGACCCAAGCAAAAATAGCTCTTGAAGGGAGTAAATAACACATTCACAATCCTTAAGTAACACACACACACACACACACACACACACACACACACAGACACACACACACACATATATATATATATGTATAAGCATGCAAATGGAGAAATAAAAATACTTAAATAACAGCACCAGACAATTACAAAAGAGATGTCACAGAACAGAACATGATTCATTGTCAGATGAATTATTCAGATAATAAATTTTGCAGGAGTTCAGGAGAGAGAGAGAGAGAGAGAGAGTGCTCACTTCAGACTGGGGTGCTCAATTCCGTGAAGATAAATGTGAGCTGTTTCTAAGGCTGGATCAGTGAGTAAACTTTAGATGAGAATGGGTCAGAGGAAAGGACACTTTGAGAATTTATCACAACATCACTAGAATGGAGTGACTGGAGTGTCAGGCAAGCTTTTTTTTACAAGTCATCAGGAAAACAAGCAAACAGTAAGTTCTTGGAGGGGCAGCTGGCATCTGTGGAAAGAAGGCTGAGAAAGCTATTTGAAGAGTTATGGTGACATGGGAAACGACTTGGGAGCATGGGCTATGGTGAGAAAGGTAGTCTTGTCAGTCATATAATTTGGAGAGCGTAGAAAACTAAGCAAAAATAGAAGATACCACTAGGTTGCTATTAAAATATAAAACAATCTACAAGCACACTCTGGGAATCCGTTATGCCAGCCAGGGCATCAGCCATCTTCAATCACACCGTTACTTTGTCTCAAGCACCATCTCTCTTGGAATCACAGTGGCTAGAGAACTAGGTAGGCAATTTTCACTGACCCTCTTCTCCTCCAATTCCAATCTCCCTGTCTTACCCCCATCTTTATAGCAGACCAGCATCTGTGGCCTCTATTTTTTCTCTGTCTCCATTCCCAGGACTCTATGCAAATCCTTGTAGCATGTCCAGTTTTCTTCACTCCTATGGATCTTCTTAGGGCACCCCCTTTCTAGGCCACCCCCCTCTCCTTAGTATAAGATCCTAATACCTAGAAGCATGTTCTACCTGCAACCACCAGTGGCCACACATGGCTGGATCTCAGAATCATTTGCTACCAGTTTATACACAGCCACCAAACATTCCTATGAGCCAGGGAAGACAACAGAAACCATGGAATAAAACTCCTACACAACAACAAAAGACCATATATCAACAGCTGGAATTACAATCATCCCAAACCCAGATGTCTAGATACCAGGGTAAAATCACAATCAATAACATCCAGGATAATACATATCCACTAAAGCCCAGCAGCCCTACCAAAATAGGCCCTGAGAAATTCAATATAACAGAGACATAAAACAAGGACTACAAGACAGCTATGAGTATGCTCAAGGATCTTAAAGAGGATCTGAGTGAATCCATTAATGAAATATATGAATATACAAACAAACAGTAGAGTGATATGAAGAAACCTGTTTAAGATGTGTGAGTGGAAATGGAATGAATAAAGAAACTAAAACTGAGGTAAATCTGGAAATTAGAAATTTAGGAGCTCGAATAGGCACCACAGAGACAAGCCTTACCAACAGAATACAAGAGATGGAAGAGATTCTCAGGCACTGAAGACAAGACAGGAGAAATGGATACCTCAGTCAAAAAAATGTTAATTAAAAAAAATCTATCTATGTAAAAAACATCCAGAAACTCTGGAACACTATGAAGAGATCAAAACTAAGAGTAATAGGAATAGAGGAAGGAAAAGAAACCACGGTCAAAGGCACAAAAAATATTTTCAACAATCAAAGAAGAAAACTTCCCTACCCGAAACATAGGGTTATATTTAGGTTATACACATATAGCCTAAATGATAGGATGCACCTATGAAGCTACTAGAATCATGTAGAACACCATATAGGCTGGACCAGAATAGAAATTCCCCATGACATATAATAATAAAATGTCTGAATGTACAGAACAAAGGAAGAATATTAAATGCTGCAAGAGGAAAAGACAAAGTAACATCTAATGGAGGATCTAATCAAATAACACTTGACTGTTCAATGAAGACTAAAAACCAGAATTGCCTAAGCTGATGTTCTACAAATTGTATGAGAACACAGATACCAGCCCAGACTACTATTTCCAGGAAAACTTTCAATTACAATAGATGAAGAAAGAAAGAAATTCTATGATAAAGACAAATTTAAGTAGTATTTGTTTACAAATAGATCTCTCTAGAAGGCCCTAAAGGAAACCGTCAACCTGAAGAAGTTAACATCCCCCAAGAAAATACAAGGAGTAATCTGAGACAAGCAAATCAAAAGACCAAAAGACGGGAGTGAATCTAAACTGCAACAACAGAATAATAGGAATCAACAGTCATTGCTCACTGACAACTCTCAATATCAATGGTTTCAATTCCTTCATACAAAGGACACAGACTAACAGATTGGATTTAAATTAGGATCCATCCTTCTGCTGCATCAAAAAAAAAAAAAAAAAAAAAAAAAAAAAAAAAAAAAAAAACATACGTTAACAGGGATAGACACAATCTCAGGGTAAAAGAATGGAAAAAGACATTCCAAGCTAATGGGCCCAAGAAGCATACTGGTGTAGCCATCTTAATACCTGACAAAAGAGTCTTCAAAGCAAACCTAATCAGAAAGACAGGGAGGGTAGTACATACTCACCAAAGGAAAGATCCACCAAGAGACTATTGCAGTTCTAAATATCAGTGCACCGAACATAAGGGCAACCAAGAACATAAAATCAACTCTACTGCAGCGGAAACCACAATTTGACCCCCATACGATGGTAGAGGGTGACTTCAATACCCAACTCTCACCAATAGACAGATTATATGGACAAAAACTAAAAAGAGGAATTCTGGAGCTAAATGATACTTCTACAACTGATGAAAACTTTCAGAAAAGTAGCCATGTTTTAACCTTACAAGTTATTTTGAATATATATTCTAGCTTCTAGTTTTATGGTATTAGGGGTCTCCTATGTGTGTGTATAATAACAAACATGTCTCTGTGTCTATATGTGTATCTTTTGCTTTTTCTGTGGCTCCTTTTCTTCTGTTTGTTTTATCCTATTCTAGTTTGCTTGTTTTTATTTCATTTTATTATTCATCTTTACATGCCTTTTTCTTCTAGTGAGAGACAGTAAGAGTGTGGATTCTGATCAGAGGAAGGTGGAGGGGAAACTCAGAGCAGTTGAGGGAAGGGAACCACAATCAGAATATATTGTATGAAGAAATACTTCAAAGAAAGAAAAATATAAAGTGATTGCTTTATTTTTAAAGTCAAAAATAAAGACTGAATGTGGATCTATAATTTCATTTTCATTTTGTTATGTATGGTGAGAGAAAAATAATGAGACAGACTATTATTTGTGTGTCTGGGAAATACGTTCTCCTCCTATGGAATCAATTATTTAGAAACCTATAAGCCAAGTGTCATAATGCTTTTTCTATATCCATCCCATGTTAAAAAGAGACACAACTAGGTAAAAAGCTCTAAATCAGTACACGAGCAGACATGGTAAGTAATGTGTGACAAACAGAAGGCACAGTGCAAAGTCAAGAAGGATACATGAGTTTTTCAGTGAGCAACAGACAGATGCTCCCAAAAAATAGCTGTTATGGTATGCAGCTGGCTTCTGTGTTGACAGGATGGCATGCTTAAAGAACTGTGAAAGGAAGGAATCTTGGAACTGACATTTGAATTCAAATAATACCATACAAGATCAAAGTATGCCAAAAGCACACCTCTAATCCTGTGTCAATTGCCTGCTCTAGCTACATAGCTTGTTTCATGTTGCTAGAGGTTAGACCCTGCGCTTATACCAATTATTGAATCTAGAGCTATTAAGTTTCTACTCCCTTCCCCTGATTTATTCTGTGCTCTCATCCTGCCAGGTATGATCCAACTTGCTGTTATTTGTTTCCACCCTTCAGGGAACTCTGCTTTCTTAAACATTCCTCCTACACAGATGGGATCCACATCACAATTTTGGTAACTTCTTTCTGGAGGATATGCTTTTTTTTTGTCTTTTTTTTTTTCTCTCTCTTTTTTTTTTTTTTTCCGGAGCTGAGGACTAAACCCAGGGCCTTGTACTTGCTAGGCAAGCGCTCTACCACTGAGCTAAATCGCCAGCCCCGAGGATATACTTTTTTTGTTTATTCTCTTTGATAATTTCTTATATTGTATTTTTATCATATTCACCCTTACTCCTCCACTGAATTTCTCCCATTATCCTCCCTCAACTCTGTGTCCTCTTTTTTTTTGTTTAATAACTCATTGGTCCAATTTGTGCCATTTCCCATACTAACTAGGATATGTGGCTTCCTGATACTTTTATTTCCTAATCATATAATTATATTTATGTTATCTGAAATTTTTACTTCTTTTATTTATCTGTTTGTCCTTTGTATATTGCCTTATATGATATTTCCTGCTACCTGTGTAGATTTATAAGACTCTAACATGTAGTAATATAGCACAGACATTTATGCACACCTATGTAAAATACAAGTGAAGAAAACTTTCAATTTTTTCCTTAGTCTAGCAGAAGTTTTATCTATTTGTTTGTTATTGAAAATGAACATTTTAGCCGGGCGGTGGTGGTGTATGCCTTTAATCCCAGCACTAGGGAGGCAGAGGCAGGCGGATCTTTGTGAGTTCGAGGCCAGCCTGGTCTACGGAGTAAGATCCAGGAAAGGCACAAAGCTACACAGAGAAACCCTGTCTCAAAATCAACAGCAACAACAACAAATGAACATTTTAGTTACAGTTTCCCCTCCCCCAACTCCTCCAAGATCCTCCCTACCTACGGAAATATTCTGTGTATAGGCAGATGTTTTAAAGAAAATACATATATTCAATATTTTTTTCTGAATTTCACTCAGCTCTTCAATCATAAATTATTACTCACATAGGAAAGCAGGTAGTCCACAATGAAGTTTACATAAAATCACTTCCTTTACCAACTGCTTTTGAAAATGGCATTCCTGTTGGCCTTTCCCTAAAACACCTAGCAAGCACATTATACTTACAAGATTCCAGCTAAGAAAATAGGCAGGCTTTCAATCAATACTCTTAGGAGAACTTGTCCCACTGGTGAATAAATTACTGAAGAAGATAACAGCAATTAAATCCCCTATGGTGTACAGAAGTTATAGTAGAAGAACAATTTCAAGTTGATTCTAAAAGTTTCAATATGAAACAATCCAGTCTAAGTCCATGCAGGCTGCTTATATAGATTGCTATAAAACAAATGGTGTATAAACACTAGAAACATATTCCTCATATTGCAGAAATGTTGAAAGGCCATGAAGGTGCTGTTAGCAGATCTGGTCTGTGTCCAGAATCCACTCCTATTCATAAATAGTCCTCATTTCTCTGTATCCCCATATGGTGGAAGGACTTTGATGGTTGATTTTTGTCAACTTGACAGAAACCTGCACATATTTGGAAGAGTGAATCTTAATTAACAAAATTCCTCCATAAGATTGGCCTGTGGTCACATCTGTTGGGTATTGTCTTAATTAAGGATTGATGTGGGAGGGGCCAGTTCACAAAGGAGTATCATTACTGGACAGGTAGTTTGGTGTCTATAAGAAAGTGGGCTGATCAAGTCATGAAGAACCAATAAGAAATGTTCCTCCATGGCCTTGCTTCATTTCCTGCCTCCAGTTTTCTTCCTTGAATTCCTGCCATGGCCTCCTGGGATGATGAAATGTGATGTGTGCCTGTAAGCTGAAATAAATATTTTATCCACAAGATGCTTTTGGACATGACATTTTATAACAGCAATAGCAACCTTACTATAACAAGGAGCATTTAATCTCTCTACTACCTACATTAATAAGAGCACTAATATCACTCATGAGAACTCACCCCTCATCATGCAGCCATCTTCCAAATGTTCTACAACCTAACATCATGTCTTTAGGGAACTACATTTCAGCACCTGAATTTAAGGTTAAATATAAACATTTAATCAAGTCCAACTTTATACGGCCATATTACATAAATTGAGTACTTCTCATGAGAACTTGTTGTGAGATATTTGATTACACTGTAGATAGATTTGTCACTGTGATTGGTTTAATAAAAAGTTAAATGGCCAATAGCTAGACAGGAGGTATAGGCAGAACTTCCAAAGAGAGTGAGTTCTAGGAAGAAGAAAGAGGGAGTTGCCAGCCAAACACAGAGGAAGCGGTACATGCAGGAAGACAGGTTAAAGCCAGGAGCCATGTGGCAGCACATAGATTAATAGAAATGGGTTAATTTAAGTTCTAAGAACTATTCAGGAACAAGCCTAAGCTAAGGCTGGCCTATCATAATTAATAAGAAGACTCCATGTCATTATTTGGGAGATGGCTGGCAGGACAGAGAAAGACTCATTACAAGAATGTGGTGATATTGTGTCCCCCAATATATTGTGCACCCTTATAAACTTATCTGGGGTCAGAGAACAGAACACTAGACAGACATAGAGGCCAGAAAATGGTGGCACACACACCTTTAATCCTAGCATTCTGGAGGCAGAGATCCGCCTTGATCTCTGAGTTGAAAGCCACACTGGGAACAGCCAGGCATGGTGACACACGCCTTTAATCCCAGGAAGTGATGGCAGGAAACAGAAAGGTATATAAGGGGTGAGGACCAGGAACTAGACCCTTTTTAAGCTTTTAACTTTTAGCAGCAGTTCAACTGAGATCCATTCGGATGAGGATTCAGAGGATGAGCAAACAAGGTCAGCTGAGGAATTGGCAAGGTGAGGTTGGATGTGGCTTGTTCTGTTTCTCTGATCATTCAGTGTTCACCCTATTACCTGGCTCCGGGTTTGTTTTTATTAATAAGACCTTTTAAGATTCATGCTACACAAGAACAATGTCATACACTTACCATAATAAATAGGTTTGCTGGAAAGATGTTTTTCCAGTAATGCTATTATCAGATCATTAAAATACAACCATAAGAGAACCAAACAAAAGTCTTTGTTGTAAAAAGAGGAGTGAAAGAAGAGGCACAGGGATGTAAAATAAAGTAGGCTGGGTTCACTTAGTCATTCTGTGTAAAATAGATGAAGCACGTTTGAACAGGACACCAAGGGTCCTATCAAGTGTCATCTAAATTAGTGTATTTGTGAATACACAGAGCACTGAAAGAAGCCGATTATTAAGATAGGAGAACTAAAAAACTGCTGTGTAAATGTTGTATCTAAATTAGTGAAATTAGAGTCTTTTTTAAAGGATTTATTTTATTTATATAGGTGGTTTGCCTGCCTTTATGTATGTTCTTTGCACACATTCAGTGACCTTGGAGACCAGAATAGCTTGCCACAGGTCTCCTGGAACTAGAGATACAGCTGGCTGTGAGGTACATTGTACAAGATAGGAATCAACCCCAAGTCTTCTGGAAGAGTAACCACTACTCATAACCACTGAGCCATTTCTCCAGGATCAAATTAGAGTCTTCTAAAATTAATATTTCTGTCAGGTATGGGAAACATGCCTTTAATTACAGCACTTGAGAGGCAGAGGCAGTCAGAGCTCTTTACATTTGAGGCCAGGCTGGTCTACATGCTGAGTTCCAGGATAGCCAGGATATACTGTCTTTTAAAATGATAATATTTGTAAATGACTAAAGTAATTTAATTGCAGGAGAAGTCCTACATAAAATAATATAAAGGGAATGCATATTATTGAAGCATTTTATGATAAAGAAACTTATTTATGATATAGGACATTATTATCTAAATATTGAATACCAAAGTGTGTTAAAGTGTAAAAGGAAAATATGTAAACATGAATTTGATTACTTTTTCTTCATAATAATTTATAAAAGAAAGTACTGTGGTTGCTTATAAAATATAATTATGCAGAAAGATCAAAGTATTTAAATTAATAATTATAGATTCTGAAAAAAATGACTAGCTCACATTTGATCTCAATTTTTCTAGTTGTAAAATAATGCCAAAATACTTGGTTTCTTTCCTGCCAGAATTTTTTTTTGAATCAAGTTTAAAAAAAAATACTATTTTACCTATACTTGAAATGCTATTTGTTGATATTAGGAAAGGGAAAATTTTTTTCCAACTTCCAATTCATCCATAATCTCATCTCATTCTCCAATATTCATCTTCTCCTCCTCTAACTTTATAAAGCAATTTTTCTTCCCACTCCTTACTCTGTGTGTCTCTTTGTCTCCATCTCAATCCTTATAAAGCACTTTTTATCTTACAATGATCATTGTCTCAGGCCCCAAGAATAAGAATATATATAACCCAATGACATAATGGTTGAGCGTCTTTGTCAAGTTGACTAGGACAGGTATAATGCATTATTTCTAGAGCATCTGTGAGAGTATTTTAGAAAAGGCCAGCATTTGAATGAGGAATATGAATAAAGGACCATAGAGAAGGAAGAGGAAAAGAAAGGGGTGCTTGTTCTCTTCATGAGTTGCCACATTCTTTTCTCCTGCCATGCCACCTCGGAGCTCAGTGGTTGAATCTCTGGCTCACAGATTTCACCAGCTTCCCAGGTTCTCACCCCTGTACTCAGCCCTTTAGCCACGGGCTGAATTATACACCACTAAGTTTCTTGGTTCTCTGGGTTATGGACAGCATATACTGAAAGGTATTTTCCTCTTTAACTCATGAACTAAAAATAGTAATCTCCTATTAACAAATTTATTTTCCCTCTGAAGAACCTCGAAACCTTGACTGATACAAAGTTTTTCAAAGATTTCCCAAGCTGCTGGAAGAAACAACGACAGCGATTTCTCCAGAGTTATGCTCTCCCTTTCATACTGAAGCACTGTCACTGAGAAAAGCTGCTTAGTTGGGAAAAACGTATTTCCTACTCTCTGCACATGTCACCAGGGAGGGGCACATATGATGTCTAGAATGTGAAATTTGATATATATTTATTCTCGTAGTATTACAGATGTTAAACTTGAAGTACCAAAACCTCATAGTGGATATCTCCTTAAGTTTTATGCATGGTAGTAATGTAAGTTCTCTCTGACTGTGGTATTTAACAAGCAGTGTGTGTCTCTGCTCTTCTCCATTCCATCTTATTTTACATACCAAAAATGTCAGGAATTTGTTTTCTCTGTTGACTATTTTCAATACAGCTTTATTTTAGAAATATTCCATGGCAAATTAAAAAAAAAGTAAGTTACTTAGCGTTTCTCAGCATATATAATGCCATTGCAGAACTATATATACATACCATACATATACTCTACATATGTAATGTTAATATAGATGAGACTAGAGATTATGCTTTTTTAAGAATATCTTACAAGACTTAAGTTAAAACATTTTAAAACCAAATTACTAACTCTAAAATTATTTATATTGATATTCTATGATCCACACAGCTACTAGACTATCTGCAGAGGCCCTTCAAAATTTATTACAAAAGCAATTTCCAAATTATTGACAAAAATGTAATCCTTATTGAGTAAAATGTAGCTAAAGAATGTTTTTCTTTTTTATACTTTAAAATATTTGACATTGTGTATTTTTTCTCAGATAAAATACCCAATTGTAGATAGTAATATATCTTCATGAAGACTGTTTAAAACTTGTTATTTACCAATCTTATGACTTTAGCCATCAGTCCAATAAGGTTCTTATAACTAAGTTAAAAACATATAATAAAGTTTTGTGTCATTCAGCTCTGTGCTTGCCCTGAGCCTTGTCCAGCCTTGATATGAGGGTTGTTTATTTATTGTATCTTGTTTTGTCTCTTATGGCTGTTGTTTCTTGGAGGCCTGTTCCTTTCTGAATAGGAAATGGAGTGGGAGCAGAGCTGGGAGTGAGCAGAGGTAGGACGAGGCTAGGAAAAGAGGGAGTGAAAACTGTGGTCAGGATATATTACATGAGAGAAGACTCTATTTTCAATAAAAATAAAAAATTAATAAAATCTTAAAAATTGTATTAAGTTTAAATATAATTTGAGTGTGCCTTCCCCTTAACTGTTAGAAGTTTGTAGGAAACCTGTTTGCCCTCTTACAACTCTCTTTTCCAATGTATCTGAGAAAATTATAAACAGCTCAAAATACAAACAGGAATAACCCAGGCAGGTACACAGGCCCAGTAGGCAAGAGACATTAATAACATGTAGAAGCAATACACCAGAATGTGAAATTCCTTATTTAGAAACCTGGATGGCATAAGGGGACATATTTAACTGTGCTGAGCTTCATTTTCATATACTCAATGGGAACACAGTGATATCAAAATATTTTTAGCAATGCACTTTTTAAAATTCAGGTATTCGGGTGGGGAGATGGCTCAAAGGGGAAGAACACCTGCTATACAAACACAAGAACATCGTTTCCAATCTCCAGAATCCGTGCAAAAAGCCAGAGATGTTTACACACATGTCTGTACCCTTAATGCTATGGTACTTTGAAAGGCAAATATGGGAGAATGGCTAGGGCTTGTCGGTTACCAGCCTAGTTCCAGATTCGGTGAAATAATCTGTTTCAAGGGATCAAGGAAAGAATGCCAGGCACCCTCATCCTTTTCCTGCCTCTAGACATGAATATGGATACATGTACATATACTACACTCACCCATAAACACATGGAAATGAATAAATCAATGAATAATAGTCAGATATTACAAAGACCGTAAGAATACACTTAAGTAAGTTTCTCTTACTACTACTATGACCTATATTCAGTACTCTAAATAAGATAACAAATTTCTTTTTAAAAAAAAAAGATAACTTGGTAAGAGAAAGAATGTCACATGTATTATCATATTATCAGTTTGTTTTTGGTTTTGGTTTTTGCTTTTTTTTTTTTTTTGGTGTTTGTTTTTTCGAGACAGGGTTTCTCTGTGTAGTTTTGGTGCCTGTCCTGGATCTTGCTCTGTAGGCCAGGCTGACCTTGATGTCATAGAGATCCACCTGCCTCTGCCTCCCAAGTACTGGGATAAAAAGTGTGTGTGCCACTACCACCCAGTTATTTTCAGTTTTTTAAGCATGAAAGTCTATTCATGTGTAGCCACTTATGTATTGATAAACATCCCTTTGTGTGCGTTACCAACATAGCAGTTCTCTACTATCAAGAGATTCTATGTAGTTAAATAGACAAGAAAGACTTTATGTAAGATGCCTACAACAGAGTTGAGACTATTGCAGTAACAGTAGGAGACTGAACTCAATTCCACTATGATGAAAAAGTGGAAGAGTTTAAAAATACTTAATAAGCCAGTGGGATCATAACCAAGAGTAGTAATGGGGCTCAGCCAGTGGAATGTTTCCATCTGTATGTGTTGATTTAAAATTTACCAAATGTAGGGTTATTCCTGCCCCAGAGACCAGGAAACAGGGGTCCTATTAGTGGTTGATTATATTTTAAATAAAGGACTCTTAAGTCCCTTTAAAAAGATCCCCCTAAAGTGTAAACTAAAAAAAATGTGGGAAAATATTTTTGTCACAAACGATAAGGGAAAATATAGTTGAAAATTGTCTAAAGAAAGTGATCCAAGGCCTATCATGGTGGCATAAGCCTTTAATTCCAGCACGGGAGGCAGAGGCAGGTGAATCTGTGTAAGTTCAAAGCCAGTCTGGTCTAGATAGTAAGTTTAGGGCTACAAAATGAGAGCCTGTCTCTACTATATGCTCTAAGAAAATGTTGGTGTCCCTATAGTTAGAAGCAAACACACCTCAGCTTTAGTAAAGAGGAGGACAGGGAAGGTTAAGGACATACATCCTAGTAAACTCTAGAATCAATAATCTACCCCCCAAATACTCGACTCCTGAACTCATCTGCTTATTTAATTGTACTTTAGTCCTTGAAATGGAAGATATATTGTTAGTTACTGCTACATAAGCAAACACAAGCCCAGTGCCTAAAAGTAACTCTTTTTGCTCAGCTCATCAGGAGATGGCTGATCTGTGAGAATCCCTGGGGATTTTGCCCAGGTGGAAGGCTTGGAAAGCTCTTCCCTTGGGCAATGGCAGAAATGGACAGATGAGTCTTTTTGTATTATGACCTCTTAAACCTTTATTACTAAAGTAAGGCATTTGGCTGATTTTCGGGTCAAGGAAACAAGAAGACTTTTACCAATAAGAAGGAGGCTCGACTGTTTGCTACATACCAACTCAAATTAATAGAAGAAATTCTTTCTAAGTTTCCACATCATGTCCAGACAAATCCATATAAAGTAATACAGTTATATCTCCAGACTGCTAGTTGGATTTGTTTTAATTTCAGACATACTTCTTAATCCCTTTAGCAGATGACAGACAGTGCTGGCATTACTGGTCATTCACAATCTTGGAGAAAACAGACCCGCTTGAGTCTTTCACAGAATATAATTTAATCTTAAAAAAATGGAAACAAGTGAGGAATCACACAAAATATTTATGATTTTTTAAATTTTATTTATTTATTTATTTATTTATTTATTTATTTATTTATTTATTTATTTATTTATTTGGTTTTTTGAGACAGGGTTTCTCTGTGTAGCTCTGCGCCTTTCCTGGATCTCGCTCTGTAGACCAGGCTGGCCTCGAACTCACAGAGATCTGCCTTCCTCTGCCCCCCAAGTGCTGGGATTAAAGGTGTGTGCCACCACCGCCCAGCCCAATATTTATGATTTTTAGAATGAACAGAGCCGTGGCAGAAAAATACTTGACTTTATGACAGCTTGTTATGTTCATGCAAGAACTTACCATAGTCATAAAGGGCTTTTCTGAGTATGTAAGAACTAAGATCTCAAGAAGTTATATCAATACATACAAGAAGGTAAGATCATTGAAAAGACTTATAAGGGAAAAAACATGTTCCAGGCAGAAAAAAAAAAAAAAAACAACTCATACATACAAATACCTAGTGTAACATCTTACAGACATGGAAATAAGTATGGAAAAACTAGACAATAACAAAAGGGAGGAGCAAACTCTAGTTAAGGTTATTTCTAGTTACATCCACAATGCTTGAGATTTATGTAATTTTTAGATTTTCTAGTAGCCATGACAAGCATTGTGGAGTAACATGTAAAATCACCTTTAACAATGCATTTTATGTGGTATTTCTAGAAATTATCATTTTCATATTTGATCAATATGAAAGTATTAATACATATTTTATATACTTGTTGCTCATTTTTTTTCTAAAATGTGATAGATATCTTAAACATAAGGCCCTAGTTTGCCTAGCCTACTTCATTAACTACATGTTGGCTGCAAGTTGTATAGACAGTGCATATCTAGTCCATAAAGGCAATTTAAAACCTATGATCTTTGTCTTAGTGACATCAACATAATGTTGTATATTTTAAGCATTGCTTATCCAAGACATATTTTGGTATTCATGTAATCATATGTGTTTTCTGAACGTATTACTGACTACAATGAAGACAGAGAAAACTCAGTAGACCTAAGAAGCTTAAAGGTGGCAAAATTAAGCTAGTAGAGATTTAACAGAAAATTTAGCAGAAACATCTCTTTGTATTTTAAATGAACTTTTCGGAGACTGTCAGGTATGAGCAGGGCATAAAAATCAGTTGAAGTTCAACATGTTCAAAATGAACTGACTTAACACTAAAGGGATGACAAAATTAATGACAAGCTTTCTCTGTTCACTGGGCTATAGACTCCATTTCACCTCATTTATCAATGGCTCATGAAGTGAGGGGCATTCATACAAGAAAAAAGACAGGAGGAAGAAGAAAAATGAAAGTGGATTTGAAGGACTTTAAGAACCATGTATTGTTTTCTTAGTTCTTGAACTTCTTAATTAGAATCTCTCCTCTTGAATTGGCATTCTCATTGCCACTTTTAGGATAGAGGCACACACTGCCAAGGTGCGGGGATAATGACAGAGTCTGGATTGCCATTCTGTGTTGTAGTTAATGCAGAAACACTAAACAGTTGGCATATGGCTGCATCCATACTCTATCTACTTCCTTCAAGAGTAATTGCTTGTAACCAGTCTAAGTAATCTCAAACAAATGCAGAATAAATCCCTCAGCTAAGTGCTTTTTGCATGTAGCTTAGAAAGAACAATGAGCAGAAGTGTGTGCAAAATTATATTGAAAAAAAGGAACAGTGCAGCATTTCATGAATAGTACACAATAAATCGCAATATTATTAATATTGAAATGTAAATGGAGATGTTATGTTTTTATTTTTTGATAAAGAAAAGTGAATAATGGAAACTCAGCCTGTTTGATTCCCCCAAATTCTCTCAACTATGACATATTCATTCTCTTAAAATTAATTAATCATGCTCATAATACGTCTAGAAAACTGGAGGAGATGATGAGGGACAGGACCAACATCTAGCAATGTCTTCCTTTAACTAGCAGATGACATTCCATTTTCCTTGGGATGTCATGGAGAGATATCTTTGTCCAAAACCCTTAGGGTGATTTTCTTAGCCACACTTCTTATGCTTTATTTTCAGTTAGGATCAGTTCACATCAACAAGAGAAGATAAAACACCAGCTTAACCGCAGAGAGCCTGTTGTGAAAATTTAATGACGCATTTCTGACTTCAGCGAAGGCAACAGTAGCACCAACATTTTCCTACCCATAATATGTTCAGTTATGATCTGATCAGCTTTTGATCACAACCATTATAGTGGCTTCATTTATTGTTTTATTAATAAATAATCACAGGGGGCAGATATCAGGGTATTAACCTGATAGATCAACAGAGCAACGGAAAGAAAGATCAGCTGCCCTCCTCGCCAACTTCTCAGATCAAAAAGGCCCGCGAATCTTTTCAAGTCCCTTCTTATTCCTGCTCTCTAAGTCTCTCTATCTTCCTCTGAGACCTCCAGAAAACTCTATGGTTCATTCGAGTCCACTGTAAGTGCATTTCACCTCTGAATTGAGGTTTAACCCCATTGGCGGTCTCAGAGCGACAATACACACAAATCTCCTGCAACAAACCACCTCTCTTTAAAGACAAATGAAAAAAAAAAAAAAAACCTTCAATTTGCCAATTAATATCTCAGAATCATCACACAAACCTTCTTGGTTTGAGTAAGTCAATTCTAAGTTAATTTTTCAATACTATTCAAAAATAGCTTTTAAAATTCCTCATTTTCCCTACATCTAGCTTTGTGGTTTGTTTTCCTTTTCTCTCACCTTCTTAGATATGTTATCTATATAAAAGAAGAGAAGTTACCGGGCGGCGGTGGCGCACGCCTTTAATCCCAGCACTCGGGAGGCAGAGGCGGGAGGAGGATCTCTGTGAGTTCGAGGCCAGCCTGGGCTACAGAGTGAGTTCCAGGAAAGGTGCAAAGTACACAGAGAAACCCTGTCTTAAAAAAAAAAAAAAAAAAAAAAAAGGAGAGAAGTGAGGAATCAATCCTCCAGGGATTAAAAAAAAAAAAAAAAAAAAAAAAAAAAAAAAAAAAGCCTAGTCATAACTTGTTTAGTTCTTGAATGCATTGCAGTAGCTTGTCCTTATGAAGTACCAGAAATAGTAAGAGTGAACGGTCCCACCACGGGTACATTCAGGCATGAGATAAACCATTCGAACAAAGTTCCGAATGACTAACTTGGTGTCATGGAGATAAGGGAGCAAGGCAGCCTCTGTCCTGAATGTAGCCCACTTCTACCGCTGGTTAGCAGTGCAGGGAAAATGTTGCTACCTTTTGTCTGATGCAGGTTGCAGGGAGACATGGTTGACAAATTGTAGCTTCCTCCCACAGGGAAGTCACAATCACTCTTCCTAATTTAGCCGCAGGCTACTTAACACCCTTACTTCCAATCCAATGTCCAAAGAGTTGTTTCTAGGATGTGGGTCATCTGCATTTCTCTATAGCTGTAGCTTGAGTTTTCCTGCCTGGCCCACAGTCGGGATAAATCTCTCTCACCTGCCAGTCCCACAGCCACTCAGACCCAACCAAGTAAACACAGAGACTTATATTGGTTACAAACTATATGGCCGTGGCAGGTTTCTTGCTAACTGTTCTTACAGCTTAAATTAATCCATTTCCATTAATCTATGCCTTGCCACATGGCTCGTGACTTACCGGCATCTTCACATGATGCTGCTTGTCCTGGCGGTGGCTGGCAGTGTCTCTCTGACTCAGCCTTCCACTTCCCAGCTTTATTCTCCTCCTTGTCCCACCTACACTTCCTGCCTAGCCAATGGCCAATCAGTGTTTTATTTATTGACTAATTAGCAACACATTTGCCATACAGAACATCCCACAGCATATAGCTCCTGCTTCCCTTTAACATAGCTTCCTTCCTCCTTGTCTAAAACCTCTGGCTGCAGAGATGAGCCATGTATTACCTTTTACTTCTCATGCAGTATCTTTCTTTTCCTGGACCACAGTCAACTTAGTGGTGGTAAGGTCAGACTTTCTGTGTTGAAGTGAGAAATTTTTATATCCTTCCCAGTTTAATTTCTTCTGAATACAATCAACAAAGGAAATTTCTTTCTGCTAGCAAAGCTTTCAAAATCATTCTCTCGCACACAAAATGTGTTCTTCGGGTTAATAATGTGAGATTGCATATGCATATACATATACACAAACATTTTTCCTTTAATATCCTTTAACCCCTACAGATTTACTCTTCAGATCTATAGGTAAGAACAGAAATGGCTCAAGAATCTTGCCCAAGCTTAACCAGAGCTAACCTAAATTTCTGATATTCTGAATTTCTGATATTCAACCCAATGCTGTTAACATCAAAGCTACTACTCTATTCATATCCAAGTGCAGACTTCCCCAAAGGAAAAGCACAATTTATCCAAACACATTTCCTCCCAACAGTATTGGAAGATCTCTGAAGATACCAAGCAAAGAATGAGATTTGACACAAAGTACAGATAAATGGTTATCCTGTGACCTTTGTGGTTTTGTGTACATTAACTCAGTGAATGAATCCCAAAGAGGCCAAATAACTTACTCAAAGAGGTGGAAACCTACTAAGTGACCAGCCGTCCAAAACCAGATGATGTGCCCATCTAGTGATGTGAAGATCTCTACTCAGACATTTTCACAATACACCTTTTCCCCTGTAGATTTTTATGAAGTTCAATAATCCTTAATCAAATTTTATTATTTTTGACATCATTATTGGCTTGTACCAGTATTTAATTAGTGCTTTGTTTAACATTTTATTTTTTATCATTTTACCCTATTGTGGAAGTAAAGTTCAGACAAATGGCTTGACAAAGAATGTTTTATACCACTGACTTACACACCTAGCCCTTTAGAAACCTGTTTCAAGACTACAAAATGAAAATTGATAACACTTAACTATGAAATGACACTTAATATTAATATACTAGAATGAAATTAATCATAATGCATTAAAAAATCTCCAATTAGAATTTAAAATTCAATAAAGAAATTTCTTGGAAATACAAATACAAATGAAAATGTTGTGAGTTGTTTTATTTGAGATAAAATCTCATTTATCCTAGGCCAACTAATAATTCTTTGTGTAGACACTGCTGGCGTTGAATTTGTCATTATACTATGAGGATGCCTCTGGAATCCTGGGACCACCATACCAAGTTCTCAAAATATGGTTTTCCATAGCAGGAATGATGATTAATATAATATGCTGTAAGTTTGTATTTGTTTGTATGCCCCTTACTTTTATTAAACACATACAAAATGGTTCTATATTATTAAGATTATTTTACTTTACATATTCTTATCTAACTCAGAGGAACTGCTGGATTTGAGATATAAATCTGATCTTTTCACATTTTTCAGCCCCCGTGCCTCATTTACCAAATCATTGACATCTCTATAGCTTTGTCACATAGCCAGTTGTGAGCCTGAGTTCATCACTAACGCAAGGCTATATGTTCTTTTGGTGGTCCTTCCTCTCACTGGCTAGACCATACAAACATACCACCAAACTCTATCTAATCAGAGGCTGCATCGCCTTATTCAATTCACTCCATTACTTAGCATGTAGTTATCTGAGACCTGGAAGACAGATTATCAGTTCAAAAAGAAGCAGTCTTGATTTGAGGGGATACATATAAGTTAGACTCTCAGGACTGTATTTACTGAAGGGGTGTTATAAAGAAGTGACCCTGGGGCTTGAGTTTGGGGATTACTCAAAGCACTCCACTCTCAGTTTATTAGAATGTGGTACTGGGGAAAAATTGAATAATTACTGGGATTTCTAATGTACCAAACATATATACAGTAACAGTATAGCGTATTCCAGCCAAGCCAGCCTTGGAATATTTGTATTAGGATCAAATCCTGGGTGAGAAGGCTTACGTTCTAACTCTTTTTTTTTTTAATTTTTTTTATTTTTATTTTGCAATACAATTCAGTTCTACTTATCAGCCACGGAATCCCTTGTTCTCCCCCTCCTGCCCCCCTCACCTTCCCCCCAGCCCACCCCCCATTCCCACCTCCTCCAGGGCAAAGCCTTCCCCTCGGACTGAGATCAACCTGGTAGACTCAATCCAGGTAGGTCCAGTCCCCTCCTCCCAGGCCGAGCCAAGCGATCCTGCATAGGCCCCAGGTTCAAACAGCCGACTCATGCAATGAGCACAGGACCTGGTCCCACTGCCTGGATGCCTCCCAAACAGATCAAGCCAATCAACTGTCTCACCCATTCAAAGGGCCTGATCCAGTTGGTGACCCCTCAGCCATTGGTTCATAGTTCATGTGTTTTCATTTATTTGGCTATTTGTCCCTGTGCTTTATCCAACCTTGGTCTCAACAATTCTCACTCATATAAACCCTCCTCATTCTCGCTAATTGGACTCCCGGAGATCCACCCGGGGCCTAGCCATGGATCTCTGCATCTAGATCCCTCAGTAGTTGGATGAGGTTTCTAGCACGACTATTAGGGTGTTTGGCCATCCCATCACCAGAGTAGATCAGTTCGGGCTGTATCTCGACCATTGCCAGCAGTCTGTTGTGGGGGTATCTTTGTGGATTTCTGTGGGCCTCTCTAGCACTTTGCTTCTTCCTATTCTCATGTGGTCTTCATTTACCATGGTCTCCTATTCCTTGTTCTCCCTCTCTGTTGTTGATCCAGCTGGGATCTCCCGCTCCCCCAAGCTCTCTTTCCCTCGACCCTCGCCTTTCACTATCCCCACTCATGTCCAGGCTGTTCATGTAGATCTCATTCCATTTCTCTGTCATTGGGCGATCCCCGTGTCTTTCTTGGGGTCCTGTTTTCCAGGTAGCCTCCCTGGTGATGTGAGTAGCAGTCCAGTCATCCTTGTTCCACATCTAGTATCCTCCTATGAGTGAGTACATACCATATTTGTCTTTCTGAGTCTGGATTACCTCACACAGGATGATTTTTTCTAGATCCATCCATTTGTCTGCAAACCTCATGATGTCATTGTTTTTCTCTGCTGAGTAGTATTCCATTGTGTATATGTACCACATTTTGTTTATCCATTCTTCAGTTGAAGGGCATCTAGGTTGTTTCCATGTTCTGGCTATTACAAACAATGCTGATATGAACATAGCTGAACAAGTGCTCTTGTGGTGTGGTTGAGCATTCCTTGGGTATATGCCCAAGAGTGGTATAGCTGGATCTTGGGGGAGATGGATTCCCAATTTTCAGGGCGTTCTAACTCTTTTGTGCAAAGGCCTGCTATGCAAAGATTAATCCCTTCGAGGTGCCAGAATTCTTTCCACTGTCTATTGTTTCTTAGCCTAATTCCATTGAAGAGATGAGGGTATGAGGGGAAGATTTGTAGGAATGCCTTTCCAATACTTCTCTTTCTATAAGTAAAGTTGTTGGGAAATATCAGAAGACATAGGAGGTTGCATTGGACCTCTAGTTCTATACAAAAATGAATAAATGGAGGAAGGGATGAATGAACTAATGAAAGAATAGAGGGATGGAGGAAAGGAGGGAAAGAAGGAAGGAAGGAAGGAAGGAAAGAAGGAAGGAAGGAAGGAAGGAAGGAAGGAAGGAAGGAAATATAGCGAATGCCAAAATACTTAAAAACTACAACCATAATCTTTAATGATATCTCTCCAATTCTGTTTTATAGCAAACATTTCTCCAATAAAAGATCATCTCCTCATATGCTATCTACCATTCCTTATTCTAATAGGCTGTGTGTCCACACTCCAAACTAACTCTTAGCTATAGGTATTCTATGAAATTCTCTTAACTACTCATCATTGATTCTCAATCAATGATCTTTCTAAATATTCCTCCTCCAAATAATTATTATGTTATTCCCCAAATATACGAAAATGGATATATAAATACTAAATATAATTATAAGAGTATACAAATTATTTTCTTTACACACATTGCAATACATATCTCAGCTAAATTTCTGTCCACAGATGTACACACACACACACACACACACACACACACACACACACACTTAGTGACTTTCTTTTGGAAGTTTCTGTGTCTGTGCATGTGGAATGGGGCTAGACACATTTGCATAGCTATTTGTTTGTGTAATTAAACTGGTTCTACCTGAATTAGGAAGAATATTTTCCCTCTTCTTTATAGTCATGGTTGATGGGGAACCATATATGGTATAAGAAAGCTCAGTTTGAAACTTTCTTTTGGTCACAGAGTACTATATACAGGTCATTGAAGATGACCCTGCAGAAACTCATCTTCCCTCACATAAGTTTACATGTCCTTATTTTCTTCTTCTGACTCAGCCAATCCCCATCTCTGATGGCTAGTATTTGCTGTCAACTTAACTGCATCTGGAATCAACTAAAACCCAAGCAGCTTTGCATATCTGTGAAGTATTTCCTGGATTGGATTATTGAAGATGGAAAGATATCCATCCTAAACTGGGTCATTCTCAGTCAGAAAGCCCACACTAAATCTGGCCCGCACCTTCTAGAGGCAGACCACATGAAAGAACATAGAAGAAAGATGCTTTTGCTTGTTGCCTGTTTACCCTCACTCTAACTGGAAAACTCATCTAGTTGTTGATCTATTTCTTTACTGGTATTGAGACATTACTTCTTCAGGACTTCAACATAGAATGAAGACCAGCCATAACATCTAGCCTTGTGCACTGAACAACTACTAAGTTCTTCCTTACCTATTAGTAGATAGTCATTATTGGACTAGGTGGACAACAGCCTAAAAGCTAATCTAATAAATGTGCTTCACACTATCAATTCTGTTCCTCTAGAGAGCTATGATCAATACTCCACCATACTAAAATAATAAGCATCCTTCTCGACCTTGGAATATATAATAATTTCCTAATAGAGGAAAGACAATGGATCCAATAACAAGGTCAAAGATTGAAGGCAGTGTTTTTATCTTGTATAATATTAGAGGGACCAGCCTTAATACATTCCAGGGGCTCGGGAGAGAGAACTACTAACGGTGAGGACTATTTTCAGGAGATAGAATCTCAGCACACCGAGCTCTATAGTCCACTTGCTTTAATTCCTCTGACATAACATCCACATATACACAGCTTCAGTTCTGTTCTCATGCCTAGCTCCTTTCTTGCCTGATTTCTCTCTGTTTATCTACTGTTCCCTCTTAAGTTCTATCTTAATTCTGCCTCATCTAGGTCCTTTTCACCTTGTTCTTACCCAGCTAGGGCTTTCCCATCTGACTCTTCCTCATCTTCCATCTCGTTCCTCTAGTACTCTCTTCTAGCCCTCCAATCTAGTTCTTCCCCGTCTCAGTTTGTTCCTTGCAAGTTCTTACCCGTCTAGTTCTTCCATACTCTTTTCTCTTCTCTGACTCTCTGTGCCCTGGAAGTCCTGGTACATAAAGCCAGGCTTCCAGGGTCAAATGGAAGGGTGATAAGAATCACACTGAGAGGCAATAACCGTTAATTATCATTTGCAACCCCAAAGGGAAGTGACCAATGGGGAAATAAATTAACTAAAGGCTAAATTCGGGTAATCTAAGAAGAGGGATCTTATGTGCTCAACTATTAAACTCTTAAACGTGATTAGTAGAAAATGTTAAGAATCTATAAGTTGCTAGGTCAATGGGAGAAAATAAAACTATTTTCTTTTTTCTTGTGGCTCCTATCTGTTCAGGCTATCTGCCGTTTTTCTGCATGGTGGGGGAAAGTGTGCTCAGTAGCTAGGCAACCTGTGTACAGCTAGATGCTTCTGGTGACAGTTAAAGGGAGATCTGGAACTCGAGGTAAGATTTGGGAAAGCAGGAATAAGCTTAATTGGCACATCCGCCAGGCCTTCTCAAATGGGTAGTCTGGATGCTTAAGTCTGTTCTTAGAGAGTACAGAGGTATCTCTGATAAGGTACTTTCCTCCATCTGGGGATGGACCTGGCTGGATGCTGCCAATGATGATAATTACAGGAAGGCTTGAACTAGGGTTCTGGCTGAGCATAGCTGTCGTGCAGAAGGTTATCTAAATATTCCTAGAAGTGGTTAGGTAAGGAGTTAGCGGTCTATAAAGTTAGTAAGGCTGTAAGAAAGGAGGGTCTGAGCTGAATTGTGTAAAGCTATTATTTAACGTCCACCTGACCTAGGTGGTGTCTCCTTGTGGAATTTACCTTAAATCAGGAGACTTGCATGTGGACTGTTATTACTGCTAGTCCTTGAAAGTGGCCAAAGGAAAGATATCTGAATCCAGAGAAAGCCTTTCCTGAGGCTGTTCTCCAAATACCTGGAATGTGTATGTCCAGAGAGTGATCAGTCCACACTGTTAGCCCTTCTTAGGGAAAAGTCAATTGGGAAAACTATGAAGGTACACATGATTTTCATAACAGAAGACAGCTGATATATAACAAGCCAAGTAACACCAAAAACTCCTTGGGATTTGGCTTCCTCTGGAGGAATTCCCTGATTCCTCCAGGTAGTGACTTTGCCATAACCAGCTGAGTTCTTATGATATATTCCTGCGGCCCGCAGCATTTTTATTCTTTTATTTTATGTAAAAAAAAAACTACAAATATTTGAGCAGCTTAAGTTACAATATGCTTTTGAGGTGCCAAAATTGTAAACAGTTTATCACATTTTCCCCTTGAACTATGCATTAGTGTGCAGTTTATACAAATCATTATATATGGTGTAATTCTTTTTCAGTAATCCCCATGTTTTTCTAAACATGAGAACTCATGAATTAATGTATTTAGCTGAAATATCCCAAAGGAATGCACTTATTGAGATCACTCGCTGAGAAACTTATAAAGTAAGCCACACCAAACAATGGGGTCTATAGTCAAGGAGACCAACATAAGCCAGGATGACAAAAGCTGAAGTAGCTATAGAATGTCATGTGACAGGAGAGTACCATTGCACAGTGTTCAATTGTTGTCCATAGTTTCTATATACAAAGGATACAAGAATTCACAGGCAAACTACAAGAGACTTAATCCTCAGAAGAACAAGAAGGTGATCTTGATAAAGTAACCTGTGAGTATAGAATGCTACCTAGGTCAAATGTATCAATTAATACACTTAAATATTTTCCTCCTTCATCTAACTTGATATATTCCATATAGTTATTGTTTTAAACCAAGAAACAGATCTCTAGAAACTACAGTCAGATGTCCTTCAAACTAACTTCTAGTATGGCACCGATAATTAAGAAAAATCCTTCAAAATCATTAAAACATATCAGACATCTTAATGATCAAATGCTTAGAAGTCGGAGACACAAGACAGTGTATCACAAATGAACTGCTGATGAATTTTTCAAATAAACTTTAGATTTAATATTGAAAAAACATTTACTTAAACTAGAATTTAGTAGTAAATTAACCTAATATATCATCTGAATGAATTTATGACTATAATTGCACACATATGCAGCTTACTAACTATAAACTTAATATATATGTTATAATATAATCATTAGGTAGAAATTCCATTTTCAGTGTAAGTTTATTTGCTTAGTGCAATTTCTACTAAATATCTGAAATAACAACAGAAAGTGTTGTACTAGGCATTTTTATTATTAATATTCTATTTATATAGTTTAAATGAATATCAAGTTAACTGTGAATATATTTAAATAAGCTTTTGACTCAGCATTTAGAATACTGAATTTAGGTAAAAAACAAAACAAAAAATATACAATGATTTGGAGTTATGTAAAGACTTTTGTAGTAAGACTGTTAATATTTTATTGGCTATTGCCAATAAAGAAAGCCAAGATGTCTCTATAAACAAATTCAATACATTTTTATTTTATTATCTACCCTTAACTACCACATATACACAAGAAAATATTTTCCTTCCCATGAAACATAATCTGCTCAGCTAAACTATCATCTATCAACATGAGTTTGTGTCATGAGACTATAAAATATTCGAGTTTGAGCCCAAGAACATAAGATCAAATTAAAATACTGACTTCTAAAAAATGGCAGCTAGGAACTGGAATTGAGATAGGATACTCAAATACCAGTAGTTAGTGTTTTTATAAACTGTTTCATCTTTGATGTGCCTATGGAGGACGAAGTAGACTCCATGAAACTAGCAAAGAAAATCATTAATTGTAACAAGTTAATCCATGTTATGAGAAGGTTTAGGTAGACCTTAGAATTCGTAGAGCTCACATACAAATCAATGTATACTCCACATCCCTCTTTAGGAAGTCCAGTAAATGTCAAGGAATAAGGCAAGGAACAAGAGACAATACACAATATTTCTTTTTTTTTTTTTCCTTCTATTACAAAAACTACAGTCACCAACATTT
Source organism: Peromyscus eremicus (assembly GCF_949786415.1). Taxonomy (NCBI): domain Eukaryota; kingdom Metazoa; phylum Chordata; class Mammalia; order Rodentia; family Cricetidae; genus Peromyscus; species Peromyscus eremicus. Next base: position 50,601,865 of record NC_081431.1, on the reverse strand, counting down.
GATGGGTCCTTCTTACATACTAAGAAAAAGCCACAAACCTTAGGAAGCCATGAAAGCCAATGTGCACAGTGCTACAGAATAACATGTTACCCCTTGAAGAATCACATGTTCATCTCTTATGCTGGTGGCAAAGGGTCACTATTGAAAACAAAAGGGTATAAACAAAAATTCTCTGGTTCACATAGGGACAAACTTTTTTTAATACAAATCTAGACAAAAGGACTTTCCCAAATACATAAAAACTCATAATATTCATTTTAATAATAAAAATCAACCCAATAAAAGTAATGGTAATAAGTATCTGAACATACACTTTATTAAAGAAAATATGTGAGTGGTAAATACGCATAGCAGTCATGGCTTTTAAAATTCAATCAAATACTCACATACTTAGTAAATACATAGTGGTGTTTAAAAGATAACATCAATAGAAGTGTCTGAGTAAATGATTTTATATATTATTTGTATAAATATGTAAAGGAACATGGGGATTTGGAAAGATTTATAGCTTATAAGAATGAATAAACATATACCACAAAATGTGGAGACACATTCTTCAAAATTTTTCTTAAAGAAATAAAAACTTGTATCAACACAAAAAGACTTGCCTTATAATTACAGAAAATTTATTTATAATTGTCCCATGCTGTTAATTGTTCACTTATCTATCAATTGATGAGTACTTATAAGAATCGTGCATGCAATGAATTAGTCAATAAAAATAACTAGCTACCACTGTATTCAAAGACATAGATGAAACTTTAAAAGCACTACTTAAAGAAGGAAAAGTTAACAAAGCATGGCTGTCATATAATTCTATTTATACAATTAAGGAAACAAACAAAAAAAACAGTGAGCCATAAATCATAAATCAAGAAAATGCACCACAGGAATGTCCACAGGCATTTTTCTCAACTCAGGTTTCCTTTCTCCATGTGTCTTATTTGTGTCAAGTTAACCAAAATCCCAACCATGACACAGTTCTTGCCTGTACTAATCTTTGTTGTTAACTAAAAGTCTTTTCATATAATATATTTTGATCATATTATTTACTGTCCCTCAAGTCCCTTCATGTCTTTGCTGTCTCACTACCCACCCAAATTCATGTTCTTTTTCTCTCTCTGAAACAAACAAACACACAATTAAGGAAAATTAAAACTAGTTGCTAGCACAAACATGACCCCATGCTTTAATGTGTTTTGTTTTGGCTTTTTTTTGTACCTATATCTTAAAAATGTATTCCCTCTATTTCCTCTATTTTTTATAGATGTTTGAGTTCTCAGTATTATTTTTCAGTTCTTTAATGCATTTTGAATTGATTTTTGTACAAAGTGAGAGTTAGAAATCTAATTTCAGTCTTCTGTAAGTAAATATCCATTTTTCTTTTTAAGAACCATTTGTTTGTTTTTTCTTTCAATGTAAAATTTTGATACCTTGCTCAAAATTTAGGTGGGTGTAATATTATGGTGGTTTTGCTGCATCATCTATTGTTTCATTTGTCTACATGTGGGTTTTTTTTTTGCCTGTTCCATGCTGTTTTTGTACTTTTTACATTTTTTTCATGTGCTGTGTGAAGGGGAGACACCAAAGCTCACATGTGGAGATCTGGGGACAAGTCGTTGAACTTCATTCTAGGGAACCAATTCAGGTTCTCGGGCTTGTAGACAAATGCCTTACCTGCAGAGTCATTTCCTGGTCCAGGTTTTGTGATACTCCCAGACCTGTACTTTCTGATCAGGATTGCTTTAGGATATCTGGAGTCTTTGGAATTTATATCTCAATTTTATTATTTTTTATGGTTATCTGAACAATGTAGTTGGGATTTCCATGAGAACTGTGTTGTATCTGTAGATCACTTTCTTTACTGCAGCCATTATGACAGTATTAGATCTAATACCCTGAGTACTGACAGTCTCCCCTCTTCCTTCTTCTTCTTCAGTATCCTAAAATTTCTATTACAGCAGTCTTTTATCTCCTTTGTCATGCTTGTTCATATTTCATCTTATTTTTTGTGAGCTGATAAGAATGAGATATTTTTCCTAACTACTCTGCAAGTTTACATGATAGAAAAATTACTGATTTCTGTCTCTTGGTGTTTTGTCTTTCTGCTTTGCTAAAAGTAATTATGAAGGCTAAGCATTTCCTATTAATATTTATTCTTTTAATTTTTTTATGTCTCTGAGTATTTAATACACTGTGTTTTGATCATAGTCACCCTCCCTCAGTTCTCCCCCAATTGAACCCCACTTCCACAACCACCTGTCTTTGTTTCTTTTTTATTGTTTAAAGCAATTAAGACCAATTCATGTTGCCCAAATATTCCTGGATACAATGCTTTCCACTGGAGTGTGGTTGACTCATCAGGAATTACACTCTTAGAGAAAACTCACTCTCCCTCTTCCAGCAGCCGTCACTTGCCAATATCTCCTCAGCTAAGATTAGGACTTCATGTCCAATTCTTCAGTCCATGCTGGGATTTAGCCTGGTTTGGGCTAAAACAGGTTTTGTACCTGCTGTCACAACCAGTATGAGTTCATGTGTGCAGCTGCCCTGCTGTGTCCAGAAGAAACTGTTTCCTTGTAGTTACCCACCACCTCTGACACATAAACTCTTTGTTTCCTCTTCCGCTGTGATTCCTACACCTTGGGAGATAAGTGTGCAACACATATGCTCCATTTATGGCTGAGCATTCCAATTGCTTCTTCTCTACACCTTTCCAAGTTATGGGTATCCATGGTAATTGCCATCTACTGTAAATAGAAGTTTCTCTGATAAGGGTAGAGAGATTCATTATTCTATGGGTATAATAATTCATAGGGAAATAGTTTAATATGATTTCATTTAGCACAGTAATGGCAGATTCTCTCCTAGGGCCTATAATCTGCCTGGCCACATGTTCTTGGCCTGTTAACTACAATGGTATCATCTAATGGAATGAGACTTAAATCCAACCCGAAAGTGGTCAGTCACTCTCCTGATGTTCTTAGCTCTATTGCACCAGTGGACATGTCTTGCCAGGCAGTTATCACTGTAGTCACGGGATTCATGGACATGCAAGACTTATGATGACATTTCTCTTCCAATAGCATGCACAGCACCCTTCGATCACTGTGAAAGTTAGCCAATAGGAATGAAGCTTCCAGGTCCACACCAAGTTGAATTTCATAATATTCTATGACTCACATATGATGTATCTTAAGCAATAGGGTCTTACCACCAACTTTTGGAAGGTAACAAAAGCATGGAAAATAGCCTGTAATATTTTGGTGGTCTATAGAACCTCACTGGCCAACAATTCCAAAAGAAGTAACCTGTTTCTGACACTGGAATTTCTCTTAGCTTCCAGGGTCTAGAGGTATGGTTGTCCTGTCATAAAGTAACTCAACTCAATTTTAGTTCCTTTTAAAAGGTCTTATTAATTAAAAAAAAAACCTCAGTGCCAGATATTGGGGTGAATTCTGAAAAGATCAGAAAAGAACAAGCCACAGCTAACCTCACTTCATCAACTCCTCAGCTGATCCTGTTTCCTCAAACTGGAAGCTTCTGAGTCTCACCCAAATGGATCTCAGCTGAACTGCTGCTAAAAAGCCTAAAAGCTTAAAAGCCTCTAGTTCCTGGTCCTCATGCCTTATATAATCTTTCTGCTTCCTGCCATGACTCCCTGGGATTAAAGGTGTGTGTCACCATGCCTGGCTGTTTCCAGTGTGGCTTTGAACTGACAGAGATCCGGATGGATCTCTGCCTCCCAAGTGATAGGATTAAAGGTGTGTGTGCCACCATTTCCTGGCCTCTATGTCTATCTGGTGGCTGCTCTGTTCTCTGACTCCAGATAAGTTTATTAGGGTATACAACAATTTGTGGAACACAATATCACCACACATTGGAGGGGTTGGAGTGAGAAAAGGGAAGAGGAAATGATGTAATTATATTTTAATTAAAACTCTAACACTGGTGACAATTTGGCGACTGAAAAGCCTGATTAACTGCTTGTGGGGCCATAAACTACTGCAGGTATCATAAATTCAATATGACTATTCATCCAAAACTTAAGTGTAACCCCTATATAACCTACCAACACCACTTCTGGTTATATTACCAAAGAATTCTAACCAAATATACCCCAGAGATGTTTGCACACCCATGTTTAGCTAATAGAAGCAGCCTAGATGCCTATCAATAGACAAATAAAGGAAATATGGTGTATAAACAAAAATTAAATTATAAAGAAAAATAAATGGCACTTGTTAAAGAAAATATGCCAGACTCACAAAGACATTAATCTTTTCTCTCATACATGGATATGGAAACTAGAATTAATTTGAATGTGTGTATTTATACATTACATATATGTGTGTTTTTTATATATGTGTGTGTGCATGCATGTATGTGTGTGGCATGAAATTAGAAAGGGGTCATGATATATGTGTGTAATATATATACATATATGTATATATGTATATGTATGTATTTATATATGTGTATCTGGCATGAACTTAGAAAGTGGTCATAAGGATAAGGTAAGAATAGATCATAATTGTTGGGTTGTAGCTAAAAGTTTTCCTGTGTCCCACAGCCACTCAATTCCAAATAAACACACAGAGGCCACCTCTCTTCTCTCTATATCTTCCTTTGGATTTCCTGTCTGGCTCTAACCTCTCTTGCTATAGGCCAAAGCAGTTTCTTCTTTAACCAATGGGAGCAACACATATTCACAGCATACAGAAAGACCATCCCACAGCAATGGGTGGCACATGCAAACAGCAGGGTAATGGCACATATGTGGCACTGAGGCAGAATGCAGCTATGGAGTTTGGGGCAATCAACAGAAGAAGGAGAAGGGGATTGGGTAGGTGAACCAGGGAGAAGAGCTGTAGATGGTGACAAAATAATGAAATTCCTTTCTTGACTAACTTTAAAAACAAATTTTAATATTAAAGGAAAAAAGAAAACAAGTATCCTGAGCACCAAGAATGTCCTACTACATCTCTCCAGGTTAATCCTGAACCAGAGGGACTTTTTGCAATAGAAAGGTTAAAAGGGAGGCTCTTGACAATCTCCATTACACTACAGCCACCTGAGGCATTTGCTGCTGGAGATCACTTTGTTTGTCACAGATTCTGTACTCCTTTTAGGGAGCTGCTGCACCATCCTGGAGCTGAAGGCTAGCCCATGCTGTGTCCTCCCCTAATGAAGTTATTGTGAGCATCAGTTTCTTTGTAGGGTACAGTTCATGTGATATTCATTACAACAACTTACCGAAAGGTTATCAGTTTTATTCTATTTTAATAAATATTTAACAGTGTGTGTGTGTGTGTGTGTGTGTGTGTGTGTGTGTGTGTGAGAGAGAGAGAGAGAGAGAGAGAAGAGAGAGAGATAGAGAGAGAGAGAGAGAGAGAGAGGAGAGAGGAGAGAGAAACTCATGCAAGTCTGACATAAATCAAAGTCAAGACTCTGCATTTGGAGTCCAAATCCTTGGGCTGTAGCTCTCTGCCAAGAGCTATATATAAACTTCTTAAAATCAGCCACTTGCAACATTTGGAGACAAAAACTGACTTGGGAAGAATAATTCACACTTCTGACCTAGCAACATGATAAATTTGCTTTAGTAAAAGCAATCAGTTTGCCATAAAAGGGTCATTTTTTGTGGGTGCCTTTGCTTCTTATATCAATGGATCACTGTCTAACCTTCCAAGACATGTTACATTTCAGATAGGAAAAATACACTAATTATTTTGCAGTGCCTCATAACATTTCCCATTCCATTTTCCCCCAGAAGCAAATCTAATTAGTGCACATTTCTAAATGAGCTAAATCAGGAAGCTGTATTAAATATTTTAAACTGCTTCCTGAGCCAGTAGAATAGAGCCAATGATTTTTCAAGTGGCATTAAAAATAATTGTAGCATAAGGTTTGAAAAAAAAAAAGACAACATAGTCACCTTTGCATATGCATGTTCCTACCACATGGTAATCACACTTGTACATATTATAGAAATGGATATGTGGTGTTGTTACTTGCTTGAATTACTAGTTATTTCTTTTTGGTAACCACAATTTCTATGTATTTTTTTTCCTATGTTAAGAAAACCAGGTTTGTGTGGAGACTAGAAGGATGACTCAATGGTTAAGAGCAATTGCTCTTGCAGAGGACTGGAGTTAAGATCCCAGCATCCACGTAACAACTCACAACTGTGTGTAGCTCCAGTTCCAAAGAATCCTATAGGGAGTCTCCACAAGCAAAGTGTCAATCCATGAATAAAAAAAGAGAAAGTTCAGCTCAACATGATTCATTAGCCAGTGATGGCTCAAACTTCAAAAGTCTGATATTGGGTAGATTTACTTTAGGCATATTTAAACACAGCAAATTTTGGAAAAAAAAAACTGTTTCTTGCTGATAATTAACTCAATCTCATGTACACAATAAGGCTTAAGAAATGACTACATCGAAACTCTCTGTAAAGTACATGTGACATCTTCCGTAAAGATGGATTCTATAGGTTGACTGTGAAAAACAAGCTTATGATAAGGGTCTGGAGGTGACTGGTCTCAGTCATACAGATATAGAAAAGGACACTAGGCTATTAACTACCTCTGCTCCTATCATTCTGGGCAGAAAATAGGTTATCTTTCTCTCTTTGAAGAGGAAACCCCTCCCCTTGTGTTTAACATTCTTGGTTTTCCTGTTGTCCATCTGTGAATACAAGGACCTACATACCTCCCACAGATTCCAGTCCCACCTTCTGGCTTATACAGGCACAAAACACATATACAAACATGAATTGTGCATAAAAATAAAATATGATGACAGTTAGAGTCTAGAACCTTCATCCAGTAACTGATGAAGCAGATGAAGAGATCTATGGCCAGGCACCAGGCTGAGCTCCAGGGATCCAATCGATGAGAGAGAGGCAGGATTCTGTGAGCAAGGGACATCGAGATCATGATGGGGAAAAGAAAAAAGCCGACCAGGCCAAACGAGTGGAAACTCAAGAACTGTGGACCGATAGCTGTGGAGCCCCCATGGGACTGGACTAGGCCCTCTGCATGGGCAAGACAGTTGTTTAGCTTGAACTGTTTAGGGGACCCCCTGGCAGTGGGATCTGGATCTATCCCTGGTGCATGAACGGGCTTTTTGGAGCCCAGTGCCTATGGTGGGACATTTTGTGCAGCCTTGGTGCAGGGAGGAGGGGCTTGGACCTGCCTCAACTGAACGTACCAGGTTCTGCTGACTCCCCATGAGAGGCCTTGCCTTGGAGGAGGTGGGAATGGTGGTTGGATTGAAGAGGGAAGGCTGGGGGGCAGGAGGAGGGAGGAGAGAGAGATCTGTGGTTGGTATGTAAAATGAATCGAAAATTTCTTAACAATAAAAAGGAAAAGAAAATAATTTTAATGAAAGAAAAAAAATATATGTATATATATTTTAAAAACAAAATCATATGTCATATAAGTTTATAACTATAAATAAAATTTATAAAAATAGTTCCTTAATAGCTCAGAAATATACACAAAAATATTTTATTGAATTTTACAAATATTTTCATATTAATTAAGTAAACTGATGGGGGAAATATTCAGAAGCAATGACTAATAAAATACACTTCAGCTGCTTAAAACAGAGTTCAGAAGTTTTCAACAACAAGAGGTCATTTTTGTATTTAAGTATGTCTGCTCTCTCAGAAGGTATTGTTTACCCCCAACCCACAAAACTGGTTTTTGCTAAGATTCTATTAAGCATTTTGTGTGTTCAAGAGGTGCTTCCTCAGTGTTATTGCTCTACTCCATTAGTGATGCATTTTTTTTACTAAAATACTGTTTTCAGAAGTCATTATTCATATAATTTACTATATAAGATAAATGGAGTTCAACTCTGAACATTAACCATTGAACACGAATTCCCTACAGTGAATCTCAAAGGGAACTACAAAACTACTTCCAAGTTCAAGGGAAGGTAGAAGTTAATGAAGCCAGGAGGATTTATTCAAAGGTTAGAAAGGATTTAGAAGTTGGGGAAGAGAAAGTACAGATGAATGATAATGAATTGTTTAACTGGCATTTATCTCCCACAAATATAACTGGGTATGAGCCTGATTATGGATTTACAATAAATCCGTTCAAATTTAACAATACAAAGGCCATGGCTGTGCCTCACGTTCTTTTGAAATGTGTCAATGAGGCAGAAGTGTTCCCTTAGAAATGCCTCAATGAGTCAAAGTTCTCAACCATATTGATGATTACTTCCCTTTTCACTGTCTTCATCAGTTTTAAAAGGATATGCGGACTAAAAAGGAAAAAAAAAAAGGATTAAAGGAAACACTTCACTGTTCCGAAAGGGCTCTTTGCATGACTGCTTTCCACCATGCAGTGAAGGCTGTTTTTGGGGTTTCCCGTAACCTCTTCTGATAAGTAAAGAGTTAATGAGATTTCAAATTGGCATCTTTAGTCTGTTTCATTTTTCTTGTTCATTTTTGTTTTTCTCTTTTATTTTCTTTTTGGCTAAGTCTCACTGTTTTATCTTATAGTCTCTTAAGTCTAAATTTTGTTTGGAATACAGGTGTCAGGAAGCAGGTCTTTGTTACTCTAAAGCAGACACACACAGACAATATTCCCTTCTACATAGCTCAAGGCAGACATGGGAATTACTCATTTTTTTCCCCTTACAACGCTTCAGCATCTGGCTCTTCCTCAGTCTCCAATCTTTCTTACTAATCATGGAAGCATGCATTTGTATGTCACAATCAGTGGCCTCTGTCTTCTTATTAGCTTCTGAGTCTCTAATGCTTTTATGAAACTTCAGGCTAAAATGCCTAATAGCGAATATCATATTTTTCACCTTGATGTGCAAGTAATGACAGATGATTCTTTCTCTTTGTTGTTGTTGCTAGAGATCCTTTTAACTTATTTCCTTGAAGCTAAGTATTAAAATAAGGGGCTTGCTCATGACCAGTCAAGCAGTCTTCCACCCAACTATGCCTTCAGCCCAACACAAAGATTTTAATCACAGGAATTAAATATCCATTTACTTATTAATTTTTAGAAGTCAATGGAACAAGGAGGAGATGGCTATGATGTGCTTGTGGGTATATAATAAGTAAAAGGAGAAAAGATGAATGTGAGCTTCAGTAGGCTGCCCTTGATTCATTCACATAGGTGATAAATGTTCCACTCAATTGTCTGCTCCTTGTCTGGTAGAATAAGCTGGGATCCTATAATCATGTCAGTGCTAGAGTATCCCATATACTAGTGATGTGTTGAGCCAAGTAACACAGTTTTACTTGGGTGCTTGGCTGATTAGTTTTTAGCCTTCCCTAGAGAATGAATATAATCTGAGGTAAAGATCTCCTCCCAATAAAATGGCCATTGTGGCTGAAATGACACATAGTAATTATGAACCTAAAACTTCTATTATTTATTATATGAGCTCGTAAATTAATCGCTTCAAAGCCTAGGCAAAGCCAAAACTGAAACTTACAATGGATCAACTTTCTCCTCAGTGTTCTGAAATATCCAACTGATATTTTAATCTAATCAGAGTGATCTATATACACTATGCCTCCCCAATCATCTTTTTTGCATTATCAATTATGAACATAACTTTTGGAAAATATTATTTCAACACATCATTGAAAAAAACGAGGATGATTAACACACTCTCTCACCTGCCTCTAACCCCTCCCATGTTCTGTATCCCCACACTCCCTTGCAAATTCATGGCCTCTTATTTATCAGCATCTCCAACATTATTTTTATTACACACATATACATAAAATGAATGAATACATAAATATAACCTACTGAGTCTGCTTAGTGTTACTTGCATGTATCTATATGCATACATTTATATGTTTTAGAGCTGACCACTTGGTACTGGATTACCAATTACAGAATTCATTACTAGGGAAGATTAATTCTCTCAGAACAGCCATTAATTACCTATAGCTCTTTGACTATGGTTAGGGCCTTGTGAGGTTTTCTCCATCCATGATATCCTGTCTACTGTTGGTGTCACTCTTCAGGTCTTGTTTAGGCAGCCATATTGTTGAGATTTCATGGGTTCGGCTTCCCTGTCATATCTAGGAACCACAATCTCAAGCAGAGTTCATGGTCTTCTGGCACTTACAATCTCCTGCTCCTCTTTCTGTGTTGTTCCATGAGCCTGATAGGTGGGGACTGTACATTAGATGTACCAACTGGAGTGCAGCAAACTGAGAAACATGGAAATAACTCCATGTATCCTATCTGGCCACAATGCAGAGAAACTTAAATTCAGTAACTAATGAATCTCTAATAATTACTCTATCTTAGGGAAATTAAACAATCCATTACATAAAAAAAATGACAAGATCTAAGAAAAAAAAATCAAGAAATGAAAATAATCTGAAAGTAAATGAGAATACAACATCACAAAAATCTCTGCATCAGACAAGATGGAATTTTATACCTCTAAGTTGCTACATTGAGGAAAGAGAAAAAACAAATACATGAATTAATAATTTAAGTCACTTAATAAGAATTTCCAAATTCTTCAACTCAAGAATTTGGAAAGCAATAACAACCCAAACTCAAACCCACTGGCCAGCAATAAATAAAATGAAGATCAGAGCTGAAATTGATGAAAGTAGAAACAAAGAAAATAATACAAATAATCAACTAATCTTAGAGCTGGTTCTTGGGGATGATGAACAATATCAACAGATTTTTTTTACATTGTTTAACATGATGCCATTTCAGGATGTCCAAACTAAGGATATATTTTAAACAAATGGCATATTTTTCTATATAGTTCTCCAGAAGTAATTTTACTTAGAATCAAGTGGAATATTAAGTACTAGTTGTGAGTACTTAATTACTTTCTGAACAGAAATAATTCCCAAAACAAAATTAACATACGTAACATTATCATTGTAATGCATCATGCATATCTAAACAGAAATGAGAATATTAATCTGTTTCAACTATCCCTTAATAACATGAGGATATGACTATTCAGAAGCATGAGTTAGAAATTTAAACACAGGACATTAATATCACCACATATTTCTCTGCAGAAAATTTATACATATATATAAAACTTGGATAAAACTGCAAATTATATATGTGATATTTGATATAGTAATCATTAGTATATTGTCCAAATTTGGTATCAACTAATCATAGAAATGTCCAACTAATTAATATATACCATTGTTATTAGGAGAAACTAAAATCTAACCATATATTTAATGCTCTACATTTTAATTTGTTACATGATATATTCATAAGCTCCAAAATTATTGTTTACTAATTAGGATTCAGGATTTAGGAACCATTCTCTCAAAATCATATAATACCACAATACGCAAATAATTAAAGAAGTGTATTAGCATACTAAATCACAGTTTAATGGCAACCATGAGCACAAATATACTTATTGGAGTGCTTAAGACATACCTTCTTCATTGCTGTGAAAGATGCTGCTGGTGAGAAATAAAGTCTGTCTTACTTTGAAACTATTGGAGCAAATAAGATCTTAATACTATATTTCTTATGCTATAATGTAAGTTGATATAAATGAAAATCACTACACATTTTAATTTTGAACGACTATAATACTGAGAAATGGACTTTTATTATTAGTTCCCTAAATTGAAAACTAAATAGTTTTTACGATGTCTCCACATATTATAGATAATACCTTGATGTGTATTTCATTAATAATTAATCAATTTATACAAGTTACCTGTCAGTCAAGGGGAAATTATTTTGATCCTTAAATAAAAGTAAAAGCCAAAGTGATACATGATGTGGCTATCCATATTTTTGAGATTTGAGGCCAATGATAACCTAAATAAGCATAAAAAGAAATCCTTCACATAGAGTATGAATTAAGAATAAGATAAGATGTCTAGTCTTCAATTTCCTCTCATTAGGATGGAAGTCATAATCCAACCCTGCTTTTTAAAGAGCTATTATGATTATCAAATGAAGTGACATGTCAAATTGCTCAAGAAATGCTAAGAAAAAATATTTCAGGCACTACTACTTATAATCTGTGATTAAAATTTTTTGCATGAACATCAAAATAACATTTATGTACTTTATAACAAAAATCTATTTGACATAGAATTTATGGAAAAGTAAGTCATGTTCATTCTCACACATACATTACTTGATCTTTCACATTGTCCAATTTAAAAGTAAAGTAATTTTAAGTTTTAGGTGACCCAAAGACTGCCATAATCATATTATTGAATATTTCAAACTGTTTATTAGTGTTCATATTTGGAAAGAACTGAATCTAATCAAGTTCAATGCACAGGGAGGTATCTATGAAAATGTACCATACAGCTTACAGACTCTTCAATTTGCTAGAGAGTTGGCTTACATACCAACAGTAAAAGTGTTGAATAGCCTCTAGTCTAAGAAAAAAGGACTGTACTATAAAACACAACATATCCATGGGTATTTATTCAGGACCTATCATGAATGGGACAAACAAAGAAATAAAAAACAAAAAACAAAAAAGGAAAGAAAGAAAAAGAAATTCATCAAATGCCCCAGAAACTATAATAGTACAAGTAGATATGCTTCCAGAAGATCACATTTCCTCTTATAGGACTCAATCACATTGCTGACTTGTTCCTCCATTTTGTGAAAATTTGACAAATTTACAGTGTCAGCTATGTCATATTTACATAGGGCCAGGAGCTTATTCTTGCATTTAGCATTTATTTTTATCTTAGTAAGCGCCAAATATACTGACAGACAGTGATGGTAACATTATACTGCTTAATATTCTCCCCTTTGGTACGCTTACAGATTGATGAAAAGGAATATGTAAGATCTAGACTTTCAAGGCTGCCTTTATTCTGAGTAAAGCACAAGGGACAGTGAAGACACTGACAAAACACATATACTTTTATGTACATATATATACATACAAATGTGTATATGTATAACTCTACACATACATATATATGCATACATACAAATGTGTATATGTATAATTCTACACATACATATATATGCATACATACAAATGTGTATATGTATAATTCTACACATACATATATCCACAGCAGTATCATATCTAAAAAATTATTGGCTGCCTAATTAGCATGATATTCAGTAATTCCTTATTTATAACAGACAAAGATACCCATGTTTACACAATACACAAATCACCAGAACTTTCTCAATACATTATTTGTTAGGTGGTGCCAAATGGAAGCTACTTAGAACAAAAACATCAGTTCTCCTGCACAATTTGTTAATACATTGTATTCATGTTATCTATAAATAAAAGATCACAATGAACAGATAATAGTAACAAAGACAGTCCATCAAGTATCTCACCTATTCAGATCACATATTATAATTCAAAACAGAAGAAAACAGTTTGCTTATATAATAATCATCCAATTTTACAACATTCGCTTATAAGGTAGAAGGTATGATTTGAGCAAGTTAACAAATTTGGGGGTATTTGAAATGGTTGGAGCATCTCCATTCAAAGTCGAGGACAACAAAAGGAAGAGGAAATGGAAGGAAGGAAAGGAGTAAAAGAAACAGGTGAAGCCTTTGCAACTTCAAAAGCACAAGTAGTGATTTGTAGTTACCTCTGTTCTGTTTGGGCTCCTTCTGGATGAGTGTTTCTCAACCTGTGGGTCACAACCCCTTTGTAGATTGACCAACCATTTCACATGGGTCACCTAAGACCATCAAAACATACATATTTACATTATGGTTCATAACAGTATCAAAATTACAGTTATGGGGTAGCAAAGAAAATAATTTTATGGGTGAGGGGCCACCACAACATGAGGAACTGTATTAAAGGGTCACAGCATTAGGAAGTTTGAGAATCACTGATATAAAAATATTTTAATGAATTTTAACTAAGTGGAAAAAACTTGCCAAGGGCATCAATATTTACCAGGTTAAAGAAAATTATCCCTTATCTCTCTCTGTTCATTTTTTTTGGGGGGAGGGGTGGTCTTTTTGTTTTGTTTTGGGATTTGTTTGTTTGTTTGTTTGTTTTCAAGACAGGTTTTCTGTGTGTAACAGTTCGAGCTGTTCTGGAACTCAATTTGTAGACCAGGCTGGCCTCAAACTCACTTTTCAGTTTATTCATGATTCCAATTCCAACATAATCACATGAAATACATTTCATCTTCTACACAATTTTGACATTCCAGAATCTGTGAAGAAAGACTTAAGCCTCTCTCTTAATTGTAGCTAAAAGTTTTTTGTGTCCCACCTAGCCTGCAGTCAGGACAAATCTTTCCCACTCATGTCCCCCAAGTAAACACACAGAAGCTTATATTAATTAAAACTGCTCAGCCATTAGATCAGCCCTACCACTGACTAGCTCTTACGTTTAAACACAGCCCATTTTTGTTAATCTATATATTGCCACATGTTCCGTGGCTTTACCTATGTGCCATTACATGCTGCTCCCTGGACAGCAGGATGGCTTCTCCTCACTCAGCCTTCCTCTTCTCAGAATTTGATTTGTCTGCTCACCCTGCCTATACTTTCTGCCTGGCTACTGGCCAATCAGTGTTTTATTAAACTAGTGTGCAAGAGCATTATCCCACAGCATTTCCCCTCTCTGTTTAATTAAAAAGGAAGGTTTTAACTTAACACAGTAAAATTACATTTAATAGAACAGTTATCAAGCAAGAATTACAGTTGCAATATCTAGTCCACTCATATTTGGTAAAATTAAATAAAATATTCTATCTATCCTATATTTGTGAGTCTAAAGTTTTATATCTAATTTATCTTTTATCATAACCAAGGAAAATTATAACTATCTGGTCTTCAACTACATCAAAGACCTCAGAAGACTACAATAGTACCTAAGTAAACAAGAAGAGCATTGTAAGCAACTTCCAAAAATCTAGAATGACAGAGACAGCTTGCTGCCTGGACAGTCATCCAAAGTTCCTCTGTAATGCTGGGGCATCCATCTTCAGACCATAGGCCTAGTCTCTCAGTCATTTTGTGTGTGTGTGTGTGTGTGTGTGTGTGTGTGTGTGTGTGTGTGTGTGTGTCCTGTAGAATGTCTGGCAGCTTCTTCTGTGAAGCAGGAACCTAAAGGACCGTCTCACCCTGCAAAGCTCAGTGATCACCTTCCTATGAGTCCTGCATGTCCAGTTGATACAACATTTTGTCAAGCAGTCCAGGCAAGAACAGTTTCTTGCACAAATGGCTATTTTTGCCAAGAGGAAGATAAACTCCTCTTGGAGTGTCTTCAGTGCCCATCTTTCTCTTTGAAATAAATCGGTGCTGCCAGGAGCAGACATGTCTCACTGTCTAGAAAGTCTGTTTTTAAAACATTTTAAATGCCATATTCTGTAGATATTTGAAGTGTTTGAGGATTGCCTACCTGATTGAAATATATCTATATTTACCTAGAAAACTTAACATGACTATAAGTTTGAATATCATAGAAGACTAATTATTAATCTGTATTTTTAATTATCCATTAAAATTTAAATGAGTTACATAAACATAATGCCTTAAACAAAAGTAGAAATATACATGCAGTATAACAAAATTAACTTTAAATTTATGTCAATAAGCTAAAATCTATACCAGCGTAAAACATTTTAAACAAGTTGCTCTTTAAAAGTGGATTCAATAATCTATCCTTTCATCTTATTATATCTATATCATATCCCCCTTCCCCCCTTTTTTCTTTAGAAAGATACTAACTATGACCAATAACAATTTGTAATGAACAACCTAAACAAAGGCAAATATCCATAATCCATTTTTTGGAAATGTGGGCATAGTTTTTTAGGCTAATTCCTGCTGATAGAGGGCGGTGGTAGTCTTATGGGGATCCTGAGAAAATTTGAGATAATGGTCAAATCCTGGGAAGACCAACCTTTGTTTATAGGTACCATCTGTTAAGGTTTAGAAAGTCTGGCTTGATCAAATCTGATCCATCTTAACCTGGAACAAATCCATAGCCTCTTGCTTCCTGTGGAAACAAAAACAGAGCCTCCTTTCCAAAGCAACATATCCTTAGATCCAAATTTTGAAGTCAAAATACCTTTAAAATATACATATACATTGGTTTTACTGAGTAGCCTTTACAATCAAATGTCCTTCTGCAGTTAAAAATATCAAAGACAACACAATCCAGATTCTCTATGTAATATCCATCTTTACATGGCTTATTTTTTGAATTACCTTTGCTTTCTCTTTAAAGACTTTTATTTTATTTTTATTTATTTTTTGGGGGGATTCTTTTAAAAAAATTTTTTCTTTTCAAATTTTTTTTCTTTATTAAGAAATTTTCTACTCACTCCACATACCATTCACAGATCCCCCTCCTCGCTCGCCCACACCCCCAGCCCTCTTTCCCAAGCTACCCTGCATCCCCATATCCCCCAAATCAAGGTCTCCCGTTGCAGAGATGAGCTCCAGGAATCCAATTGATGAGAGAAAGGAGGGATTCTGCAGGCGAGGGAAGTCGAGATCATGATGGTAGGATGTGCAGAGATGACTGGCCACACTAGTGGAAGCCCAAAACTGTGGACTGGTGGCTGTGGAGCCCCCATGGGACTGAACTAGGCCCTCTGGACACAGAAGACAGTTGTTTGGCTTGAAATGTTTGTGAAGCACCTAGGCAGGGGGAACGGGATCTGTCCCTGGTCTATGCGCAGGCTTCTGGGAATCCGGTGCCTGTGGTGTGACACCTTGCACAGCCTTGGTGCAGTGGGAAGGAGCTTTGACCTGCCTAGGCTCAGTGTAAAGACTTTTTATTTTAAAACCCTTTATTTATATAACTGTCTATATTCATTTTTTCTCCCTTCCAAGCCTATGTACATTTTTACACACACTGTAAACCATTTAAAGTCTTATTCCATCTGAATCTGCCTTATTGTGAATCTATTGCTTTAAACTGCAGTGGCTAGGACTGAAATGGCAGCTTTGGCTGCTGGCTCCACCCACCTCAGCTTCCCAAGATAGCAGAACTGTGTTTACCATCAGCTCTGGGAACCATGCTCACTGCTGACTCTGGGAATCAGTGGGCCCAGGCTTCCATCCAGTAGTGTGTATCCCAAAAGTCTTTTTTTTGTTCCTTTTTTGTACTAGCAAAAGCGTACAGTGCACTGTGCAGCTGGCTGACTCCCCTGTGTACAGTGGCAGGAATCTACCATGCTGCACTCAAGCCACACTGTGAACCCATCATACTGTAGCTCATGGCTTGCCTTCATGACACAACTAGGAAGCTGTTTTTAGCTCTGTTTTAGAATCTTTTTTTCTTTAAAGCTGTCTCAGTTTTTAGGTGGAAACTCTTGCCCCACGTTTTGGCGCCGTTTATTCAGCTACACTTTAATAGATTGTTTTTTGTCTTTTTTTTCACTATTAGGAAGGCTTACATTGCCAGGCAAGGCTCCTTCTCCACTTTACCTGTAAATTATCTCATACCCAATCAGAAAGAAGTTGGCTACCACCACAAAGAGCCATGGAACTATTACATGAGTGGGCATGCCTTGCCTGTCAAGCCATGTTTGGGGAAGCTGTAGGCCTAGGAGGGGAATTTATTTCTGATGTTTAACTAAACTGTCAATCAGAAAACTGCCTTTCAAATATCTATGCTTATATCTATAATCAAAACTCACTGTCAACCTTACTCGGAAAATACTATCCCTTACAATGAACAGTAAATGTAGAGACACATTCCCACAATGCTGAGAATAAGTGATGGTCATGAGCTCAGGACTAAATTAGACAATTACACTACCTCCTCCAAGGCCTGGAAAATATGAATAAGAAGAGGTTGGAAGTGTACTTAAAAAGATAGGGTGAAGGGCTACAAAAGGTCATTCTCTAGGCTCCTAATAATCATTGCAACAATTCACTTCCAAAAAGTAGTTACCTGCACTGGGCCCTCACAAGTCAGGCCCTATCAACATTCAGTCATGAGGGGCTGGAGAGATAGCTCAGTGGTTAAGAGCATTGGCTATTATTCCAAAAGACCAGGCACTGTTTCCCATCACCAACATAGCAGTTCATAGTGAGATATAATTCCAGTCACAGGGGAACTGATGCCTCTTCTGACCTCCATGGACACCAGCAAATACATGGTGCACAGACATACATACATTAAAAACATTCACACAAAAAAATCAAAATAATTAGAAAATGAAAAAAAAAACAATCAATTGTGAAAAGTAGAAGGGCTCACAGGGTTGAGGTGTTACTGTTGAACTATTTAAGCTACTGAGAGCTTATAAAAGAGCCTGGGAATACCCATCTTTAGTTGTGTGCTCACTGCTGAGCCCACCAGGCTGGAGTGAATAGTTCCAAACTCACTGGGTCATGAAACAAACATATGTGAATATGAAAGAGATATTTTTGTGGCTAGACTGGGATGATAGAAATATGAAAGAGAAATTGGGTGAGAATGGTCAGTCCAAATTGTGTCTATAGGTGACATTGTCTAAGAGTAAAATATATATATATATATATATATATATATATATATATATATATATATATATACATGTGTATAATTTATATATATGTATCCTAGTTGTATGTGTATAATTTCAAATTGAAACAATTTTATTCAAGTTAACACATTTTCTCCTTTAAAAACATGAATGAATGATAGACATGATTTGAGTGAAAGCAATTGAGAACCTACAGAGCAACTCGCATTAGCTATGAGAACACAGTTAGGAAATATAGATACATTGGTCTCTCAGACAACAATATTTACTCTTAAATCCAATTCTAGCAGGCATGAGCTAGTTGTATACCCTATTTTAAAAAGAAAGTTACTTAATGCATGGTATTATTTGATCATAAAGTTATATTCTGAAAAGGAGTTTACTTAATCCCTATATTGATTTAACCTTAGAAAAAACATTGAGTCATCTCTGCTTCTCAGACCCTACAAATTTAGTGATGGATCATTTTTTAATGGCTGAGTATTTTCATTATCCATTTTGCTGTTGAGGGACATCTATGTTGTTTCTAATTTCTGGCTATTATAAAGAAAGCATCAATGAACATGGTTAAGTGTCTTTATGGTAGGAGAAAACATCCTTTGGGTATATGCCCAAGAGTAGTACAGCTGGATCTTGCGATAGACTGATTCCCATCTTCCAGGGGAACTACCACACTGTTTTCCATAGTGGCTGTATGAGTCTGCACTCCCAGCTGTAGCTTAAGTTTTTCTGCCTGGCCCACAGTCAGGACAAATCTCTGTCACCCGCCAGCCCCACAGTCCCTCAGACCCAACCAAGCAAACACAGAGACTTATATTGCTTACAAACTGCATGGCCGTGGCAGGCTTCTTGCTATCTGTTCTTACAGCTTAAATTAATTCATTTCCATAAACCTATCCCTTGCCACATGGCTCGTGGCTTACCAGGATCTTCACATGCAGCTTGTCGTGGTGGCGGCTGGCAGTGTCTCTCTGACTCAGCCTTCCACTTCCCAGCTTTATTCTCCTCCTTGCCCCGCCTATACTTCCTGCCTAGCCAATGGCCAATCAGTGTTTTATTAATTAATCAGCAACACATTTGCCATACATCCCACAGCACCCAGCAGCAAAACAGATAAGTGTTCCTCTAACTCCACACCCTCACCAGCATGAGCTGTCACCTGCTTCATTGATTTTAGCCGTTTTGACAGGTGTAAGATGAAATCTCAAAGTCATTTTGGATTTCATTTCCATGATGGCTTAGGGTGTTGAGCATTTCATAAGTGTTTCTCAATCATTTGGATGTATGTGTAAAGGTGCCCTCGTGACATTCACATATTGGTAGTAACCAACAGTAATCTAAACAGACTTAAGGCCCACTCAACAGGAGGGAATTCGTGGCTAGTGTTAGAAACCTAGACACCTTTCCCAAGACTAGTGAGATCATGGAGGTTAGAAGAGAATGTACTACTGCAACTTTGCTATATCAACATAATACTTTGACTACATTCTGAATCTCATATTTACACCTACAGATTCATGTAGCTACCATCCAACATTATAGATTCTCTTTATAGCCAACAGACAGCATCACAAAAAACTAGAGGTGAATACAATGCAAAGATCAATGGATTTGGGTAAGCCAGACCAAGTGGATACATTCTTCGCATAATTTCTGCATTTATGGCTCAAAGAACAACACATAAGAGGCAGCAGAGAAACTGTAAGAACCAGGGTAACAGGGAGTCTGTTGTGTAACTGCCTGTCTTAGAAATGACTACATAAACAAGAATGGAACAATGAAAATATAAATAGAATTACTAAGACAGAAGAGGGAAAATCTCTTGAGTTTCCACCTGTATACAAAAGTACAGGTAAGTAATGACTGCGGAGAGAGGTAGAAATATACAGATATATATAAAGAAAATGGGGCTAACAATTTGAGAGAGGGTACATGGGAGGGGCTGGAGGGAAGAAGGGGGAATGATATAATTATATTCCAATATAAAATATAAAAATTAATTTGAAAACAACAAAATAAATGCTATAAAAATAATAGGAAAAGAATCAGGTAAACAAAGGTCAAGGGTACAATTCATGATCTCAAACAAGTCGTTTCTTATAGGAGAAAAAAAAACCACAGAAACACCACAAAGGAATACAAACGCAGGTTATTAGGATTGTACAGAAATGACTTTTTATTCCTGTGAGTGTCTTTACTCTCAAATCCTTTGAATTTCAGCAGCACCACTGCTACTGAAGTACGTGAACTTCACTCTCATTCATAAAGGCATACTTGTCATTTCTACAGTAATCATTTCTTACCAGTCACTAAATCTCAGCTAGCACTGCTCTCCTGCTCTGACCCAGGTGGACCCAACCATATAACACCATGACAAGATCTGTCTGCTCAACAAGTTGGTTTTCACTGCTTTGCAATATGGAGCAACTAGACCATGAACTTGACTGCAAGGCAAAGAAAGCAAAAGGTCTGCTTGGAGCAGTCTAGACTGGCAGAGTGCTACCAGAGCACAGTATAGATGATACAGACTGGAGAGGGTGGTTAAGTACCCTGGAGAGAGGTGTGAGAGGAACAAATGCATGAAAGAAGGGGAAATTTTACAACTTTGTCTATACTGACATTTCCCCCAATACTGTGATTTGGATAATATTACTTATGTATACAACCAAGTGTTTTGCTTGTATAAAATCCTCAACTATCTGCAATGTACTTTGAGAGACAGTAAAAACTCCTCATTAAAGATCATCAGTTAGGATACTTTGTAGAATTCTGTAAGAGATTACTATTAAATTGTAAGGGTCAAGGGTACAATTCATGATCTCAAACAAGTCGTTTCTTATAGGAGAAAAAAAAAACCACAGAAACACCACAAAGGAATACAAACGCAGGTTATTAGGATTGTACAGAAATGACTTTTTATTCCTATGAGTGTCTTTACTCTCTAATCCTTTGAATTTCAGCAGCAATTTCAATGTTCTAGAGATAGACAAAAATAGGAGAAGATAATTTCCTGCTATGAAGAAATCTGAAATTTAATTTCTACACAGTGCATTATGTACCATTTCATACAGAAATCTAGAGGCAACTGGATCCTGAAGCACTTACAAAATTATTTTCAATAAGCTGAACAGTTGTTGAAAACCCTCACTATTTAATTAAAGGATCCTTTCTTAATTCCTTTCCCCCCCCCTGCTCTTTCTAGCACTGGAACAACATTCTTAGGAAACAGCCTTCTGCCACCACTATAATTTCCAAATTATCAGCACTTAAAATTATGTCATGTTTCTTTCAAGTGGTTTCCTAGTCTTAATTATGAACACATATTGTTCTTTTATTACTCTTTCTATTAAGATGTAGCTTGGATTTCAAGTTCAGAATACTTACAAATAATATATGAAAATTACTTGCATAAGGATTTGTTTGCTGCTTCAAATTTAATTTTAGCATTGATGGTAATGTCAGTGATTAGCTATGTAGAGTACTAGTAAGTACAGCAAGTTCATTGCAAACATCTCCTAAAGGATAAAAGCAGAAATACTGAAATGAATTATTTAACCCAGGAATTATGATGCAAGGGGCCTTTCTTTGATGATCATCAGTACATATAGTCAGATTCACCTCAATTCGCATGAATAAATTTACTTGAATTGACATTGCAATAGTTTTAAATGACAGTCATAAAATTGAGAAAATAATTTGTAACAGACATACTTTTACCTTTTCTTCAGGAAGATGAACTTAAAAAATCAAGATATATAATCACTTAAGGTATATTTTTGACAAGAACAAACATTTAGGACCAGAATTCTGTACCAGAAAAGAAGCACCAATTTCAATTTGCAAAAACCCACTCAGGTGTGAAATGTGACTTTCTCCCAGAAGCCTCTATTCCACTGGTGTGGAGCTCACTCAGAATCATATTCCCTGCCTCATCTCAAATAAAACAATAAAATGTGTACAAGTCCTCTCTACTTTAAAATTATCCAGCCATGACTACATTAATTGTGAAGCTTCGGTGACTTCATATTTGAGTATTTTCTTAAATTATCAGTCCAGGTGTTTTCATTTGGTGCTTTCTTATTAGTCATATTCTTAACCATAAATCTCTGAAATGCTGCTTTCAGAGAGAAAATGGCATGAATATTTCACAAATTTACTCAGCAGCCAGTTGACAGGTCTGGTAATTTCATCAGTATTTACAGTATATTTTTCTGCATGAGACAAAATAAATTTGTTTTTCCCATTCAGTATAATTTAGTTTTATATGAATGCAGTCTTATGAACTATCATAGGATAGTTTATGGCAAAAGCACAGAAGAAAATAAACCTTTCCTCACTCAGGCTTATTAACTCTCAAACACCAAAGGAAGGAAAGGATTAAGAGCATACAATCAAGAAGAGGGTTAAAAAGAAAAATGATTGAGAAATAGTCACAATTTGTTGATGAATGGGAGAAAAGCACTCAACTTATTATGGCTTTCATTTATATGATGAAATATCATACGGAAAAATGAAGCATCTTGCAACTCAAAAGCTCTTCTTTATCATGTCTGCATCAGAAAACTTTTAGAAATAATAACCATTTTAAGCAAAGTGGCAGGATATAAACTAGCACATACACATCAGTATTCATATTTGTCAATAACAAACTCACTAAGGAAAAAACATTAGGAAACAATCCCACTCACAATTCCTTTGAAAAATAAATAACTTGGAATAAAGATAGTCAAGGAAGTTAGAGACTTACAAGGCAAAGTTTAAAATATTGAGGAACGAAATTCAAGGCAACAGTAAAAGACGAAAAGACCACTCATGTGTATGGATTGAAAGAATTAACATAGTGAACATGACTATCTTATTAAAAATAAAAAACCCTATAGATTCAGTACAGTCCCCATCAAAATCCCAGCATAGCTATTTACAGATGTAGAATAAAACAATACTAAAATTCATATAGGACCACAAAAGATCCTGCATTGCCAAAGCACTTCTGAACAAACTATGTGTGATGTTGAACATGTTACTGTAATGATTTAAAGTTTTACTATACACACATAACAAAAACATTATGACACTAACACAGAAACACAGGTAGATCAATTAGTCACCTAATACTTGACAAGTATTTCAAAAATGCACATTGGAGAAAGACAGTCTCTCTAACAAATGGTATTAAGAAAACTGGATATCCATATGTAGAGAAACCAAACTAGCTCCTCAGCCCTTAGTCTGCATATAAATCAACTAAAAGGACCAAATACCTAAATATAAGACCTCAAACTCTAAAATTGTCAGGGGAAAATATTGAAAATATCTTAGGATATATAGGCACAAACATTCTAACAGGGCTCTGGTATCTTGGGAAATAAGAAAAAATCCACAAATGGGACTGTGTGAGATTAAAAAGCTTTTTCCCCACAGGAAAATAGTTAATCAAGAAATACTCAACAAGATGACAGAAATTTTTGCTATATTTAATAAATGATTGTTATCTAGAGTGTACAAAGAATTCAGAAACCCAAACAAGAAAGCAAACAACCCAGTCAATAAGCTGGCTAATTGAATAAACAAGTAGTTCTCAAAGGATGAGGAACAAAAGAGCAATAACAAACAAACAAACAAAATGTTTACCCTTAGTCATGCTATGCAACAAACTGTGGCTTAAAAGAATGAATCAGGGGAAGTCAGGGGACTATGGAGATTCAGAAAGGGTAGCTCCTCAACTCACAGTGTACAGAAGGTTTCTAGTGGGAGCTATCTGAGTTACCTGAGCCAAAGAATAGTAATGTAGGAGAGGCATTTCCAGTGATATTTTCAGACTTGTGCAAATGCATTCTTTTATCATCTCAAAAACAAGAAAATGTCAACATACAATGAACAGGTCCTATATCCTGCTACTTCCAAATCCATGGAAAATGTCCACAGTTTTATTTATATAGCATGGTAATTTATTATGCAAATGGACATGATAATAAAACTATTATCTCATTGATAAACATTCAGGTGATCTTACACTAAAAAAAAATGTTTTCTTAATGAAAACAATTCAACACCACTAGTCATTGGAGAAATGCAAATCAAGGTGCATAAAGATTACATCTTCCCCAGTCAGAATAGGGAGGGAAGCTATTAGGGAAACAAATAACAAATTCTGGCAAGGAGATAGAGTAAAAGAAACCCTTAACAATGCTGATCAGAAGGTAAACTCTTCCAGATACTACAGATGTCAATATAAAGGTTTCTTTTAAAAATGGAAATAGATTTAACGAAAGGCCCAGGTATAGCAATCCTGGGTACATATCATAAAGGACTCCAAGTTAACATATCATGGACATAATTGAAAGTCAATAATTGTGTAAGATACATCATTATAGTTAAATGATGAAAGCAACCTAGGCATTCATCAAAACAGAAACAGATAATGCACTGTTATGCACATACAACAGTAGTTCTTCCATCTCTTCCCTAAAGAAGGATGAGGTCAGTGGTTGGTGGGAAAATGGATGTAACTGGAGATAATCATATTAAGTTAACATTAAGGCAGTCTCAAAAAACAAATATTGCATTTTTCCCCATTTGTGGTTCCTATATTTGAATACAATCCTAAAATTTGTGTGTCCATACATGGCATAAAAGAAATAAAACTGTTTAGTATGTCAAAAGAAACTAATAGAAGAGATGATATGAGTCTGAGTCATTGGGGAAATATGGTCAACATGTAATATATACTCTGTAAAAACATTTACAGAACAAGAAATTTTTTAAATTGTGTGGTTGGATAGTAGGTTCAACATTTGCTCCCGTAAGGGCAATATATAAGCTACAACCCTTTACTGGGATTTAGATTCACAAAATATAAAGTATCTGAACATATTTGTTTGATGTTTCTATGATACTACAAAGTATACTGACACACACTAAGTCCAATAAAATATGTATTTATATATGAGTATTTCTCCTCTAATTTTTCAGTTTATTTTACTTTTTCCTTCTATTAAAGCCAGTATGTATATGTATGTGTATGTTTATGTATTCCTATATATATATAATGTTAGTAACTACATACAGGAGACAACTATAAATATGTTTTGGCTTATCAGTAATAGTTTTCTTTAAGAGTTATTCCCAGTTGATTTTATACACTTATTTCTATCAATGAATTCTGGGTTTAAAATTTTTGTATTCTGACTTACAGACATGCTTCTGCAAACCTTGGTGATTATCCAGGTCTAAAAGATGGCACTTGACCAAAAGAATCTGTAAATTTCCATGTACACCAAAAATAGTAATTAACTATCCTTATAGTTGCCTACTATGAATGTATACTAGTTAAGTTACTGACCAATCTTAGATATTATATGTGAGGATAAGATGAAGATAAAAATGAAAACTAAACAAATTCAAAAGCCATATATAACATCATCCTAAAAACCTGTTCCAAAAAGATCCACCAAGACAATAGAAAATTAATAGCTTCTCTTCAAATTTCATAATTATCCTGATACCATAGAAATTAATCAATATAGAGTTATGTTAGTTTGAACTTAGTATTTTCTACTGGCATATAAACTTAGTTAACTCTTAATATTTTGCAAATTAATTTTCATAGAATATAAAATGGAAATAACCATAGGAGTCGTGAAATCATACAGTTGTAATATACTGAGAGATAATATTAGGGGCTTGAAATGATATACTACAACCACGTAGTTCATAATGAAAATTATGTAGTATTTGGTACTGCTGATGTTTAAAAGATTTTCCCTAGGAAAGATAACACGGTCTTCTGTCATTCACGAGTGTACTCCCACAACTGAAAACATCATGGAAGAAGAATCAAGATGTTCTAAAAGACCCTGACACTAACACTACCATGTGCAATTCTCTTAAAACTATTTTTTCATTTGTAAGTTAAGAAAGTTTATCATAATTTAATAAGGTAATAAATTATAATTGAAGTATCCCATCATTAATGTTTTACCAGGGTGACAATTACACTTAACATTCTCTCTCATCGCTCCCATTTTCATGTACAGTGCTAAAGCCAAGGCCAATGTTAGACAAAGCAATGAAGGACCTAGCCTTCAGTGACCCAAATCTCCCTTCACTCCTCTCACATTACTCATACACTTATATAACCCTTTCATAATCAATCTGCCTTCTGTATTCAAATCTGTTTAGGCATCATTCAACATTTATGGCATATATATTAAAAGCCAAGCACCAAAAGAATAAACTACCTCCTGCCCAATAAAAATCAGAGTTACAGTACCAGCACATTCTAGACAGAGAATAAAGTGTTCAGTCAAAGTAGGACAAATACTAGGAGAAGGAGGCAGCGTGTGATGCCGTTCAGCTGTGATTCATCTGGCTAGCAGACAACCAAATAACTTCCCATTGATACATGTTTCTTCCTGCTTTTGATGACAATCAAAAATTAATTTTGCTCATATTTTAGTCGCAAGTGCTAATAGAAGAATCTGTCCCATTGTTAAATCTCATGTAAGTGCTTGATATTGATGGTCAAGGCAGCTCTCTGCTCAGTGGTAAAAAAGGGAACATGTTTAGCAAGGAAAAGGATTATCAATATTAACAATATGATGAGGGTCAGATTTCACTAATTTCAAAGCTCTAATAGTCCTCCTGATTGCTGAGATTATAAACATACCTGCATTTCACTAATTTTCTATATAAGGAAGAATGTTGAATGTATAATTTTAGTCATTGTCAACATTTTAACGGCCCCGATAGTTAATTTTGCTACATGTTTAAATAAAAAGTTTTGCAAAATTGTAAAGCAGATGAAAAAAGAAATATGTAAGAGATGGCATCTAACTCTAAATGTTTGAAGTATATACTATACTGGAAAAGATATACATTGATGGGTAAATGTGAGGAATTAGAGTTGCATCCCAAGTGACAGAATGATTTAAAATAATACTAGGCTACTTTAAAGCTTCATAAATTGAACAATGACAAAATACAGATGCTTTGACTTTAAATAGAATTAATTTAGGATAACATGAAGAAAATGCATGCACGAAAGTGCATTTTGTTAAAAACATATTACCGTAGCATTCAAATTCTGACATAGAACTATTAAAATACTACTAAGTTCACTCCATTATATCAGCATAAATTACATTTCAGTTGAGTCTATATCACAAAAGTAAAGTCTGAAAAGAATGTGGTTAAGACATGTCAAGACACAGCTTAAATATATCATAAAATACTTTTAAATTTAATATACATACATAATTCATACAGTTATGTATTAGAGCCAAGTGTATAAATCTTTCCTGTTTGGCATATATACAAACAGAATTTATTAGCACATAATATTATTTTCAAATCTTCATTGCTTCCAATGAATTTAATCTTCTTTATAATGTGTGTGTTTTTGTGTTTTCTTGTGCATATGCTTGTGTATCTGATTATTGGCGTATATCTGATATACAATGAATGTAGAGATCAGAGGACAATCTCCCTTATCAGTACTTTGTGGATGACATATTGTGCACCCTAATAAGGCTTTCCTGGGGATCAGAGAACAGAACAGCTACTAGATTAGACATAGAGGCCAGACAGTGGTGGCACACATGCCTTTAATCCTTTCACTCAGGAGGCAGAGATCCCTTTGGATCTCTGTAAGTTCAAGGCTACACTGGGAACAGAGCCAGGCATGGTGGCACACATCTTAATCCCAGCACTTGAGATCGCATGTCTTTGCTTGGGAAGGACACACGCCTTTAATCTCAGGAAGTGATGGCAGGAAGCAGAAAGGTATATAAGGCATGAAGACCGGGTACTAGAGGCTTTTGAGCAGTTCAACTGAGACCTTCAGTGTGAGGATTCTCAGAAACAGGATTGGCTGAGGAGTTGGCAAGGTGAGGTTGGCTGTGGCTTGTTCTATTTCTCTGACCTTTTGGCTATCACCCCAATATCTGGCTCTGGGTTGTTTTTTTGTTTTGTTTTGCTTTTTGTTGTTGTTGTTTTTAAATTAATAATACTTTAGCAATTCGTCTTACAATCCTTGCCTTCTAGTATTTGATGCAAAGTCTCTTGTTTACCGCAGCTGTGAAAACTAGGCTAACTAGCCTCAGAACTTCTGGGACCTCTACTGTCTCTGCCTCCCATGTCCCATTGGACCAATGGGATACAGATGTGCAGCACTGGATCAGGCTTTTACATGAGTTGTGAGGATCCAAGCTCTAGTCTTCACTGAGCCATCTCCACAAACAGAATTTTGAGATAATACATATCTCAATTATATCATTTTACTTCATTGGTCCTTCTCTTTCTAATTTTAGTAATGGTGCTTTTAATAAAATAGAAATATTTTCTCATTCACTTTATTACAAATAAAGTCATAGGACTTAGGTTTCAAATATATTCACACTCAAATAAAACTATAAACACAGCAAGGAAGGATAGAACACTGTTCCACAACTTAATACTGATACAGGTACCAAGATTTCAGTCTTAGTACCTAAACCAACAAGGATGCTTTTGGTACTGGTGCTGAATACTGACAGTCATTTCTACAGCAACATCTTTAGATGTCTCACCATTCTCCAGTTCAGCTATCACTCATATTTCATCTAAAGCTCCAGTTCTATTATCACTCTAATATTTCTCCTATACTTACACTCAGTGCTCATATTTGATTTATCCAACTGCTTCTGTATTCTTCCTCATGGTTTGGATCCAAAGGAAACTTGTCTAGACCACTGCCATTCCCAATCTCAAGGGAAAAACATCCAGGAAAAGTATGCTTGCTACCACAGTTTTTCATAGGTTGAAGTTGCTGCTATGTCTCCAAGGCTTTGCTCTTTAAACTCCAGACATTAAGCAAAATCCTAGGGTCTTATCCACCTTTACTCACTCTGATATGGCCCCTTTCTTCCCATTTTTTTCTATGATATACACCTCCTTTTGCAATGGCTATAAGTAGAAACACAGAAATTAGTCAACTCTTTCCTTCTCTTCGTTCATCCAACCATTTAACACAATCTCCTGCCCTGGTGACAGTGATTGGAGCGTATGGTTCTGTTTCTTTTTATTGAATATTTGTTGGAGCTTTCTCCCTAATGTTAATGTTTCAATGAAGTATAACTGAAGTACAATGAATTTCCCCCTCCCCCTGTATGTTCATGTATTTGTGTGTTCATGAACAACTGATGCATTTCACACAGATTTTCATCCATGAAACAATCACACAGTAGTGCTTGAGAAACATTCCTCTGTAATAATCCCTAGTCTCTTAATTTCATTTGTCAATTAGAGAGTAAGGCTGAAAGCAGAAACTTTCATGGAAAGGCTCATTTTTTAATTCTTTTCTGATATTAATTCTCAATTCATAATCTTACTTGAGTTAAAAAAAAAACATTTTCAGGAAATCAAACTTCTCAGCTTCTCAAGTACTCAAGTCTTCCCCACTGGGGAAATAGTCTTAATGAAAAGATTATCTAAAACAAATGGAGTAGTTGAATCTTATGACATATTGTTAGTGTGTAAACACAGTCACCCGATGTATTCTTTCCCATTTCAAATGGATATATTCTAATGAGGAAATCTAAATGAATTTCCATCAAAAGATAGTTAGAACTAAATGATTCAAATATTTCCTCTGCTTAGGATAGCTCCAAAATTGATCCTACAAACAATAACTACGTCTTTGTTTAGTTTTTTTTTTAATGTCCCAATTGAGACATTTAGTCATCTTCTACTACATTCGCTGATTTCAGTAAACTGTTTTTCCTAATTATTGTCACTAGTCATGGGTATAAATTTTAAGTACATATATGTGACTAAACAGGTTCATGCATCTCAAAGATCACCTCCAAAGTAAAAGATCTGTTGATATTCTTTGTTTCAATATGTAAGAAAAATACCACTTTAAAGTATGTTAACAATATTTGTCTTATACTACCATTATTCAAACTCCAAATTCTTCCTATAATTAAAAAATATGTGTAAAGTATAATCTCAAAACATGCTTAATCAAAAAAGGAAAGAACTGTTTAGTAAAATCTCCTGTGTCTCATTGTATTTAAAGTTCTATGTAACAAACTAAGGGGGAACAGAAATGGGATTGTGGAATGGGGACTATGTGTCACCAAGTCTCAAAATTTAAGAGAAATAGGAGTGATGACTCTTCACATTCAAAGCTGACATCAGTTCAGAGGTTAAAATTTACTTGGAAATGTCAACTTGTTTGCTAAGCACAGTCTTCAAGACTTATGAATTCTACCAGGATTGATTACTTCTTCAGTTATTATCATTTTCCCAAACTGTCATCATACATGAACTATTATTAGGCATCTGTCAATTTTCTTTGCAAATGCAATTCTCCAGACAGCTCCTGCTGAAGCCCCAGAATGTTTAGAACTTTGGAGACAACAGATAGAAAACCCAACAAACATCTCTCTTTTGTCTTGCTTTACTTTGATACAAGGTCTTACTCTCATGTTTAGGCTGGCCTGGAACTCTCACTGCATGGTCTAGGCTGGTGATAAACTCACTTCAATTCTCCTGCCTCCCCCTTCTACTAAACCTGGATATACTTTTTAAATTAATGATATTAATATGATAATTAGCACTGATTAAATTCCTACAATATTTAAAAAATTATTTCTTTCCTTATTCTACTTTAAGCAGAACCTAATGAATTAATGTATATTTACCTGTCCTATAAGGAGAACTAAGGTCCATGGAGATGAATCATCTCATTTGCCTTTTACATAGATTAGCCAAAATTGAAACTTGGCTGCCTTGCTCTACCTATTCATTGTATTAACTATCATATAACTTGTCTTCCTTCAAAGTCTGTGCCACATACTCCATTAGAGATCACAGAGGAAGAAAAAAATGTCTGTTAAATAAACTATCCCTCTTTAAACACACAATCACAGTTCTTTGAATTTGTGGTTTGGCTTGTGTGAATGTTTCTGTAATAAAAAATGTAGGGGTAATCTCTCCAGTTTCCACTCTGCTTAAATAAAACCTATAGGGTTTTGTTCTGTCATATCAACTGTCTCCTAAATCCAAGTTCACTGTAATCAAAAGGCTGGTAGACAGATGACAGCACTATAGGCATCAAGTTTTCAGTTGAACGGGTGCTAGGTCTCATTAACAGCACAGCTCTCTGTGTACTGAACAATTATGTGAGTGTCAGAGGAAACAGTTCTTTTAAATACTTGCATACTAAGTGTAGTGTCTTTATATTAACTAAATACTTCACATGGTATATTGTTTAACTGTCTATGGCAAGAGCAGATACCTTGAAGTAGTCAGATAATGAAGATCAAAGATCAAAGCCCATGATTGGTTTAACACATTTTAATGGAGCTTGTGGTGAGGGAACAAATGACATTGCAAGGGAAGGACCTCAGATCACATCCACAATGCAAAAATGAGTAAAGAGGGGTCTGGAGATCCAAAATCCTCTCAAGAATATACCTCCAATGTCTGAAATACCATCTAAGAGGCTCCAACACATATTGCTCTACCATTTCTTTCTTTTTTTTTTTTTTTCCCGGTTTTTCGAGGCAGGGTTTCTCTGTGTAGTTTTGCGCCTTTCCTGGAACTCACTTGGTAGCCCAGGCTGGCCTCGAACTCACAGAGATCCGCCTGGCTCTGCCTCCCGAGTGCTGGGATTAAAGGCGTGTGCCACCACCGCCCGGCTGCTCTACCATTTCTTAAAGTGCCCCATTAATAAGACTAATTCTTGACCAAAGAGACCTCAGGCTTTGGGGAGACATTAAAAAAATATTCAAACTATAGCACAGGAACATCACAACAAAATGACTGATGGTTGCATGCCAGCTCCTCTTCTAATATGGTGACAAAAGACAAAGTTGTTGCTACTCCAGAATTTAATTACTTGGAACAATAACAGCAACAACAAAAAAGTGTGTTTTTCATATGGTTGAAAGAAAGGATAGTGACAAGAAAGAAAGTTAAAAATAGAAAGGAAGAAGAAAGGAAGGAAGGAAGGAAGGAAGGAAGGAAGGAAGGAAGGAAGGAAGGAAGGAGAAAGAGAGAGAAAGAAAAGAAAGAAAGAAAGAAAGAAAGAAAGAAAGAAAGAAAGAAAGAAAGAAAGAAAGAAAGGAAGAAAGGAAGGAAGGAAGGAAGAAAGAGACAGACAGGAGACAGAGAGGGGGAAAAGGAAGGAAAGAAGGAAGGAAGGAAAGGAAAGAAAGAAAGAAAAGAAAAAGAGAAAGAAAAAGTTAGTTCTCTGTACATTTTCTTATATTACATAGAGGAAGACTGGTGTGAGGTGCAAACCTATAACACACACCAGGAAAGGGAAGTTTTGTAGTCCAGCGAACTAGGGACACATCTTAAGTGACTAGACAGAGACACGTTCAAAAGTCCCTGTCAAGAAGCAACTGAAGATATGAGGCTTCTAGAAAAGGTTTATGTTTAAATCCGAGAAGACAGAGAGAGGTAAAAATAAACAAACAAATCAATTCCAATAAAAAGTAAACATGAAACATAGGCATAGAGAACTGAGCAGACACATACATTTGGGTCAGTATTGATGATGAGCTCTTATATGCAGTCTCCTATTTGAAATTCAAGAGGTGTCTCAGTGTGGCCTAATGTTTCAAGAAGCAGCAGCCACGCTGCATGAAACCAGCTTGAAGCATGGAAGACAGGAGAACGCTGGCTTCAGATAAAGAAGGGTTTTTATGCCAGACCACTTATGATATCCTGAGAATTTTTTTCACAGAACTACAAATAATCAAAGATCACATTACACTATTTATAAATGGTGTCCCCAGCTCCCTCAATCTCCACCCCACCTCTGCTGCTACCGACTCTTCAACCTCCATCTAAAGAAGTGAGGCCACCAAATGGCAGGAAAGGACTCATCTGTAGCAGAGGTGCTCTCAGTGTCTCGTGCATGTTTTGTGCTTAATGATACTTTTCAGAATTGTGGATCCTTGATGACACACTTCCTTGTGATAGAGCATTTGCAGTAATGTCTGGCTTAAGTGAGATGCCTACTCACTGGGACTACATCCGGCTTTATCTGTAGCTCTTTAATGCCCTGGTTTATGTATCTTAAGGCACTATGGCTATTACTCGGGAAAGTAACTGGCAAAATACGTCATACAAATTAGCTGTGTCACGGATTCTCTTCCTGTAAATAGTGACTGGCACAGAATCTATGTTGCACTAAAGGAAACAGCAGACAAGGAAAATCTCCTGCTCTACGACTTTAATATATGATTACTCAGAAAGTGTTTCATGAGTCTTGCACTTGTTTTTGTTTTATGTGGCATCAATACCAAATCACACCTTTCCAACATAAATGCACATTTTATGTAAGAATAAGGGGCCATTTAAGATAGAGCTTTTCATGGAAAATTACTATCCAGTTTTTTAAGCCTAGTTTAATATCTTAAGGGAAAATGTAGTAGGTAACTTGTTAATACAACCTTGTTAAGAGTGCAGTTGACAGGAGACTTTATATTTTCCTTTACCTGGAAGATAATTATTTTTACTTCCTTAGGAAGATTTATTTCAAAGTATTAATCTGGGTTTAAAAATGATAATTAAAATCTTTAACAGGTATTTTCAATCAAAATTGGTTTGATTTATATAAATTTTCCTGTGGCTATAGACTTAAACAGAGTGTAATCTTTGGAAGCTAGCTATCTAAAGATACACATAGTAATAGAAAAAAATCTTAGAATCACATTCCATCCAATTAAAGTCACTAACTCTGTCGGTTTGACAGTCAAAGGGTGTCTCTGTGGCTCTTCCTTTATTCAAGCTCTTCTTGTAAGACTGCCCAGATCCTATAGAAATAAACCACACAGTTCTTTACACTCTTAAATTTGGTTGCATGACCTTGATTGTCTGCCTCATAATGCTTGTAAGAAGGTCAGGCAAGAAAATATGTCTATAAACCTTTAAAAGTAGATAATGTAATGAGAATTCCAGAAAGAGCTAAAATCTACATCACACCCTAAATATGTGTCCCAAATGTACCAGTGTGAATTATATTGCTAATCCTCACAATAACCATGACCAACAGAGTACCTTAACAGCCCCATTTTTACACATGCACACCTAAGCCATATGACGTATTAATGTGTAGGGATGGTTAAGAGCACTGTTCTTCCAGAAAACAGAAATTAGATTCCCAACCCCATGTAACTCAAGCTCCAGGGAATCTGATGCACTCCTCTGGTTTCTGTGGACAAAGCAATACCTGCAGACAGAATACCCATAAACATGAAACAATAAAATATTCCTTAAGAATTTTTTTTTATGTAATCAAGAGGGAAATGCCCCTTAACTAGCGTTATCATTCCTAAGTACTTTCTAGCTACATGACCGCACATGCACTGTCCAGCAGCCAGGCAAAATGCTTAATCACTCCAGGGCCTTACAGCCTACGTTATAATTCATGTGCCTCATGGTCACATAATTTGAGCAAAGTATGATCATGTAATCTATGTGAATGCTTGGCTTAGCTATGTAAGCCCATATGCGCATGCACAAGGTGACCCAATAAAAGCAGGATCCACCTACTCCCTGACCCTCTTGCACTATTTCGTTTCCAGTAGGCCTATTCACATTACCCCTTGCCCTCCCCTAATTAAACTGATATAGTGGGTTCCTTTGTACCTTGTGTTCTCTCTAGCCTAGTAAACAACACTGTAATAATAAATAACAACTAGTCCCATAAAACAGTTATAAAAAAGATATATTAAAAATGTGAAATGGGAATCATTAATTTTCACCATAAATGTACATCTTATCTAAGAATAAGAAACCACTTAAGATAGAACTTTCTACGGAAAAAAAGATATATTTAAAATGTGAAATGAGAATCATTAATTTTCACCATAAATGTATATCTTATCTAAGAATAAGAAACCACTTAAGATAGAACTTTCTATGGAAAATCATTATCGAGTCTTAAGCCTATTTATTAATATTTACTAAATAGATAAAACTGTGTTATTCTTGAAGTTTGGATATTTGGTCAGCCACATTACCTTGGAAATTCCACTTAAATAGGAGAAAATTATTCCAAAGATTGGTAACTGGAAGAGGTCTTGACTATCAAAGTGCTGATGAATAAGGAGAATGTGTTTATCCACAGGTGTAATTCAGCATAAGAATGTTGTTGTGTAGTCATTTCATGAGAAATGAAATACTATTATATACCTTAAGACTCAGATAATAAAATCAAAGTCTTAGGAAGCCTAGGACACATATAAGAACCTCCAGAGGTTCAAAAAGGAAAGATTCCCAGTTTCCTTGCCAAAGTGCTCAACAATCACTGGGGAAAAAAAGACTATGTAGCTGCCTGTAAGTTGGAGAAAACTGTCTCTTTGGTCAGCAGTTCCCCGTAGTGTATAGACATTTGTTCACATCGCCCCAGGAAATGTTATAGAAGGAGAGACACACAATTGACAGTCCTCAAAGAAGCAAATAGGAATTCCAGCTCCCAAAGCACCAACAAAGAACATAACTGTAGACAAAAAGGTAAGGCAACAGAAACAGACGAGTATGGGCAGCAACAGGGGAAGATTAACATGGCAGACAAAGGTCACCTGTTAAAACTTCTTCATCCAAATTCCCAAGGATGATGTGGGTCGAAAGACTTCCTAGGTGATTGGTTTTGGTTCTCCCTGTTCGTGGCACGACTGAGGTTGCTTAGCTCACACGTTTTTCTCTATACTCTGTTTTAGGAGGATTAGTATTGTGGGCAGGGAGAGACTAGGATTTAGCTCTTGCTTGTCTTTGTCACTAATTCTTTGTGTTTGGGGAAGCATATTCCAGTCTCCTAGACAGTGATATAAATGAAAATAATCATTTAGTTTATTCAGTGGGTAAACCATATTATATTAATAACCTCTAACATAAAATTTCAATATAGCTGCATTAAGAAAATTAATGAATAGTGTATAGACTTCATGCTGAGAAATGAGGAAGACAGAAAATCTGCTTTCATCATTTTAAATATAGTGTGAGCACAGATTGCAACTTACAGAATGCCAAAGAAATAATGTGAGATTACAAACTAAAACAATTGAGGAAGATATGTGGGGGTGAGAGTGTGGAATGGTACCTTTTTGATGCAGACTGTTTTCCTAGGAGCTTTGTTTTGACTTTTAAATGCCCCTATCAGAGTAGTCTTCCAAATGCAACTCCAAATCTTGTTGACCTTCTGTGACAAAGTATGCCAATAATCAACATTTGAAAAGAGAAGATCTACTGTCTCTTGTGATTTCAGTCCATAGTTACTTGGGCTACTGGTTTGGGGCCTGTGGCAGCACAGAGCCTATGTGTTAGGAAACTCTACACAGGAGCTTAACCACAGATGACAGTAAGAAAGCAAAGAGAAAGAGGAAGGGCCTGATTCTCAATAATAACACTCCTTTGAGGTAGGCTCCCTGTGACTTAAGTTCCTTCCATTAGACTCTACCTGTTGAAGGTTGTTGACAGCACTATGGGTTGTTGACCAGACACTTATATCAGCCTTGGAAAGTATTGAAACCTTGCTCTTTACAGAAAGGTCATTTAAAGTCATGTGCGATATATATATAAAACAAGTAACTGCTCTGTTTTCTCCAACTTTTAATCATTTTTATTAAATAGCTCTAATTATCATTCTATATTCACACAAGGTAATAAATAGATTCTTCAAATACCTTTAAATGAGATTTTGCAAATTGCTTGGCTACATTCCTTCATTTTTCTTCCTTACCTTTTGCACTAACTACAAGCAAACTCAACTTCAAAAGATTTTTCACATTTTCAGAAAGAGCAAAAAGATTGTATTTTCCATGTTGATGAGGAGTTCACAGGCTGTAAGAACTGGAGA
Source organism: Peromyscus eremicus (assembly GCF_949786415.1). NCBI lineage: Eukaryota > Metazoa > Chordata > Mammalia > Rodentia > Cricetidae > Peromyscus > Peromyscus eremicus. The sequence continues at coordinate 50,564,555 of NC_081431.1, read as the reverse complement.
TCTGAGAACAGAGTCCTGCTGTTTTGAAAATTGTGTGGGAACCCCAAACAAGGCATGCCATCTGATCTTATCTACTGTGGTGTTTCTTATTGCTATATATAATACTTTGGTTCATTTTATAACTCCTTCCTTCACACTGTCCAAACACCCTGACATCACTACCATACATTCTCACACAGCCCATGTAAGCATGGGTAGAGGTAGGTCCTACTGGGTCGAAGACAGACCATTATAACCCTCCAGTAGAGATGTCAATGTTCAGTAAGTACCAAAAACACAGATAGGGAAATTATGCCCATGATGAAAATGGAATTATCTGTTTTCAGGTCAATATCTCAGATTCAAAGTAGATGAACATGGTGATCTCATTGATCCATACTAAGACGACAAACAAAACGAGCAGAGAGCATAGACAGAGGATTGACTTTCTGCAGGCCAATCCAGCATTTCTTCGCTAAAATGTCAAACATACTATTCTAAGCTTCAAACATAGGGCTAATTCTTATGGATTTCACTTCAGCAGTATTACTAGTTTCAAGATTGTAATTAAGCTGTAACAGTAGGGCATGGGATACATCATCGCCCATACAGATTTCAAAAAGCCTCTGCATGTACTGCCAGTTGCTAGAAGCTTATCACCTTGGTATCACTGGGTTTTATATAATTTCAAAGAGAAAAGTAATACATTTTGTGCGTTGTTAAAATTTCACTTTCAAGAAAATTTTCATAATAAACACCCATAAAGTATATTAACAGAGCCTACTTCATATTACCACATGAACACAGCTTTCCTGCTCATATTCAATATCTATATGGTTAGGTAGTGAGGTTCTAGAATAGTTTAAAAGCCTCCAAAAAACACACACTCATCATTCAGAGTACTGTGTTCCATTATTGCTATTATTATCATGGAAAGTCATTACGTGTGTGTGTGTGTGTGTGTGTGTGTGTGTGTGTGTGTTTGTGTGTGTATGTATGTAAGAGCTCATGTTGGGTGGCAGCATCTCATGTATAGTATGTGAGTTCCTTTCTTTGTGATTTAACACAAGGAGGGATGTGTGTGGATCTGGCCATTACGTGAGTGACTTAGCACAACAGGAAGTTCCTCAGCTGACAAAGGAAATAATTTAAGTTCTAGGCTTTGACCTGGGATTCTCAGTTCTCAAGTATCACAGGCATTGTGCTGATTGAAATAAAGCCAGCAGGAAGTTAGCAAATAAAAATACGAGAGGAAGAACAGGAGAGGTTCTAATAGTCTCCTCATTTATAACAAAGGAAAGTTCAGTCTCCAATTTCAAGTGATGTAACAACAGTCAGTGACTACTTTCCTGAGAGAAATAAAACAGACTATTCTTGTACCACAAGAAATGGGCTTTGCAGCATGCCTATTAAATGGTTGTGTTTTATTAAGCCATCATGTTTGGGCAATGGTTTCTTGGGCAGGATTATGATGAAATGGAAGAAGGAACATCAACAGATATAAGTATAAAGGAAATTAAGAACTGTTGGTGGCTCCTAGATTTGGCTAAGATATAGAGACCCATAGCTTTGGAGATATGTTCTTTAGCTATGGTGGAAAAATAATATCAATATCCCCATCCCTTTCCTTCCCTATCCTTCCTTCTTTTCCTCTTCTTTAAATTTTCTTCTCTGGAGGTTTTGTTAGAAACAAATAACCAGAAAAAATGATTGGGCAGAATGGGGAGGCTGGGGCTGTTGCATCACAAATTCAAAGCCAGCCTAGTCTACAAAGTGAAATCATGCATTCCTGTGCTTTTACAAAAAATGATAAAACAAAAAGCTATAAATTATTTCATTAAAAAATATGAAGCATTGTCATCTGAGTGGAATTAGAGAACAGGTGTGATCTATGTGGATGCCTTGCACACATCATAACCATACAGTTCACATTCATCTAGTGATGCCTGCCATGATGCTAGGAATATTTTGCATCTCTAAACATACTGAGAAATGTGTACATACTTCATATGCACAACTTCATACCATGTGTTTGAATCTTTCTTACTCAGTCTTCACAAAACCTGTGAAAAGAGCTGCTATTGGGAATTTATATTAGTGATCCAATACAACATAATTCACAAGACAACATTACAAAACTGATTGCAAATACAGGTTTTTGTATGCATCCCTTAACAGATGAAATTTGTTACAGCTTGCTGATAGGTTTCACAAATGAAATGTTCCCTCAATACAACAAAAATTATACTTTTAAATAAATAACATAGACACAGATACATATACTCCTTTCCTATAGCTACTGTTACTTACATCGCTTCTTTTATCTTCTTACCTCTTCCTTTAGACAGACAGTATGTAACTCTCACTCATGGGCAGTAAGTTTCTCTTTTCAGTTTTCAAAATACATGCCTTAATATATTGTAGATATGGTTACTTATGATGTAATTTGGTTGATTTTATTGTTGTAGAAGAATTGTGCTGCTTTATATTGCAAAAGACTTGGTGTGTACATAAAAGCAAATGAAAATCACAGAGAGGAATGGTTGTGTGTGTCTGGCTATATGACAATGAATATTTAGACACATTCCAATCTGTGTAGAGCACAGCAAAACAGAAATATTCCTGGCCTAGAATCTGTCTTAAAACCATCTTCTATCAACCATATTAAACTTCCTCTGAAATATCATTTGTTACTCTCAAATTCTATTCCACATAAAAAGCAACAGTGCTATTAGGACAATCCCACATTAATAATTATATTATAAAAATACACTAGTGTTTTTAATGCCACTGGCCTTTGATAATTAATTCTAACACAATTAAACTTATCATCCTAACAACCTATTCTGCAAAATAGCAAAGATATGATATTTACATCAATGGTGCTTTGAAACTAACATTTTTCCTTCAGGGATAAATAGTCACAGTTTCTAGTCTATTTTCTTGACAGGTTATAAATATTCTCAGAAGTAACTGCTTTGATCTTGCCTTAAAAACTAGGGGCAAATAAAAGGGAAAGAATACTGGGGCTACATGCATTGTCACATGAATTGTGCTATCACACTTGACAGTTTAATTACACTCTTGTTATTTGCATTTCTCCTGTTACTTCATTCTTTAGAATCCTAGCTAACAGCTTTCTACAAAATGATACTTTGCAGCCGATTTGGATTTTTTTTTTCTGAATAAAATCTTATCTTAGTTTCTTGTTGAGCTAGATAAATTCAATCAACAACAACCATATGCCAAAAGTTTTGAAGTTCGTTTGAATCAACAACTTCTCAATGTCTCCATTCTTGGTTATGCATAATGCATGTCTACAAATCAAAGAATATTCTATAACAGACAGGGAATTCAAGGGAATGTCTATGGAAATGCATTGGGGGAAATAATCAAATTGTGTTCAGCAGACTTAGAAAATTGTTATATACCATTTCCTCTACCATCACCTACCTAATGATAAGAAAAATGTCATCCAATCAATTTGCAGTTTCCCACACAGGCATTCATCGATGCATAAATTATTTGAATACTGTATGTTCTGTGCCCTTTAATAAATGTTAACTACTTTCACATTGTAACCAACATGAAACATGTTATTTTAGTCCTGTTTGAGGACAAGCAGAACCACCTCTGCTTGTCACATGGTACAACACAGATGAATCTAAACTGGCAAAACCCCACTTTCTAATTTTTCCATATGATCAACTAGTCCAGCTACATTTCCACCATACTCTGGAGGACTTCTGTGATGCTGAGGAAATGAAGCCAAGTGCCACGTAACATGAGTCTGTGTAGATTCTCTATTCTGGCCAAAATCCCCACATAATCCATATTCTACAACTGAAGTGTGGATGCCGAACCACCAAGCAATGTCACAGACTCAAGAAGCTGTGTTCTATGGTTAGCAAATTGTTCAATCAGTAGCTCTGGGTGAGGTGTTTGTTCTGTGAATTTCTGGTAAACATCCTTTCTAACAAAGGCAATGCTGCTTATGAGTCGAGACCACTGAATGAGAAGGATTCCCTGGGGAAAACTGGACCCTTCTTAAGAGTGTTTTGACAAAACTACCTGTCTACTATTAGGGAAGAGAGAATTTCTGGGTTTTATTCTCCCTCCTGTTAACTGAAGAATTACATAACTTCTGAGACTAAGTCAAGAAGCAATTTTCTTTTCTTAGTCAAGGATTAAGGAAGAGATGAGGGGAAATAAAGAAAATAAAAAATTAAGAGCTTCGAGGACTTCTGGAAGACAAACTGTCTTGGTGCGATAGCAAATACATGCATTTTTTTTTTCCTGAAAAGAATGAGAGACAGCTTCAGTCTGCTGTTTCTACTAATTTTAGAATTTATATCTACTGCCCTTCAATATGTTTTTTTCTCAATTTTAGAGGTCATATATAAGTATGCAATTAGGGTAATTTGTGAAAAGATTGATGAGCAGTTTCTCTTGGGGACTTACAATTAAGTTCCTTATTCAAATGTAAACAGAAAGTCCCTACAATTCCTGTTTTCCTATGAATGCTCCAATAAGTGTACAATTATGATGCTACTTTTAAGAAGAACCTTTCTATAAATTTAGAACAGTTTACAGAATCCTATCCTAATTGTTAAGTTTATTTTGCTTATGGCAGAGTGTTTGATACAAATGCATTCTAGCTACAACAACTGCAAGTCACCTGTCAAGATCTAATCAGTCCTTAAAGTAAAACCATCAAGCCGGGCGGTGGTGGCGCACGCCTTTAATCCCAGCACTCGGGAGGCAGAGCCAGGCGGATCTCTGTGAGTTCAAGGCCAGCCTGGTCTCCAAAGCGAGTTCCAGGAAAGGCGCAAAGCTACACAGAGAAACCCTGTCTCGAAAAACCACAAAAAAAAAACAAAAAAAAACAAACAAAAAAAAAAAACCATCAAGATACTATTAAAGTTATCAAGAATGCTTGGCAACTCACAACAAATGCAAGGCTTTCTATATATGTGATTATTCTTTGTCAAGCCACAGGGGAATCTCAGATCATGGAAAGAAATGGAAATTTTTCTGATCCACATGTTAGTTATTTATGTACCTGAAATACACTAGCTTTGGCATAGTATACATATATAATTCAACATGAAGAACTATATGTAGTAGTTGGTGATGATGATAGCAAGATGACTATGTGAGGTCAGGAAAGATAAACAAAGTACCAGGCCCTAGAACAAGAAAGGTTGGTATGAGTAACAGAAATGGTTATCCTTAACATGAATACATGGGCCTGCCTCAATGATACAGTCAGCTTAGAGAATAGTATATTAGGTAGAACAGCACACACTTAGTCTCCAGGATCAGCATAGAGCAGGGGTTGAGAAAGAAGCTGTGTGTTTCACCACTACAAGACAGTGACACATATTTTCTACCCTGTTACCTCACAATTGATACTGAATAGTAGAATCATGGATTTTGAATGTGTTAGCTTTCAAATGATCACAACATATTACTGGTCAAATAAAATTATTTAAGCAGCAAATAAAATGGCATGTCTATATGAAATGTTGACAGGTTATTAAACTATTTTTGTATTTTAAATGAACAATATCTAAAAGCACTTCTATCCAGTTAAAATGGGTAGTTCATGTTCATTCCCATCTTCATACAATGATTTTTTTATCATATCCTTCTTATACAAAGCTTCCATCTGAACACTCTGCAGTTTTCTTGTTTGAGTGATTTGATGTGTTACTGTTCTATTGTCTCTGGATAGAACGTTTTGCTTTAGGCAACTTAACATCTAGTTATTTAAGGTAAAACACTAATGCATTCATATATAGTATTTATGAAGCTAGCTAAAATCTCACTTTCAAAATGTTACATATAGAGTATTAAAATGTAAATATATTCTATAACCATAAATGTGGTATATATGCCAGTGAAAAAACACACACCAACAAAGCTCAGTTTTAATACTATTGAAGAAGGAGCTGTTATTCCATTTGTGAGTCCCTAGCAGTCTCCATACAGAATAACAAGTTCACATAAGCACTGGCCATTTTTCAGTGAAGGATTCTGCAGATGATGGCAAAGAGATAGTGTCCCTCAAAAGGGACAAATGTGCACTGTAAAATATATGTAGAGAGATGTGGCCTCAGCAGGCCCAGCAATGGGACAATTTTCAAAGAAATAATCACTCTGATTGTTCTGCCAAAGCCAAAGAGAATGAGAATATCCAGTAAACTAAATGTCTTCTTCTGAATGATTGGTCTTTAAATATGCCTTATATATGATCTACACCCTTTCACTGTCTAGAAGAAAGCACGTGACAGCCTGAAAGGACATAATATATGTATCTGCACCTTGGCATCTCAAAAATCATTATATTTTAAATAAATTGGACATGTGTTAATCTCTAAGCAACTCATTATAGGTAAGAGATGTTTTGGAGACTATAAATATTCCAAATCAACAATTTACAGCTTTATCTCCACTGGTTAGCTTTGATAGTTCTAGAAGGAGGTAAAAAGTCATGATCCTTCTTATCCTGGTTGTAAACCCTCTGACATACTACACATCACATCACAGCACAACACAATACAATACTGGCTGTCTTGAAAAGACATGACCACTGTAGCAATAGTGGAACAACACCAAGGTAATAACCAACCACTTTGAATGGATTTAAGGTCTACTCCACAAGATGAAATGAATACCTGGCACCATTGTTGAGCCAAGAACCCTTAGCTATACAGGTAACCTACATCTATTATTCTGCTAAATGGTCAAAGTACTAAAATGACTTCTAGTGGTTTATTGTTGTACTCAATGAATAATTCATGGATCAATGTCCATCAAAGAAGTTTCTATCTGCAATACACATTTAACACAGAAAACCACAATTGGCCAAGGAGCAGAGAATAAGAACCAGTAGAATTCTCAGTCCTAAATGGAACATACATATTATATTCCCTCTTATTAAGGCTCAGAGATCTTTGAGGAAGAAGGAGTGAAGAGACTGTATGAGCTATAAGTAGTAAATAAACAGAAGGAAAAGTGTCCTGCAAACCCAATAGGGCAGCTGTCCTTTTGAACTCACAGTGTGTATGACAGAATGCACAAGCCCGTTATTAATACACTTCCAAGTACAGAAAAAAAATGAGCTCCCTACATTAGATAAAAGAGTAAGTAGAGGAATAATTCAATTTTGAGCTTATCCAGGCTAAGTCGAGCATTGTTTGAACTATCAGGATAATTAAGGTCAGAGAATTGCAGCAATAGTTGTCTAAAGCTTTTATCTTGTACACAGGTAACATCAAACCCAATCCTTCAGGAACAGAGTTAATATTAAGTTAAAATTCTAGCTCATAAAAACACAGAGGACTTTAGTGGGCATGTTTTCTACTATCTCAGTTAGGCAGCCATGGATATAAAATCATGAGCACACAAATCTGTTTATACAGATTGCATCTGTGACCAAAATAACTTCATTTCCACAAAGAGAGAAATACAAATGCACATATAAGCTAAAAGAGCCAGACTTTCATCCTGCAAACTTTTAAAATAAGTTTTCAAAAAAATTTGGATGAAATATACCATCTATTATTCTTGTTATGTATATACAGCTAGTAAACAGTCTTTCCTAAGTTAAATTAGGGTTACTTTAAGATCGTAGGAATTATTGTAAAGCCTTGTGTCACATCAATATCACCAAAATACAAGAATAGAATAGGATCCTTGAAAAGCAGCTGAGACATTTTTTACAATGAATTTTGTGATTGCACTTTACTAGACATTTTGATTCAACATAGCTCTAATTCTAGGAATTGACACAGAAAGGATGGGATGTTTAAATCACTGGAGTTAACACACACAATGCCTACTTAATACAATAAGGTGTCATTAAAATAGCTGCTGTCTTTCTAAGGACATTCTAATTTTAGTATTTTGTAGTCTAATAAATGAAAAACGCTTAAAGCTATAAAGATTAGCAAAAGTCAAAATTTGCCAATTCAACTAGTCTTTAACCCAAAATCTAAATATTTTTTGATTTCTGATATGACAACACAAGTAGAAAATTCCATACCATACCTCATTTGTAGACCAAACATTGATGCACACATATATACAAATAGAAAAATAGGATATAACATGTACTCTAAGTTTGTTCCAATCCTTACCCCTGCACATTTCCTTTGCTCACTACTTACTCTTTGGCTACTCCTTTTTGTTCCCCAAAGCAGTTTCTATTCTACTTAGTGTTATTATATATACATGATCTTATTTATCTATAAAAACCCCTTGGACCCACAAATGAGAGTAAGTATGTGGTATTTGTTTGTTGAGGCTGCCTTAATTTGTTTAATATGAGCAAATTCAGTTGCTTCCACTTTTATGCAAATAATGTAGCTTTACTCTCTTTTACAACTGAAAAATTTTATATATATATTTTTCTTTATCCATCTCTCTGTTGACAGACACTTATGTTGGTTCCATAATTTAGCTATTGTGAATAATGCTGTGACAAATATTTATATGCAAATATCTCTATAATATGTTGACCTCTATAGACTTATGGGTAAATATCCAGGACAAGTAAAGCTAGGTAATATGGGGAAATCTATTTGGGGGTTTGTGAGAAACTTTAGACTCATTCTGTAGTGCCTGCAGTAGATTACATTCCTATCAGCAGCATATGAAGGTTCCCTGTTGTCTGCACCCTCACCAGCAGTTATTCTCCTAATGACTAGCATTCTGACTGAAATACGGAATCTCAATACAGTGTTAGCTTGCATTCCTTTCACAGGTAATGGGGTTACCAGTTTTTGATATGTTTACTGACCATTTGTACCTTATCTTTTGTTTCTTTTGCCAGGCAGATGCTTCTTAATTTTACGAGGCCCCATTTGTTGACTCCTGTCATTATTTCATCCATGATTGAAAACCTAGTAAAGAAGTCCTTGCTTATACCTGTATCTTGAAGTATTTCTGACACTTCCTCCCATAAATTTAAGTCTTAATAAATAACTATTGGATTTGTTTTTTGTGTAGAGTGCTTGTAGAAGTCCAGTGTTTCCGGAACCATCCACTGAAGAGGTTCTTTCCACAACCACATAGTTTTAGCATCTGTCATAAAGAATGTGCCTACAGTTGCATTGGGTTTGAATTTTTGTGACAGTATTAGGCTGATTTTTGCTAATAGGGCTCTGTATTATAGGTGGAAATCAGGTAAGGTGATATATCCAGCATTGCCTATTTTGCTTAGGATGGTTTTGCTATGTTGGATCTTTTCTGATTCTCTATTAGTTTTAACATCTTTTTTATATTTCTGTGGAAGTGGAATTGGGATTATGATTGATATTATATTGAATCTGCAAATGTTGTATGGCCATTTCACAATGTTAATGCTTCTAATCAGTGGACATGGGGTTATTTCCATCTTTTAATAAATTTAATTTCTTTTTTCTACACATTAAAGTTGTCATTATAGAGGTCTTCCTCTTCCCTAGCTGGCTATTTCAAGGTATACTTTTTTGAGGTAACTCTAAATTGGATTATTTTTCAGACGATTTCATCAGGATGTTTATTATTTGTATATAGTAAGGCCATTTATTTGTATATATAATGTTGTATCCTGCAACACCAGTTACAGAGTTCACCAAATTTAAGAGCTTTCTGGTGATGTCTCTAGAATCTCTTATGAATAGAATCAAATCATTGGCAAGTTCTTGCCTCTATTTCTTTGTTTCCTATTTATATCCCCTTTATTTCTTTTCTTGTCTTATTACTCTTGATAAGACTTCAAGCTTTATGTTGAATATGAGTGGAGAGGATGGAGACCCTAGTTTGTTTTTCCAAATTTTACATTGCTATAAAAACTACAGCTATTTAGGCATCACCTACTACTCCAGATAGCATTTATCCCAATTTCCCTGGTTTATTCCCCAGAAATTCTAACAGACCATAGCTGTCAGTCACACACTACCTTTCTAGTCTTCCACAATACTTTCTTTTTGAAAAATAAAAATTCTGAAAGCTAAATGCTTTTGCCTTGTGAAATTCAGACAATACTTGTAAACAGTATTGGAACTTATAAAGAGAAATTAGTAGAGCCACTATATTTGAAAACTGCTCTCTAATAAAATATAAAATACATGTCAAAAGTCTAAACACATACAACCTTGATGCAGAATTTTGTTATAGTCTATATTAAATGCCTAAAACAGTGATATATCTTTGTGCTTGTACAACAATAATATGCATATAAAGATATTTACCACAAATTATTCATCCTATCAAAAGACTAGACAAATTACCATCTTTTAACATTGTGACAGCTAATAACATAACCTAGTAAGAAGAAATAGTAGATGACTATTAGAAATAGGAAAGTGGAGCTCTTTATGGAGGAGGAGGAATTTGGAAAAAAGTCTTTCAATGAGAATGGGAGAGAACAGTTAACGTTACATCTCAGAAGGATTGGCATCATGAGGGCAGCTTTCCCTTCCCAGGGAGAGGGAGTTACTGCTTAAGGCAGATATTTGTACAATTTGCACTGTGCTTTCAGAAACAGACTGCTTTTGCGTGTTTGTTTTGATTGATACTCTCTACTTCATATTTCATGGCAGGATCTCTCACTTGAACACAGAGATTGCTGAATTAGTTAGCCCAGTTTGCTGTCTTGTTCCAGGGATTTCTAGTCTCTGCCTCCCAATGCTACAATCATAGGCAACATGATATGTCTACCCAGACTTTAAATATGTGCTAGGAATCTATATTGTGATCTTTAAACTGTGTAACAATCACTTTACAAACATCATTAAACAAGACCGCTCATTGTGATCATACTGTCTTCATTTGAAGGCAAGCAAGGAGTGATATATGGGGTCATTTGGAGGGAGGAAAGGGAAGGGATAAATGTAACTATATTATAATCTCAAAAAAAGAAAAGAAAAAAATGTCTAAATGATAGCTACTGTTAAACATGGTGGTAAATGACCCAGTGATCTGCAGTTTTGAAGCAAGAGGAACACGAGTTTGTGCAAGGATCAACTAACTATGTGGTAAGAGGTAAAGTTTGGCAATGTAGTGAGCATCTGTCTTGATAGAAGTGGGCCTGGGATGTAGTTCAGTGGTAGAACAGCTTGCCCTTGCGTAGCATAAACAAAACCCTAGGTTTGATTTCAATAATGCTAAAATTTACATATGCATTATATATTATAGACGGTACATATATACTCTAAGCATACAAGGTTTAAATGGTTTCTAAGATAAAAAGTGATAATTTAGCGTAGGGTTAAGTATAGTTATTGCTCCCCTAGTTATCATTCTATATTAAGACAGCATCTACAGAGTGGTATATCTGGCTAGTACTGGAATATTTGGCATGTAGATCCTAGGGGAAAGTTGTTAGATCACTGTGGATATGGCTTTGTAAGATAGTTCTAATAAGGCTAATATACAATGAAGAAACCTAGTCCTACACATTCTCTTTCCCTCATCTCCTGGGAGAGATGCCAGGAGCCACCCAAGGGAGGAGAAGGCATGTAGTGCACTATGTGTTACTGTGTTTGTCATTGGCTCTCAATAGTTTTAAACTACTATAGATTCTAGGCCCTTAAGCTTCTAAAACTGTCGACTTAAGAAGACTTTACTCTCTGTGTCTAATCCATTAGATTCTAATGTATTTTGTCACATAGTACAAAACTCATACACAATACATATTAGATATAACAATTTTAATTACATGAGTGTGTAAATAAAATGCATCTGTAAGTCTATGAATCAATAACAAACCTTGGAAATACACATATGGATTGGCTTTTGAATTTAATCAGAAAGTATTAGCAAGGCTGCAGGTGGAGTGGTGGGTCTAGTAAAGAAAGATCTTGCTTTTCTCAAACTTACTTGCATAAATATACATCCACAAATTGGGAGAGACAAAAATTTTCCTTAGTGTCTCTCCCAGACACACCAGTGAGAAATTACATGCCAGAGGAACTCAGTGATAAGAAACAATCTCCTTCACACATAATATGTATAGTATCCTTGTATATGAACTGATGTAGAACCTACCTCTAGTATACAGAGGAAAAGAAACCTTAGACAAAAAGGGCAATTTGAAAGCAGGGCCTATATTTGTATTCAATTATATTTACCTTCAAAGCCTGTGGTCTAACTTCTGTATGACGCATGCTCTTTAGAGGCTAGTTACAAATATGTATTTCTACACTTTGTTTTGAACTTTTGCACAGATGTTTAGTGTTGAATTTAGCCCTCCCCAACAATTTCTAAATGGATGGTGCCCTTCATAACAAAGACTCCTGTGGTGATATTTTATTTGTGCTGAAATGTGATATTTTATTTGTATGCTAATAAATAAAGTTTGCCTGGAGATAAGAGGTCATAGCAAGCCATAAGCAGAAGTCAGGCAGTGGTGGTATATGCCTTTAATCTGATCACATGCCAAGCAGAGTCTCTGTGTGTTCAAGGACACAGCCAAGCATGGTGACATACTCCTTTAACCCCAGTACCAACCATAGAGACTCACTGGCTGAATTACTACTTTGTTAATTGCTCTTAGGTCTGTTACCATTCTCCATTTACCAGATTTTTTTAAATAACAAGTAAAGGAGAATTCCAAGGGCTGGTTGATTCTTCAATATGCTGAGCATTTAACTGCTCTTGTACCAGCTCTTCTAAAGCCTGCAGTTTCTCTGTTGTTAAAGGCCATTTCCGAAACCATACAGGCTTGTCTTATAGTATCCATGTATATGAACTGATGTAGAACCTATCTCTAGTATACAGAGGAAAACAAACCTTAGTCAAAAGGGGCAATTTGAAAACAGGGCCTATATTTGTATTCAATTATATTTACCTTCAAAGCCTGTGGTCTAACTTCTGTATGACGCATGCTCTTTACAGGCTAGTTACAAATATGTATCTCTACACTTTGTTTTGAACTTTTGAACAGATAGTTAGTGTTGAATTTAGCCCTCCCCCAACAATTTCTAAATGGATGGTGCCCTTCATAACAAAGACTCCATTTCTGGTAGGAAAGAATGAAAAGCCAGAGAAAGGGGAAGAGTGCTGGGAAATGCTGTTTTCTAGACATGCCATTGTAGCCAGATTTCCTGTGTCCCAGCCTGCTGGCAGTCTGGACAAATCTCTCCCACTCGCATCCCCCAAGTAAACACACAGAGGCCTATATTAATTATAACTGCATGGCCGTGGCTCAAGCCTTTTGCTAGCTAGCTCTTATACGTTAAATTAGCCCCTAACCTTGGTCTCAACAATTCTCACTCATATAAACCCTCCTCTTTCTTGCTAATTGGACTCCCAGAGCTCCATCCAAGGTTGGATAAAGCACAGGAACAAATAGCCAAACGAATGGAAACACATGAACTATGAACGGATGGCTGAGGGGTCCCCAACTGGATCAGGCCCTCTGAATGGGTGAGACAGTTGATTGGCTTGATCTGTTTGGGAGGCATCCAGGCAGTAGGACCGGGTCCTGTGCTCATTGCATGAGTTGGCTATTTGAAACCTGGGGCCTATGCAGGATCGCTTGGCTCGGCCTGGGAGGAGGGGACTGGACCTGCCTGGACTGAGTCTATCAGGTTGATCTCAGTCCTCATGGTGGCTTTGCCATGGAGGAGGTGGGAATGGGGGAGTGGGCTGGGGAGAAGGTGAGGGGGGCGGGAGGGGGAAGAACAAGGGAATCCGTGGCTGATATGTAGAACTAAATTGTATTGCAAAATAAAAAATAAATAAATAAATAAATAAAAAATTAGCCCCTAACTATTCATCTATGCATCGCCACATGTTCAGTGGCTTTACCAGCATCCCAATACATGGAGCTCCTTGAGTGGCTCCTGGCATCTCTCCCAGGCTTCTTCCTGTCTCTCTCTTTGAATTTCCCACATGCCTCTAAGCGGCCTTGCCATAGGCCAAATCTTTATTTATCAACCAATCAGAGCAACACACATTCACAGCGTACAGAAAGACATTCCCCCATCATGCCATGGCAGTAGCACACATGAACAACAACTGTGATTACCTGTACAAGACTAGGGAAGTTAAAAAATTCCAGCATTTTGTGTTGGAAAAACCGATCAGTAGTTAAAAGAATTTACCTTTAAGGACCTGAATTTGTTTCCCAGTACTCACATTTGGCAACTCATTATTGCCTGTAACTCCAGTTCCAGGAGGTTTGACCAACACTCTCTTCTGCCTCTCTGGGCACCTGTACATGCATACACACACACACACACACACACACACACACACACACACACACACACACACACAAAGTAAATAAATAAATAAACAGTAAATAAATAAATAAATTAAATGTAAAAAAAAATAGTTTTTAAAATTGTAGCATAGTTCTTAACGTCCCACCCCGAGCTGAGGACCCTACTGGCTTGGGTGGCTAAGGGGAGATGTGAATCATTTCCTGTAGTGAGTGGCAGCCACTGGTACATTGCCTGTGCCTCGGGAGATGAATCCACTCCAGTTCATATATGGGAAGCATTGCAGGACTCAGTGGGATAGAAATATACTATTAAAATTCAAAAACTAAAGCACAGAGGAAATGTAGTGGGAAAGGATATGTCCTGGAGTGGTCCTAGGTGAGACTAGAGGGATAGAGTGAGGGATGGAACTTATCAACATTTATGTCTAAATGGGTGTCATTTTCAAAAGCATGCATGAAGATAAAAATAATTTTCAAATAGACCTCCCTTGTTCTTGTTGGTTATTTTTGGGGCTTTTTTTTTCATTCTTTTGTTCCTGGGTTTTGTTTTGTTTATGTTTTCTTATTGCTGTTGTTGTTCAAACTCTTTCTGCATTGGGTTGGAAGTAAGAGCCATTATCAGGCCTGTGTAGAAAGCTTTTCTGAAGCACAGGACTATTCACATTGTGCATTGTGCTCCTTTTGTTTTAAAGCTCTCAAAAATAAATAAATAAATAAATCAAACAGGGTCAACAATTATTGTGATTATTTACACACAGTAAGAGGTAGTGAATCATGGTTGATATAGCTAGTAAGTAATAATGTAGAATCCGACCTCTGTTCATAGCTTCACAAATGCTTTTGAAGTATGACTTTACTGAGCCTCTTAACCTCTGCAAATCTTCTCTTGAAAAGGACAGCTACAAAATATACCATCCTCTGTGGGATATTATGAGCTGTCATTAATTAATGTTTTGTACAGCACTTTTAGATTTGCTTTGAATGATGCTACATCAATGCAAAGTATCAGTGAGCCACTTCAAAATCAAATTGTCTCCTGCTCCAGGGACTCAGGCAAAGCCTGTACTTGGCTGATAATGAAGCCAGTTCATTGTGCATGTTCTGTTTTTGTGGGTTTTTTTTTTTCCTGAAGTTAGTCAGGGTGGAGTTTATCATACTTGCATTTTAATGAGGCCATTTGCAAGTCTAAGAATAATATAAGTAAATACTTTTAATTCTCAGTTACTTGAGCTGAAAAGTTAATTCACGGATTAACTGTGGTGCAAATGGGCAGGGGCCTTGATGCTTGCTCAATGCTCTTTAGTAGCCAAGCAGTGACTGACTGGCCTTGTAGGCCCTGGTCAGGGGGCAGAGTAAGAACAAGGATGCCTAGAGAGTCTCTCTGACAGTGAGGGGAGGTCTAGACTTCCTGTCCTTTCTCTGCATATGATTCTTCTGTCTTTAAGAAGCCCGAGGCTCAGCCTTAGCATCTCCATAAGCAGCCAGCACAGAAAGAAAGAGAACAATCACATCATCTCAACTATAGTCAGCTCTAATAACTCTGACTGTCCCCTAAAAGACAACACTGCTATGCCTCAGTGGAAAACAGAGGCACAAATTCAGTAGTCCATCCAATCATATCATCTGAAAATAGATCACTGACTTATTTTAGTCACTCTATAGCCTGAGGTCTCCTGTCTACTCACTGAACAAAACTTCACACTTCTGTATTCACTAGTATTAACAGAGGCGTATATTCTTCTGTGTGTAGGGGGAAAATTAAAGCAATTTACTTCAATAACATTAGAGAGAAAATAGTGAATTAAAGTCACTATATACTGCTCTTACCCTGCTATGGTTTTGTGTCTATCATACAGTCCCTCCAAGTTAATATCTCTGGCGAACCGACATTCATCGTAGTTCTTCTAGCTAAAGAGTCTACTTCCTATCACAATTGTTTACAAAACTCATTGCTCACCACTTTTGAAAAAACAGGATAATTTATGTAAACTAGAACAAAAAACATTCAAATTAGGTTTTATCATATAAATAACATTTCCCAGCAACTTAAAAATTTTTAACAAAATATTTTGCACGTAATTTCAGGAAAAACTTAAAATACAGCAGGAAGTGAAAAAATGTGTTTAGCCTCAAAGGTAAGAAGTCATGCTAATCAGATAAATAGTGATAAAGTATTTATGCCAAAATTTCTTTAAGGAAATCTAAAAGAAACTGCATTATAATTATATGTTGTTGTTATTTGAATTTTTTTCAACATGAGAAAATTAGATATTTAGCATTAAAATATAATTAGAGAAAATTAACACTAGAAATTCCATTAGAATTAGGATCATATTTCCATTAAGTTTATTATGAAAATAATATAGGTTTAAGTATGAATATTTGCTAGTCAATATCAAACAAAGTTTTGGTTATACAGTTTTTGTACTTTACAACCAAAGTTAATGGTTGTATTGATTGAAAGTGCATATTTCTACATTTTTATATATTTCCTATTAGAAAGAATATAGGTTGAATTCAAGAACAAAAGTAGTGTAGACTATCATTCTGCCCAGCACAATCAGAGTTTACAATTACAGGCAATCTAAGCAACAAAAACAAAGTAAATTTCATAACATGCAAAAACAAAGAAAATTCTATAACATACAAATGAAAATGTCCATGTGAATACTGATAAGTAAGCAAGAAACTAGACCGTATCTATCACCATAAATAATAACAAAGCAAAATGGACAGACTTAAATATGACTCAAAACTGTGAAGTCACCAAAAATAAAAATATAGGAAAATGGTTTATGACATAAAAGTAGGCAACAAATTTTTCAAAAGACCTCAAAACCTAGGGTAACAAAATTCAAAGCTAACAAGCCATAGGTATGGAATCAAATTGAAGGGCTTTTGTACAGCTAAAAGAAGAATTAGCAGTGAGGGGATAACCCACAGCACAAGAAACAATAATTCTAAGTAATTCTCTGTGTGTGTGTGTGTGTGTGTGTGTGTGTGTGTGTGTGTGTGTGATCAGATTTTGTACTAGAAAGGGGCCACAGAGGGGAAGAAGAAATCTTAAGAATGGTAAACAAGAGAGGATGATATAGTATGTGTGATATGAAAACATAAAGGAAGACTTTCTATAGAAAGAAAAACCAGAAAGAATGATGGAAGGGGGATGTGAGAGGTCAATGAAAGAGAAAATTAATAAGGAAAATAGAACAATGATATAAATGGACGAAAAGATTCTAGTGAAACACATCAGTTTGTGTGCTAACTTTAAACAAATAATAAAAACAACTACTTTTTTATTAAATTTTCTATTCATTTTATATACTAACCACAGATCCCACTCTCCTCCCTTCTCCTGCTCCCCAGTTAACTATTTTTTAAAGACCTGAATATACACATTCTCAAAAGAAGATATATAAGAGACCAAAATCACACAGAAAATATACATTAGTAATTTTTAAAAGTGTAAATCAAAACCACAAAGAGATATCATTTCACTATAATTCAAATGACGTTTTTGAACACCCAAAGATAATTTGTCATGGGAATATGGAGCAAATAAAATCCTCATATACTGTCAGTGGGAATACTAATTAGTAAGGCCTTTATAGAGAATGAAAATGAATTTGGAGGGCATTAAGTAGAATAAGCTGATATTAATGTGTTCTCACCTTAAGAAACAATTGGACATGTATTGAAATTTTCAGAATGTATCTGTACAAGTTAAAGTATTTGCATATGTTAATGATCCTGTTTTGATCATTATATACAACATGAAAATATAAAAATATCATACCTGGCTCTAAAAGTATGTGCAATTGTTGTGCATTGATGAAAAGAAAACCTTAAAGTTGTGTTCTAGCATCTAAACTAGTTCATAGTACAAAATAAGAAAAAAGAATGTTTAAAGACTTTAAGGTTATTAAATTTTTAAAAGACAAACATTTTGTATGGATTCAGAAAAATATACTATTTAAAGCAGAAAAAATTTTAAATGACTGAGACAACATCAATTACTTTTTTAAAAAGTCTTTTCCCTCAAGCTTTATTTATTATGTATATAGTATTCTCCCTGCATGTATGCCTGCAGGCCAGAAGAGGGTACCAGATTTCATTACAGATGGTTGTGAGGCATCATGTGGGTGCTGGGAATTGAACTCAGGACCTCTGAAAGAGCAGCCAGGGCTCTTAACCTCTGAGCCATCTCTCCACCCCAACATCAATTATTTATTGGTGAAAATTTAAACATTAAATAATTATATATGTTGCTAACATTAGAGGAGACTTTACAACAAAAAGCTGCACATGCTATAGTAGGTGGAGATCACCATAATTTCAAGTTTTTTAATTGGTAGAAACACACTCCTCTCTATCTTAAAACTGTTCTTGTATCCTACATGCAAAATGAAAATTGAGCTTTATCTTTTTTTTCACCAGAGGATTGATCAGATTTTCATAAACTTGCTTTTAACACAGTAGTTCTCAAGCTTCCTAATACTGCAACCCTTTAATACAGTTCTGTATGCTGTGGTGACCCCAACCAGAAATTATTTTCATTGCTACTTCATTACTATAATTTTGCTACTGTTATGATTTATAATGTAAATATGTGAAATACAGGATATCTGACATACAACCCCTCTGAAAGGGTTGTTAGACCCTCAAATACGTGGCAGCCCACAGGTTAAAAACCACTGCTTTAGGGAAACATGTATATTTTGTACTCTGTAGTTGGTTGTTCTTTACTCTTTACTCTTTGGGGGACCCATCACCCAGCTCCCAAATAAATACACATGGAGTCTTACTATTACTTATGAATGCCTGGCTGAAGCATGGCTTGTTTCTTGTCAGCTTTTCTTAAATTCTCCTGTCTTCCTCTTACCTCTGGGCTTTTATCTTTCTCTATTTCTATAGTTCTGCTTCTTACTCCGTGGTTCGCTGTGTGGCTGGGTGGCTGGCACTTGATGTTCTCCTCCTTTTCTTGCTCCTGTTTGATCTTCTCCTCCCAGATTTCTCTTCCTATTTATTCTCTCTTCCAGCCAGTCCCACCTATCCTTTCTCCTGCCCTACTATTGTCCATTCAAATCTTTATTAGACCAATCAAGTGTTTTAGATAGACACAGTAACACAGCTTCACAGAGTTAAACAAATGCAACATAAAATAATGCAACACATCTTTGTATCATTACACAAATATTCTATAGCATAAACAAATGTAACACATCTTTAACATTCTAAATAGTTCTCATTCACTTGAAGTCAAAAGACTACTATATAAAGTAAAATCCCAGGTAGTCTCCTCAAGAAGAAAGGCTATATGAAAGACAGTTGCTTTTCTTCAGCCAATATCCAGTCCCAGTGTGTAGGTAGATTAAATGAGGTCATATTGGAAAGTCTTTAGAACTAGACAAAGCTGTGGAATGGCTGTGACCACATAAGTGTTTCTAAGCTATGCCAGAAGGAAAAAAAATCTAGTAAAAGAAATCTTGCACTGAAGACAGGTACTATAATTTAAATATTAACTGTCCAAAGAAAACCCATTCTGATTAAGACTTAGACTAGTGCTATTAGCAGGAAAGAATTAGGGTTAGGATCAGACTTAGGAAAATGTTTCGGTCACTGCAGACCTCCCCTTGAAGGAGGTAGTGGGATCCTAGGCCTTTCCTCTTCCCATCTTTTGTACACTAGCCACGAAGTGAAGAACTTGGCTTGGCCTCATCTTCCCACTTTGCTGTTTGTCTAAAATCAAGAGGTCAATTGATCAGCTCATCCAACCCCCATACTGAGAATACTGAGATGAAAAGTAAAAATTTCTGTTTATGTCAATTATCTCAAATGTTTTTCAATGTGTGGAATACTAAATAATACAACTGACAAACGAATGCCCAGAACACTGTTGTTCATAAGAGCAAAACTGAAATGAAGAACCAATGGCAAGTAAACTAGATGCTGTCACAGTCATAGGAGTATGGTAACTGAAGTTAAAATCAAGCCCATAGCAGGGAACATAAATGAACTATTCTACATATCATTAAGATACATGAATATGAGTAACATAACTAGGAATTGGTTAGCAATGGTAATTGGTCAAGTCATAGAGGAATAACTATGATTTGCTACATAAAATGTAAAGACATGAAAGTGTAACTATCTGAGGTGAAAATAATCAAAATCCCCTCTACTGGCTATATTGAAATATTCAGATAACTCTTGTCAAATGATGGTTACTTTACAGAATGTATTCTTGAATACTGAAACTTATTTCTCCCATCCAGCTATACCCATTTTGGTTTCTCTCTTTATTGCTATGTAAATACATTGGCAAAAGTAACATGTAGCATGATGGGTTTATTCTAACTCACAGTTCAAGGTACAGTCAGTCCATCATGGTGAAGAAAGGCTGGAAGCAGCATGTCATATTATACCCACAGTTGAGAACAGCAAGCAATTAATGCATAAGGTTCTCAGTTCCCCTTCTTAGTTGATACATTCCAAGATCCCAGTCAGGAAATGGTGCCATGATACTGGGCAGGTTTTCCTAACTCACTTGAACTGATCAAGATAATCCTCCATAGGAATGCTCAGACCTGTCTCCTAGATAATTCCAGATTCTGTAAGTTGACAATGAACACTATCATAACTCTCTGTCACTCTCTTCACGCCATAGGTGTCTCACTCTTCCCAGACTCTGGCAACATTTCCATGATCTATGTTTATAAGATCAAGATTTTAAGCCTCTCCGTGTCTGATCTGGACACTACATTTAACATACTGCCCTTCAGGTCTACTGATGGCACAAAAAAGATACTATTATTTTATAACTAAATTATACAGCATTGTATACACAGGAGAATAGACAAAGATACAGAGGTAAGTAGCTATAAATATATTTACATCAATGTATATATAGGTATCTCACATTTTTAATCAATTGTCACCTAGAATAAGTTGCTGTCTCGGCTTCTGTGAAATGTACTCTAATAAGACAGGAACGTGATCTCTTAATAGACTGAGCTTCTTTCATTAACATACATATAATATACACATTAGTGGGATCACTGGATCATATTGCAGGGGTTCTAGTCTCTCATTTTGGGGGGATGAGAGAGAGAGAGAGAGCGAGCGAGAGAGAGAGAGAAACAGAGTAGATATGCATATGAATGGCTTCCATGTGGAGGTCAGAAAACAGTTTTGGGATAATCAGTTCTCTCCTTCCATTATGGATTCCAGGTCACATATATTCTTACATGCTGAGTCCATCCACCGAATTTATTTTATTTTGTTTCACTGAGGCAAGGATAGCCTCTCGTGAATGTTTTTCTGGTCTTGCCTCCCCATTATAATGATTAAATGTATGTACCACTGTACCCAGCTCAGTGCATCTTGGATTTCAGTTCCCAGATGACTAATGATATGTAACATTGTACTTCGGATGCTTAGTCACCAGAGAATGTAACTATTTGATAGGAATAGAAGGGTTATGAGATATGGTCTGTTGGAGGAGGTGTGTCACTGGGGGTAGGCTTTTAGGTTTCAAAATCCCATGTCAGGTCCAAGCTCTTTCTCTGCCTGTGGATCAGGATGTGGCTCTTCAGCAAGTTCTCCAGCACCATGCTGCCATGCCAGTCACTCACCATGTTCCCCACCATGATGTCAATGGACGAAGGCTGTGAAACTGTAAGCAAGCCCCAAATTAAGCATTTTCCTTTTTAAGAGTTGCCTTGTGCTGGGTGGTGGTGGCGCATGCTTTTAATCCCAGCACTCGGGAGGCAGAGGCAGGCAGATCTCTGTGAGTTCGAGGCCAGCCTGGGCTACCAAGTGAGTCCTAGGAAAGGCGCAAAGCTACACAGAGAAACCCTGTCTCGAAAAAGAGTTGCCTTGGTCACAGTATCTTTTCACAGCTATAGAACACTAAGAAAGATTATATGCTATTCTCTAATAAATAGTTCTATTCCTGCTTGTGCAGATGGATGTGGTTCAACTCAGTAGGTCACAGAACAAAGTAAAGAGATGCAAATGTGGGAAAGACTTTTAGGAAAGAAATGTGAAGACTAACAGGGTGGGAAGGAGACAAGAAAGATGAGGATGAGAGTAATCAGAATTCATTATATAGATATATAAGATATTAATGTATATGAAACTGTGAAGGAATAAATTTAATAAAGATATAGAATTAAAATAACTCACTTTAAAAATGACAGATGATAATAAATACACCTCATTTTACTGCTTCAATAAAATTTACTTATACACTAATGAGAGTAACTCTTTTTGATAAATATATATGCTCCATTTTGATACTACTGGCTATTCTTCCAGAAGATACAGGTTCATCTACAGAAGTCATGTGGAATCTCATAACCATCTATAGTTCCAGTTCCAAGAGGCTCATAATTCTCTATAACTCTAGTTGCGGGATATCTTACCCCTATGTATCCCCTCCACTGGCACTAGGAAGAAGAGTTGTAAAGAGTCCAATGTGTAGGAAAAGTCACCATAGACATAAAATAAAAATCTTTAAATATTTTAAATAAACTCATGACATTGAATTTAATGAGTGAATACAGTGAAAAAATTGCTCTAAGATTTATGACTAGGACAATTTGAGGAATGAACTGACAATAAAAGGAAAGTTTAAGCTTAGAAAATTAAGAAATAATCAAATTTCAACATTATAAACATTTATAGTGTTGAAAGATTTATAATGTATGAAAGTTTCTCTTATATAGCTTTCATTTAAAATCCCAACTTTCAAGCAACTAGGAATCTAAAAAGTAGTGTAATTTAAAATAAAAATGTTGGAAAAGAGGTATAACATTTAACTTTTACTATTTATTAAAATAGAAAAGAACTGGAAAGTATTCATTTTCTTACTTAAATACAAGGAACATCAGTTTTCTTTATAAAACTTTAGGTTTTCTGTCAGGGTAAATAACATGAATAAGAAATAATAATGACTAAACAAATTACAGGAATATATGAAGTTTGACCCCCATATAACAATTCAAAGAAAACAGAACATGAAAATATTATTAGCTAAATTACCAACTGGCTATAAGTTCATTTTTAGGCATTTTGTCCAAATAAGTCATATTTTATTAGCAAAAAAATTCATAATCTTGAATAAAGTGAATGAACATTTCATATTAGGAAAAACAGCATCAGACTATATCAATGTGTTCTCTGACTTTCTGATACTGGACTTTTTAAAAGTCCTGCACGTAATTGCACACACTGATATGCATACTCTCATTCTTACATTCAGTTTTGAAGACACAAAGACATAGCTGGTGAGATGCCTTAGTGGGTAAAGGCTCTTGTTTCCAAGTCCCAGGACCCACATGAGAAAAGAGAAAACCAACTCCTGTAAGTTGTTCTCTGACCTCCACACATACACACAAACTATGACATTCATACAACCACACCAATACACACACACATGCACACACATGCATGCATGTACACACAAAAAAAAATATAAAAAGAAAGAAAGAAAGAAAAACAGAAAAAAAGAAATAAATAATAAATCAATGTAATTTAAAACCTTAAAAAGAAGAAAGCCCCTAGGCATCAGGGATCAGAGCCATAGCCAACATTTATATAAGTGCTGGAAGATGAACACTTTCAACAGCACCGGGAAATGTACCCCCTCTTTATTTCTAGGATTTCTTAATTACCTAACACTTCATTCATTGTGAATCCAAAAGTAGCCATGAAAACTAATAGCAGCACGCAGAAAATTTACTGTAGCACAAATCTTAAAAGGTCTTATTAATAAAAGCAAATCCAGGGCCAGCTACTGGGGTCAATGCTGGAAGATCAGAGAAGCAGAACAAGCCACAGCCACCTCACCTTGCCAATTCCTCAGCTGATCCTGTTTCCTCAGATTGAAAGCCTCTCAGCTGAACTGTGCTGCTCAAAAGCCTAAAAACTTAACTAGTCTTTAGTTCCTGATCCTCACGCTTTATATACCTTTCTGCTTCCTGCCATCACTTCCTGAGATTAAAGGCGTGAGTCATAATGCCTGGCTATTCCCAGTGTGGCTTTGATCTCACAGAGATCCAGGTGGATCTCTGCCTCTGAAACGCTAGGATTAAAGGCATGTGCTACCACTGCCTAACCTCTATGTTTAATATTGTGGCTGTTCTGTTCTCCGATCCCAGATAAGTTTATTAGGGTGCACAATATTTTGGGGAACACAATACTACCACATTTCTCCTTTTTTGTCTAAAATTTTAAAAAGCTTATAACTAATACAAGAAAAACTACATTCAATAAGTATATACAATATATACAGTCAAGAATTACATTAACAATGTCTAGTCCATTAACATTTGACAGATTCAGAAGAAAAACTCCATTATTATATAACAATGTCCAATCTATTAACATTTGATAAACTCAAACAAAATTTTTTTATTACATATCCTATTTAAAACAAGTGTTCCTTTTTTAAAAGTAGATTCAATAATTGACCTTTTTATCTTATCATATCCATATTCTCTTTTTTCTTTTCATAATAGATTCAATAATCTACCTTTGTCACTTTTATATCTTCCCCTTTTTCTTTTAAAAGTAGATTCAATGATCTACCCATTTATCCTATTATTTCTTTATCTTTTTTCTCAGAGTAGATTCAATGATCTACCTTATATCTATATTCTTTTTCTTTTATTTTCAAACAAAAACTCCAAATCTAATCTCCTTGCTCAGCTTTTTCCCTGACCATTAACAATTAACAACTTATAACCAACCATCATAAACAATGACAATATCCATAACTTATTAAACAACCAAAACCTCCCATTCCACATCTTGGGAATGTGGGCATTGTTTTCTTAAAATTACTTCCTGCTTTCTGGGGGTGAAGGCATCTTTAGGGAATCCTGAAAAGAAAATTTTGGGGTTAATTGTCAAGTCCTGTATCATTTGTTCAGTTTCTGGATAATGGGAAAGTGCAGGGCTTGTCACAAGTCCTTGTTCAGTAACCTATCAATATGGATCATCTCAGCTAGCCATCTTGAAATTGTCCTAAACAGTTTGTAGTCCAAAGTCGATCTTTCTGTGGTGTTAATGGCTTTACCATAGTCCATGTGGAATCATCTTTGTGGGGTCCTGTCATCCTTTCGAGATTTCAAAGTTGCTGTTAGGCATGGTCGTGGTGTGTGTGTGTGTGTGTGCTTGTGTGTGTGTGTGTGTGTGTGTGTGTGTGTGTGTGTGTGTGTGTGTGTGTGTGTGTGTGCCTCCTCTGTGGTTTGGAGTAATCACAGTCTGATAAATGTCTGTCTCTCGGAACCATG
Organism: Peromyscus eremicus; assembly: GCF_949786415.1. NCBI lineage: Eukaryota > Metazoa > Chordata > Mammalia > Rodentia > Cricetidae > Peromyscus > Peromyscus eremicus. The sequence continues at coordinate 50,539,055 of NC_081431.1, read as the reverse complement.
AACATTCTTCCCTAGAAGAGAAAATCTTCACAGCAATTTCTCCCCACCATTTGTCTTGCCAAACTTTTCCAAACTGACCTTTGCTGATGCTTTCTTGTAACATGATGGTCCTGGCAATTCTTCTCTGAACAAGGAGCAGTAAACCCTTCATCCCAGGTAGCAGCATCACCGCAGTCACCAACATGATGAGAAGCAGTCAGTGCCTGCATAGTCCCACCACTGTTTGTGGCTCGCCCTGGCCAAAGCTTCTCCTTAGCAAGCCTCCTAGGCCTGCCTCAAACTCAAGATCCTCCTGCCTCTGCCTCCTTCAGTAAATACAACCAGTGTGCCACCACAACCAGCAATGTGTAGCTTGGGTCTGAGCTGGGGCCCGCAAGGTCACAGGCAAGTAGCTTTTTATCAAATTCATACCAAGAACGTTGGGCACCAGATGTAGCACGAATCATAAAAGTTCTTATTAATAAGAGCAAATCCAGGGCCAGGTACTGGGGTCAATGCTGGAAGATCAGAGAAGCAGAACAAGCCACAGCCACCTCACCTTGCCAATTCCTCAGCTGAACCTGTTTCCTCAGACTGAAAGCCTCTCAGCTGAACTGTGCTGCTCAAAAGCCTAAAAGCTTAACCAGCCTTTAGTTCCTGGTCTTCATGCCTTATATACCTTTCTGCTTCCTGCCATCACTTCCTGAGATTAAAGGCATGAGTCATCATACCTGGCTATTCCCAGTGTGGTTTTGAACCCACAGAGATCCAGGCAGATCTCTGCCTCTGAAACGCTAGGATTAAAGGCATGGGCTACCACTGCCTAACTAATATTGTAGCTGTTCTGTTCTCTGATCCCAGATAAGTTTATTAGGGTGCACGATATTTGGGGAACACAATACCACCACAATTTACAATAGAAACTGTACTTGAGTCCATACATGACAGGGATGCTCATCTACTTAACTCTAAAACTAAAACACTAAAACAAAATATTTCAGATGCTGAAAATGTTTGAGATGTGTAAAAAAATAGCATTAAATGGCTCAGCAGGCAAAGGAAATTGCTGCCCAGTTAATTGACCTAAGTTTCAGTTACTGGGACCCAAGATGGTTTAGGGAGAGAAAGAGCTTCCCAAACTGTCCTCTGAACTCCATACCACATGTCTGCCATGAGACACCACACACAGAGACACAAATACAAGTAATAATTTAAAAAATGGTTCCTGAAACAATTTGAATGTGCATAATTAATCTACATGGTAACCAGCCAAGCATATTAAATATATTCCATTTTGTTGATTCTGTTCCTGTAGGAGGTTTAAACTTTCTACATACTGCAAAGTTGGCTCTGTGAGTCACTACCATCAACAAAAAGAGAACAGAAATCACTTTGTCCCTTCCTGGAAGATATCAGCCAGTGACTGTTTTGACAATTGTTTTCTTCTCTCTTAGCTGTGGAAACCATCATGTTCAGTGAAGTTCCAGAACCAGGCAAGAGGACTCCAGTGCACACAAGTAAAACTCGCACATGTGTATATTATAGACATGAAATAAACTTTTATGTCTTTAAATAAGTTAAAACAGCTTAGCCTCTAGGATCAACTAATAAGCCTGATTTGGAAAAATGGCCCCGAGTTCAGGTTTGTACAATAACTGACCCTTTCGGGCATCCCAAATTATTTAGAGGAACTTAATACAAGCCAAAAGGCATTTTAATCTGTAAACAGTTTTAATTGGCATGGCACTGCTTATGTGGTTTTGACCTTTGAAGAAGCTCTACAAAGTATTCATGAGGCATTAGGGGAAATACACACTTTCGCTTCTCATGCTTCAGTTGGTCTGTACTTTAAAAAATAAGAATTTGCTGTGCTCAGAATGTCAATTTACTTTAAATGACAATTTTTCTACTGAGCTTTTCTTAGACAATGGGTTTTTTTCTTTTGTTTTTTCACTTTTAGCTTTATTTATATGACCTGACAATTAAAATTTTAAATAATCTGAAAATACAATGCCCCTTCATGTTTCCTTTATACCTACTTTAGATGTGAAACTCATTATGTTTCAGAGCTGTCAAAAAGCATGTATTTATACTTAAAATTTTCTGCATCTAGATTGTGAAATGATCATAATGTGCATATCTTAAGGGACCCAAAGATTGGCTACTCTAACACACAGCATCATGAATCATCCTTTGAGAGGGACCTCTGAGCTCCTATCTGATGCAATTCTCAGTGAAATTCATTCCATTAAATTCTAAACTGAAAAACTGAAATGGTTAATGTGTATGTTCTTACTAAATGTGTATTTATTTTGCTGAAATAGGTTAATATAATAAGGAACCATGGCAATAATCTATAGTGTTGGGAACCCATGAGCCCCACTGACCAACAGCATGAAAGGAAATGGCCCACGTCAAGCACCGGACATTTAATTTGATAGCTTATGGTGTGTGGGAGTACTGTCCACCCCTCACCCTCTTATAGAGTAATTCCATTTAAACTACTTTTATATATGAGCATGTGTACATTTTAGGAAGCCTCCACAATGGAAGGCTTCATATATATATATATGAATATATATATATATATTCCATATATCTTTTCCAAACTTCTTCAGTGTTATCTTTTCACAAACTCCCTTCTCTACCAGGCCTTCCTATTTTGTATACCATTTGACACTCCCTGATTTATTAATCCCTTTCCCCCATTTATACCATCTGATTTTCATACACTTTCCATTGAAATCTTCCCCTACTTTATGGTCCCTTACTAATTTTATTCCTTCTGTGGTTACTTCACTTTAAACACATGTATCCAAAGCAGTGGTTCTCAACCTTCCTAATGCTGCAACCCTTTAGTACAGCTCTTCATGTTGTGGTGATCCCCAACCATAAAATTATTTTTGTTGCTACTTCATAACTGCAATTTTGCTATTGCTACTAATTGCAATATAAATATCTGTGTTTTCTGATGGTCTTAGGTAACCCCTGTGAAAAGGTCCTTCAACCCAAAAGGAGTCGTGACCCATGAGTTGAGAACCACTGAATTAAAAATTCAAAATGATCATCCACACAAGAGAAAGAACATAAAAGTTTTTGAATTTCTAGGTCTACCTTGTCTCACAAAGAATGATTATTTCCAGCTCCACCAATTTACCCATGAAATTCAAATTTAAATTTCTTCAGAGTTGAATGGTATTCCATTGTGTATGTTTAACATAGTTTCATTATCCATTTATCTATTAGTTTTCATCAGGAATCTGAATCCTTTGAAGCTCTACCAGATGGTCCTACAGGTATTCACATAGGGGCAGCAAAAGGGAAATTTGTGCTTTAAAAAGAGAGCACAAGAAGTTGACAGGTAAAAGTGGGGAGTATGATAGGGAGAAACTTGAGGTGAAGGAATGGGGTGGATTTTACCAAAATATATCACAAGCAGTTCGAAAATTCTCAAATATTTAAAAATATTGTGTCACACAAAAAATATAAATATCTCGGTCAAGAACACAAACCTCCTACTAAAGTTTAGCAAACATTCAAGCATGTTTTAATATCAAAACCTAATAAACTGTCCCACAAAATCAAAATAGAAAGAACACTATCAAATGCATCCTATTAGACAGTGTAACTCTGGTTCTAAGACATATAAAGGCACAACAGAGAAAACTACAGAGCAATCTTCTTGAGGGTTTTTGCATCTGTATTCATCAACAAATACGTGCAAACTCAATTTAATTTTACATCAAGCAGATTATGTAACACAACTAAGCTGATTTTATCGCAAGAATTCAAGGTCTGTTCATCATATGTGTCAATAAATGTAATAGAGCTTATTAATAGACTTAAAGAATCACATGATTCTCAATCAATGCAGAAAAAAATCTACAAATTTCAACACAACATAACAACAATTATAATAAAAATTCTTGAATAAACTAGAAATCTAGCAGGATGTAAGGCATTCGCTCTCTCTGTTTTCATTCAATATAATAACAGAGTGATACAAAAAATGATATAATGGACAGCCATAATATGAAAAAGATATAAAGAAGAATAATCACTATGTCTATTTGGCATGATCTTATATATTTTAAGAAATCCATAAACTCCACCAACAATTTCCCAATCTCATACTTTTAGTCAAGTAACATTGTATAAAACCCACATATAGACATTAATAGCTTTCATGCATATCAGCAACTAACTTGCTGAAAAAGAAATCAAGAAAAATTTTGTATTCATAACCAACCTACCACAGACAAAAATATGTAAGAAGAAATGAAGAAGATGAAATGTGTTTTTAAGGAAAACTTCAAAATCAGAAAAACAAAGTTGAAGAAGGAACTAGATAATGAAAATGTTTGAATTGACAGATTAATATTGTAAAAATGATTAAGCTATCAAAAGCAATGTATAGATTCAATGCAATTCTCACCAAAAATTTATGACATGCTTCACAAAACTAGAAAAGTAACTCTAAAAGTCATATAGAAACAAAAAAACACCAATGATACCCAAAGATTTTTAAGCAGCAAAAAATGAAGTTGGAGGCATCACATTATCTGACCTGAAACTAGATCCATAATGATAATCTCAGCAAGGGACTGGTTCAAAAACAGACATAAAGATCATGTATTAATTAAAGACCCATAGATAAACCCAGAAAGCTATGGATAACTACTTTTTTAAAAAGGTGCCAAAAATCATTCACTTAAGGAAATATAACCTATTCAACAAATTGTTTCAGCCAAGGACGGTATCCACCTGCAGAAGAATGAAATCAGATCCATCTCTCTTACTTTGAAGAAACATCAATTCAAACTGCATCAAAGAATTTAATTCAAAACTGTAAATGTTGAAAATGCTAATATAAAACAGTAAAAAGACTTCAGGACATAGATGAAACAAATTTCTGAATAGAACCCTGAGAGAACAGGAAGCAGCCCTAAGGATTGACAAACGGGATTCCATGAAAGTCAAATGCTTCTGCACAGCCAAAGAATCTATCAACAAAATGAACAAGCAGCATACAAAATGGGAGAAAATTTTTTTCAACTGTACTTCAGACAAAAGATTAATATCTAAAATATATAAATAATTTTTTTAAATACTAGAAAAAAAACTGCCAATCTACCGGTTAACAAATTATCTGAACACACAGTTGTGAAAAGAAATGCAGGGGGCCAACATATTTTTGAAGCGTTAAGTATTTCTAGCTATCACAAAAATGCCAATCAAAAGTAACTTGAGATTCTATCTCACTCTAGTAACAACAGTCAGATGAAGAAAACAGATGCCAAAATGATGGTGATGATGTAAGAAAAGAGGAACCCTTATATACAGTTGATGACAATTAAAAGTTAGTGGAGCTACTATAGATCAGTGTGGAGAATTCTCAGGAAAGCTAAAAACTGCTAGAGTACCTCTACAACAGAGGACTCTCCATCCTACTACCAAGACTCATGTCTATATATTTTTTATCTCCATTCTTTCTACAATAGCTATTAAAAAGGAATCAGCCTGGATATACACCAACAGATGAATGTATTTTGAAAATATGATGCATTTATACAAGAGAATTTTGTTCAACCATAAAGACAAAAGGAAATTATGAAATTTGCAGAAAAAATGGATGGCACTGAACAACATCCTTTTAATCAAAATAACTGAGGCTCAGAAAAAAAAAAAAAACAAATACCTGCCATATGAGTATCCTGGCCTCTAACTGTTAAATATATGTATGCAGAAGAGAGTTAATATGGGTAAAGACTAGATAACTCAAAAGGGACCCATGTGACTGGAAACAAAGAAGAGTTAAAGGTGATGTGGGTGAAGGGGAAGTAGAACAAAACGGAAGAGGAAATAGTAAGAGTGAGATGGTAGGCGCAACAGGGAAGAGCAAGCAGGGAGATGAGGAACAAGGGAGGGAGATCAAGACAAATATGAAAATTCCACATGGAAACCTCGTATTTTGTAAGCTCATTTAAAATATAAAAACAAGTTTTTAGATTTTCATTTTAATTACAAGTATGTGGGAGTTGTGTGTAAGTAACTGCAGTTTCCCAAAGGGAATGGAGGTGTCTGATTTCCTGGAGTTGGAGTTACAGGCAGTTATGAGGCACCCAACGTGGGTGCTAAGAGTTGAGCTTGGATACTCTGCAAGAGCACAACACATGCTTTTAACTGTTGTGCCTTCTCTCTTGTCCCAAAATAAAACACAGAGGCATGAAATTCAACATTAAACACAACTTTATTTCTAGTCTGGCTCTTGTACATTAAGCCATACATGTGTTTAAAACCTTTTATTTGCTTGCTTAACTTGTGTTTTGGAAATTTTCAGACTCTGTGTGACAGACAAACTTGCACCAGCCAATATTATACATCCTAACTGAGCATCAGGGGTAAGCTTTCCTGAATAGTAAAGAGGAATGTTTTAAAATAAGTGTGGTGGCGCACGCCTTTAATCCCAGCACTCGGGAGGCAGAGCCAGGCGGATCTCTGTGAGTTCGAGGCCAGCTTGGGCTACCAAGTGAGTTCCAGGAAAGGCGCAAAGCTACACAGAGAAACCCTGTCTCAAAAAAACCAAAAAAATAAAAAATAAAAAATAAAAAACTAAGATAAAATAAGTGTGGGAAAATGGATACTATGAGTTGAACTATGAGTCAGACTCGTGGCTCATTTGGGAAGAGTGATCCTTCCAAAATGTACAATTTTCAAAGCTACCTGATCCCAATCTATTTCTTTTTTTTTTTTTTAAACTTTTTTTTTTGTTTGTTTTGTTTTGTTTTGTTTTGTTTTGTTTTTCAAGACAGGGTTTCTCTGTGTAGCTTTCCGCCTTTCCTGGAACTCGCTTTGGAGACCAGGCTGGCCTTGAACTCACAGAGATCCGCCTGCCTCTGCCTCCTGAGTGCTGGGATTAAAGGTGTGCGCCACCACTGCCCGGCTCCAATCTATTTCATGTGCCTAGAACCACAATAAGAATACTGGTGGGGTGTTGTTGTTGTTGTTGTGTTTTGGGAGGAGGGAGAATTAGCATGGAAAGAAAATGGCTCTAATTCTTTTCATTCCTGTTTCCAAGACTGCTTATAACGTGAACAGCTATAGACTGAAATTTGGGCATTTGTTGAAAGGATAACCTAGAGTACTTTATCCTGAATCACTTAATTTTATGAAATTAAAAGTGTTTGTTTGGCCCCATTTCCCAAACACTTGAACCTGGCCTTCGAGTGCAACAATCCACTGCATGTTATAAACGACAGGTTTAGAAACCATAATTCGGTCTTCATATAGGCTGAGCTCTAATATGATAAGGTCATGAAAAGCTATTTTGAATGTATTTCATATTCTCACACTGTTAGTGGTTTGAATCAACTGCCTTTCTCAAGTCTCCTAAAACTTCAGGTTTCTCAACATTCTGCATCCCTTTCATCACTGCTTAAAAGTTAACCAACTCTTGTAAATTTATCACATTCTGATGATACCATGACAAACTTAGCCAAAAGTAAAGATTAACACATTTTTCTAAACTTTGTTCTCAAAAGCCAAATATTCGTTCCACATATACCCGGCTTCCACATTGTTAGAGACAATGCTTTTACTATATGATTTGCCACTGAACCGGATGATCAATGTCTATCAAGATACATGCTAAAAGGTATCCTAAATAACTCCATTTTCTTCTTATCCAGTAGTAACAACACTCCAATCCTGGAACTAGATTTGTATTTTCTTACAGGAGTGCCTTTCTCATAATTATAAAAGTCCTTACTAAGTTTTAAATATGAACCTAAGTGGGCTGACTGATCATTTTCTGATACTATCTTTCTGATAAAGACAAGATTTTGACATCATTATATGCCAACATCCACATTTTCCTTCATGATTACTGCTACTGGTTTTAGAAATCTTTCCTTTCAGGGGTTAATGTATTCTGCTACTGATGCACTTTTAGGCTTATAATCAGTGCACGTGTTTGTCTTACAAGTTTAGAATTTGTATGTGGTTAGATTCACTTTTTTTCCATATGGATATTCAATGACTGTTCAGCACATAGTAAACATTACTGTCTTAGAATCTTCAATACCTTCATCAAAATGAAGATTCTGTATACTTATCAATTTACAGACATCCATTCTTACATTTTCCATACTCAACAACCTATGGAATGTCACAATTTTAATGACTCTGTCTATGTATTGTTTTTTGACATGTATGGTATGTTGTTAATCCTTTTCTGCTAAACCTATTGACAGTCATCTATACATACATTTTAAATTTCCATATAACTAATGGAATATACTTAACAATTCTAAGGTGTAAGGATCTTCTTTGAAGTGTAAAGACTAAAGGGAAATTTCATGGCAATTTATGGAGAAGTAAGATTTATCTGGTATTTGGTGTCTGATAGCTGAACATTATGCATTCCTCTGTTTACTTAGACTTTCCTTAATTTATTGCAGTAATATTTTTTCTTTGAATTAGAGGCTTAGCCTTTCTTGCTGTTAAAAAAAAAAACTGGTAAAGGATCCCGCATGAGAATACATTTCATTTCCAAATCCTTCTCTCCTGATTGACCAATGCTTTGTTTCTAGTCTTTTATTTGCTATTAATGTCTACATTTCTATTGATTTCAACAAATGTGCATAGAACAACAATGCATGAAGAGTCATCATCATCTTATTTTTTCTCTCCAGGTAGTTTTCTAACTTCCTTACAAGTTTAGATGTGCTGTTAGTGCTGTAGTCACTTTCATAAAGATTTCCTAGAGCTTAATTTTAAAAGACTAATCAGAGTTTCAACTATTATACAAAGAGAGAAAGCTATCAGAAATTCCACAGTTTTTCATTGGGTATCCATCAGTAATATATTAGTTACTTTTATCATTGCTATAACAAAACGCCTGGCAGAAACAGCTTAAAGGAGTAAGGACTTACTACAGTTCTTGGTTTCAGAGGGTTGCATGCCTAGTTGCTTAGCCCATCCTCTTGCACAAAAGCATCAGAGTGGTAGGGGTCTAGAGTGACAGAAACTGCTCATTATAAAACAGATAGAAAGTAGAATGCAGTCAAAGGGTACTAGGGTCTACATAGAACTGTTTAAGCCTAGTAACACATTTGCTCTAGCCAGCCCTAGCTCCTAAACTTTCATAAATTTCCAAAATAGTATCATGAGTTTAGGAACCAAACATCCAATACACAAGCCTGTGGGGGATATTCCAGACTTATTTTGATACTATTTGATTTATATATTAATTACTTTAACAAACTCATAAAGTTGATTCTTAGATATCTTTGTTTGATCCCCTAAATTAAAACTAATACTGATTCTCTTTCTTGTACCATTAACTCTTCTACTTTGAATATTCCACAAACCAGCAAAGTTTAATATATTTTAAGTTATTTAATCCAATAAAATATTAAGATATATAAATATATGTATTTCTAAACGTTTAAATGCTATTGATGAAGTTTTCTTTATCTCCCAAATGGACTTGATGAAGATTAATCTGTAATATGATGCTACTCAAAGACAGGGATTTAGTAAGCTAAGAGGCATGAGGGTAAGGCCTGTCATATATGATATTAGTGTCTTGTAACTAACTAAAGAGACTCTTTCTGCCAAGGGAAGGTAAACTGAGCAGCCAGCCAGCCTACACACTACAAAGAGGGAACACACAGCTACCTGATCTGTTGGTGCTTTGATCTTGGCATTCACAAGTTTTAGAACTGTGAGAAACAAACACACACATTGTTGAAAACACCTAAGGTCTGCTGTTTTCATTGTAGCAACTAAGACAGTGTATTGAGTGCACAGAGAAGGTTTTATAAGCCTAGTTACCCTGGGGTCTGAATATATTCCTCAGCCAATTTCTGTTAAACAACTACTACCTGTACTCTTGGAGACTTGAAAACACATATTAAAAGAAATACGAAGTGGCCAAATACACATGTAGCAGGTTATCACATCAAGTCAACTTCGGCTCACATTTCTTAGTATTACACACAACTATCCTGAATTATGTTTTAAAAGTTAAATGTGCTGTCTTCATCTGCCACTTTCTAACTCCTGATTTATTTAAACTGAATTAAATACAAGTACTTGAAAAGCTGTGACAGACACCACAATCAATACTTAGACATTATCCAGTTCCTACGCAGCACTGTTGTCTCATTCCCAGGCAACTTCATTAAAGGCTTTGAAAATAAAATATCTTGGTTCAACCTTGCCAAGGGACCTGCTCTAAGACTGAGAAATAATAATTGGAGGCAAGTTATCACACAAGTGTGTGGTTGTTTAGTAATAAATGAATAATAGTATATGCATTTAGCGTAGCTCCATAAAATTCGACATCAGGTAAAATGAAACAGCAGAATTAAATAACTGAGCTCATAATAAAAAAGTGAATTTCATATAATGTTTTTCAAATAAAATATCTTAGTTTCCCTGACTTAATACTCACCTCTTTCAACCTTGAATTTCCTCTCTCCAAATTCTCATGATATCTTGACTGAGCTAGGGAGACATTCTTTAAACATCTATTGATTAATTCTAATATACATGTCTATCATTTCTCTGTAACTCCAAAATTAAATAGTATCCCATATAAGATGTATGTTAGTACATCAGTAAATTTTATACAATGAAAAAGATCATAAATGTCAAAAACATCTTGATCATCTACAAAATATTCAGTGAACATGTGATATATTTAAAAGTTTAAACAGTAAAGGATAGCCATAAAAAAGGGATTTAATGCACAGATAATCCTAACTAGAAAAATATGGTAAAAACATTAAAGTTACCTTTTCTAATTGCATTTTAAGCGTTTTGGGTAATTTCTCTAACATCAGAGACATTTGCAGCACTAAAAATAATGTTTAGTCTTGTTTCCGTATTTTCAAATGGTTCAGGGAGATGATCTTGTGTCCCATTATGTTTGGTGCATATGTGACAAAATGCTATTTAATGAAGTCTAAGTAATATTTACTTTTAAGTTGTTTAGGATAAAACCTTACTTGACAACTGTCAAATTCTGGAGGTGGAAAATGTTAAATGATTAAAATATTTTTCTATATCAGACTTAGCACAAAAAAAGCAATATAAATTAATCCATTAATTAGGATAAAATAGACAGGAAGAGAAAGAAGGAAAAGAAAAAGAATATGGCATAAAAGGAAATAAGCAAGGAGATGGAGAGAGGATGTCAGAGAAGGGGAGAGTAGATAGCAAAGACAAATGTCAGGCAACTCACCTAGGTTCTCTCACTCTTGCATGCCGAAGAGACAACATGGCTATAATACTCACCAACTATGGAGCAGACCCAGTAAAATGTAATCTTTGATATATATAAAGTTTAAAATCCCTTGTTATCTGAGTTAGGATTACCTACAAACCTCACATTCTAATATAACCCAGCCTCAATAATATCCTATAATTGGCAATAGTACTAGCCTTTCCCACATCACAAGCCACACTATATGTAAGCCCTGACCTTTCCATGCCTTTCTACCTCTGCATTTTATGCTTTCTCTAATCTTCTTGATACTCTGCAGTGTTGGCTCTGGCCTTGACTTCTCTGTCTAATGCTCCCTCATCTGCATCTCTCTCTAGAAAACACTGAGCTTTGTCTCTCTAGTTACCCTGGTTAATCAAGCAAATGTCTGCCCTCCAATACTTGCTCTGTGCCTCACACAAACACCAGCTTGCATCATAAGATATTGAACTAAATAATGAACACTAGCAAGGATAGGTAAACGTAGTGACTCTCAGGAAACAATGGATACTTATAGTTATGAGAGTGAGTCATTGTTCATTATTGTAACATGAAGTAAATAAGTCTAATTATGAAAATAATTCCTGTTTTAAAAGTCATATACAAATCACATATTCCTTTGTATGTGGTAAAACTGTTAAGACATTTCTCACATTTTATAATAGTTTGTTGATCATAGATACAGACTAACATTTAATAATTGCAAAATGAACTCTCTATGAAGGAGCAAGAATGCTGTGAATAAGAAGTCTACAGAGGGTTCACAAAGTTCAAAAACATGCCAATTCTTTAGAAAATAAAGTCTGTAAAGCTCAGGGTTCTGTTGCTGCTGATCTTGCAGGAGCATTTGATAATTAATCTGAGCTTTGGGGAATTTTGAATGTCGGCAAACACATTGTAAATTTTCAATCTGTTGTTTGATGGGGCATCCCCAAATAGAGGTCGTTTTATAGGAAAAATACTTGAGCTAAGATTTATTTATCGAAATATAGTTTGATTCCAAATAAAGCTTATGGGTTCAACTGAAAACAGTATGAAATCTTTCTATGTAATGATTTGATTATGCATGAGCTAGCTATGGCTATAATTTAATTTTTAAACATATTAGATTATATTTAATTTTGTAATATTAACTCTAGGCTCAGTAGAAGCAAAGGGTTCATCATCATCTGTCCATGCAAAGCAAGCTTATCTATGAGTATCCATGTGACAATCATGTAAAGTCTTCTGGTGCTTTAGGAGCAAATATAACCATAACAAACAGCTATAGGGCAGATTTAAGTACCAAAAATGTATTCCATGAAATTAAGTACATTTAATTGACATCTTAATGCCCAAATTGAGAAAGATCCAGAGGACTTTCAGAGAGGCAACAAAAATTAATTTGGAGAGAATAGGTGATTATAATTAAGATTATAGCTTTAAATGTATACATAATGGGTAAAGAACATATAAAGCTATACAAATAATACAAATATTTGTAAGTATTTATATTGATCAGAGATAAAAATTGCCACCATCAATTTGATGTAGATGTATTAAAAAGAGAAACGTGGTTTATTAAAGTCTAGAAAAATTTTCAAAAATATTAATCTTTCATTATAAATTCAAAGTATCTCTGCAGGTGTACTTAAGGGAATTTTATACAGTCTTAAATAACAGTGAAATTGTGGTATTTGTAGGAAAATGGCATGAAACTAGAGATCATTATGTTAAGCAAAAGAAACCAGAAAAGAGTATTTGATAGTGTCTGTTTTCTCTCATATGTAGAACCTTGATCTACACATATATGTATGTATATACATATACACATGCATATACACATATACAAACACACACATTACTCACATACACACTACTCATACACATTATACATACACATATAAAATCAGAGTAGAAGGGAAGGGTACTTAATCCATGCATATACACATATACAAACACACACATTACTCACATACACACTACTCACACACATTATACATACACATATAAAATCAGAGTAGAAGGGAAGGGTACTTAATCGAGAAGGAGGAAGATAGTATTAAGCTGTGAAGATGTTCCCAAATGAAAGCAGAGAAAGTACTATTTGAGAAGAAGACAGGGAAAAAGAGATGGAAGATAACAGTAGAGTAAGAACAGTGTATAATTATATATATATATATATATATATATATATATATATATATATATAGCAACATTTTTACAATGAAAGCCATTACTTTGTATGCTACTGAAAAAATGTAAAATGTTTAATATTTGAAAAATAAAGCATAACTGTAACCAATGTTAAAAATATTACAGACATCAATATAAATTATAAGTTAACATAAAAAAGTACAGCCATATTTAATTATACTTGCAAGGAGATTCAAACGCTACCTTTCAAATATCATGCTTAATGATACATATGTTTATAACATAGTTTAAAACTTTACAAAAAAAATGGTAGAACTTCCAAAACTCAAATCATGAGACACAAATTATGTATAAATATTAGGGAAGATGAGTCTAGTTTGATCTACTGTTATCAATGACATTTTTAAATAAGCACAGAACTAAATGGTTACAATACAATGTGACATTATGTACATGCCTTTCAGGATGCAGAAGTCCTCCTCCATATATATATACATGTATACATATATATATACATATATATATACATATATATATATATGTCAGGGTTCTCTAAAGGAAAGGAGCTGATAAATCACACACACACACACACACACACACACACACACACACACACACAGTATTTATTAGAGTGCTTTACATGTTGATAACTGCATAGTCCAACAATGGCTGTCTCTTAAGAGAAAGGCCAAAAATCCAGTTGTTGTTCAGTCCTTGAGACTGGACATCTCAGCAGTCCCAATCTGAGTTGGATATTAGAGTCTGGAAAGATTCCCAGAGACCTGCTGGTTTTCAATCTATCTTAAAATCCCAGTTGCAGCAACAGAGCAGATGTACTTGCCAATGTGAATGAAGGCGAGTAGGCAAAAACCCAAAGCTTCCTTCTTCCATGTCCTTTAGTGTGGGCTGCCACTACAAATTGTGGCTCATATTTAGGGTGGGTCTTCCCACCTCAAATAATTTAATCAAGAAAATTTCTCACGTGCCTAATCAGCCATTTGGGTTTTGTTTGATTCCAGATAGAGTGAAGTTGATAAACAAGATTAGCCATCATAGCAGAATGCTAGGGCTGGCACTCATTCACAGGCAATAATGACTCTTTGAACTTTATGTGAATTAAAAGGCAATTTCCCATGAAAGAAAATCCTATTTGAGGCCAAGCAGATGGCTTGCTGGATAAAGCAATTGCTGACTGTACTTGTGACTTTCCTATTGGGAAGTTAAAAATCCATGACCAAGGCAACTTATAAAAGAAAGGGTATAATTGGGTGTATGGCTCTAAAGGACAAGAATCCATAATAGTGGAATGAATGCACGGCAGCAGAAGCAGCTGAGAACTCACAACTCAGACCACAAGCAGGAGGCAGACAGCTCGGCAGGGATGGCAGGAGGCTCATGAAAGTTCTTCTTTTGTGATACATATTATCCAACAGGGCCATACCTCCTAATCTTTCCCAGCAGTTACCCTAACAGTGGAGCAAGGATTCAAATGCCTGAGACTGATGAATCACATTTCTTTCAAACTACTACAATGGTCAAGCTGGGCAACCTTAGTTCAGACCCCTAGATCCCTCACAAAGAGGAGTAAGAGCTCCTCTGTATACTCAGTACTCCTAGAACAAGATGAGAGGCAGGCATAGGGGAATGGCCTGGAAGGTCACTGGTATATATCACAGAGACAAGGAACAATAGAGATCATATAAATAAAGGTGGAAAGTGAGAACCAAATACTGAAATTTGTCCTGTGACATCCACATACACCATGACAAAACACACCCATCATACACACAAATAGATACACACACACACACACACACACACACACACACACACATTCATATACACACACACACAAGAAAAACACTCACACCTGAGAGACAGGCAAGATAACAGATGATTGATAGATAGATAGATAGATAGATAGATAGATAGATAGATAGATAGATAGATAGATGATGGATGGATGATAGATAGATAGATGATAGAGAGATACATACATAGATACATAGATGATAGATAGATAGATAGATAGATAGATAGATAGATAGATAGATAGATAGATAGATAGATAGATAGACATATAATTTTTTAAACTATTTTTAAACACTGTTAAAAGTCTATGTTTGTGGCTATATTATGCTTTAGGTATTGTTACATGGATAAAAGGCTAAACTTGAACACTTCATCTTTTTAAAATGATATATTTATTTAACATAGCCTCTAGTTTGACTTGACTCGTTTTTAAATTACTAAGTATAAATAACACATTTTTTGAGGATTTAGAGGAATTCACTTTTGTAACCGTTCATAAGACCACCCAATCATAGAGGTATGCTTTCCATATCTCTCCCTATTTCCTTCCTAATTAAAGTGGCCAACAGGAATCAAGGCCTACGAGAAGGACCTTGGCTAGGTACCCATCATGGGTTCTGGATATTGAATTGCTGGATCCTGATGTTTCAGACAAAATTCCTTTGAAATGTTTCACAGTTACTCTATTAGCATATTTATCATTGGCATACATTCATTAAATTCAGTGCAATCTCCAAGATCCCCCACTGAGAATAAAGAAATAAATGCTGCTACTGTAGCGCACACATTGAGAAAAGTGATACATATCAGGTCAGATGGAGAAGAGATTAAAAATACTAGGGGAATAATTTTGTCAGTGATTAGCAATTGCCATGATGCACATTTGGAATGGGTATAAGAAATAATTTCTAAATCATAAGAACTGTTATCCATGTAATTGTTGTAGAAAGAAATGAACTCAGTGACCAGAAGTGTTCAAGCAGATTCTAAGTGACCATCTGTCAGGGATGCTATGGAAAGGAGTCTCTCATTGAGTGGGAGGCTATGCTAAATTATCTCCAAGGCTATTTCTAACTCCGGAGGTTCTATAATTCAATGAAGGAGAGCCCGAGGAAAGCCCCCAAAGAACTATTAAGTAACTCTGTATACCCAATATATCTATCAGCAGTTAATTTCAAGCCAACCATTAACTTCATCTAAGCATTTAATTTGTCTCAGAAATTTCAAGAAAATGGTAATAAAAGAAGGAAATAGAAAAGTCTCTTGCCTGCATGGTTGGTCTACTAAAATTGACTTCAAATTGTGCTTCTTGGATCTCTAGAGAGCAGACAGAATGCTCAGAGCTTCTTAAGAGATAGCTTTCTGGCAAAGGTAATTTGGGGGCAGAGAAGGCAAACTAAGAGGTAAGGTGCATATATGCCCCATGAGCCTAGCCTTTACAAATTCAACTTCTGAACCCAATATATTATTTGAAAAAGGGAACACAGCGATAAGGTCAGGAATTTTGATTATTACTCAAATAGTTCTATTAATAATGCTTTAAATTAGAACTCTAATAGGAAATAACAGACTATTACACATTTCTTGTGAGAGATATTTTTTAAAAAAATTAGTTCTACCTCAAGACCTAATCATTTAAATGTATTATTTGATCATCTATTTCAAAAGTGACATTTTAGTCTATTGGAATATATGTACCAGAGGTATTTACGATATTTTGCTTACAGCTATATTTCTTGAACCCAGAACAATTTTGTATACAGAATAATCATAAAAAGGAAACTCATGGGATGAAAAAAAAAGCCATGAAAAAGAAGCACTTGAAAGTAGAATGAGAACATATTGGAAAGAGGAAGGCTGTCCATGGGAGTGAGATGGGGACAAGGTGGAAGAGAGAGAAATGTGCAAAACCCTTATATACATGTACAAAAAGGATACAATGAAACATTTCAAAGTTTAATAAACTATTTGAAATGTCAGTTTTTCTAATTTAGGGAATTTTAAATAATATTTTAGTGAGAATTTTTTTACTTAGGAATGTTATGCACAGAAGATAAATTCTTCTTTCTTAATTCTGAGAGAACACAGTGTTGAAATAAAACATTTGTTTCTTGAAAGTCAGTAACTGTGGAAGCAAGAGGTTACTAATGAAGATAAGCTCTTGGATATGAAGGGGGCACCTGTAAGCTGAAGTGCTAGCAAACATGGGAGAAAAACCTGGAGTTCCTGTCTTTAACCAGGAAAAAGTACTGTTGATGAAAAGTAGAATAAGCAAGGCCATGTTATGATCTGGACACTAATAAATTCAAGGATCCCCAAAGTCTGTCTTTCTCTGCTATTTAACTCTCTATACTTTCCTGGAGTACATGGAATTATAAGATAAAGGGTAAGGCTGGAAAAGCATTTTTTGATACTAATTGTCTAAGTGGAAGCTCTCTGATTCCACACCCCTAAGACTTCAGACAACAAAGTAAACTAATACCATTAATTCAACCCAGATTTATCTCTGCTCCTCATTATATAAGAATGATGAACCCCTAAAGTAAAATCATACACAACAATGAAACTACTTTACTGTACCTACCTAAACAACTACCAGACCAGACATTATGGGAAATTTACAGACAACTTCAGTCCCCACTGTTATTTTTTTTAATGCACAGTTAATATATATAATAAAATTTCATTAGAAATATTAAGGTAATAAAATGTTAGACAAAATGACTGTTGATAACACTGAGAAGCAAACAAAGTAGTTAATAGTAGTTACCTATGTATGGACATATATATTAACTATTTACATACAATTCTATGTACATTATTCAATAATGTCTTTTGAAAATAAGATTTTTAGATTGGCCTTAAAAGATATGCTAAGTGATATAACAATAGTGGCATCAATGTCATGGGAATACCCAACTACTTTACGAGTGGATCTAAGACCTGTCCCATGAGATTATAGTCATACTTATCACTCTTAACCTGTGATAAGACATGTCACAGGTTCTAGGGTAGAACCCAATATTAATATTCTGCTAAATCCACATAGTATTAAAATGCCTCCTAATGACATATTGCTATACCCACAGATCAGAAAGAGCATCAGTCAGCCGTCTTAAGAGAAGCTTCTCCTTGTAGCAGTAAAAGGTCTGAACTTTCCCCCTCTTACAGCTGGGCCTGAGTTTCAGTTTCCTAAAAGGACATCAAGGGAGATAGCATGTACCTGGCCTGAGCCAGCCCCCACAGTACCTCAAGGCAGTGACCAAATGAACAGTTCTGTAATCTCCCTAAAATATACCCTGCCTTGCCCAAGTATGCCCAAAAATGGTAAAACTATAACCACAGCCAACTAAAATTGTACTAATGTAGCTACAGCCTGATTAACCAATTATGTTTGAGATGGTCTAACTGTTCCTAGAATTCCTGTAGCTGACCTTAAAAGGGGCCTGTGTGCTCCTTTCAGGGTCACCACTAACTAAAAGTGGAGGCCCTGCATGCTAGAATAAACACTCTTGGTCTTTGCATACTATTTGAGTCTGGGAACTTCCTTCAGTGATTCTCAGACCCTTATAGCAGATGACAATTAACATTATAATGTAGAGACTCCCAACTGGTCAACATGCAGATAAGAGAATAAGGTATAGTGCTCAGCCATAAGTGGAACATCCATATCATACTCCTCCCCTCAAGGCTCAGGGATCTTTGGAGTAGAGGTGGTAGAAAATTTTTAAAAACCAGAGCTAGTCCTTATAATCGAGGAAATGGCGTTTTTCAGATACAGCAGAGCAGATGCACATCTGTCTATGGACTCAATGATTTCAACAGCAAGGACAAGACCTGAGCAAGCTCCAGTCACACAAAACCCCCGCATAGAGAGAAGACGAACAACACTAGCTGAGGAGATATTAGCCTTTGAGAGTTTCTGGAAAGGGAAGATTAGTCTCCTTTAATGATGGGACCCTTGATAGACTGACCAAACACCAGGGCACATCCTACTTCAAAGACTAGCTGGGCAATACAAATTAGACAGGGAAAACAGGAAGAGACCTCAAAGATGAGTGAGAAGGATGGATGGGTTAAGAAGAGAGAAAGAGGAATTGAGGGCCTGAACATGCCCCAGATAGAGTGTATGAAATTCTCAAATTAATAAAAATACTGCCAAGTAAATAAATAAGTAAATTTAAGTAAAACTAAAAAAAAATTTAAAAAATCACAGAAATTTAAAAGTGGGAAAAAAACTTTTAAATAACCTGAAGAACTCTAGAACTAAAATGTCCACTTAAAGTGAGAAAATCATTTAATGGACTTACAGAATATTAGATGCAAAAAAAACAGAAAGAATGGTGAATTCAAATAGAGGCTAATAAAACATGATTCAAATGGAAACATAATATACAAACTAGAGAAAAGCCTGTGTCTGTCTGTGTCTGTCTGTGTTTGTGTGTGGATGTGTGGTTCATGAATGTAAATACAGGAGCAATACCCAAATTCATTGTCCTTCAACTATGAAAGCAATAAAATAAGTTTTCCAATAAATAGTGAAATAATTTCCTCTACATATCTATAGATTTAGAAATCCTCAGAAGCATCTTCTTATCAAAGGCAAATAAATAATACAGAAAAGATCCCAGACTAAGGGGAAGAAAGAAAAGAAAATGATAATACAAATTGGATATACAGAAAATAAGATGTAATTCTTATTTGACGAATATCAACAAGATAAAAGGATGTATTTGATATGTTCAATATATAAGAGTAAAGTATACGTAAACAATAGCACAAAGCAGAAATGGCAGTCATATGCAGTCTTTATGTTGACCACAAACTATATAAGTTCACAGTACTGTAATAATCACTCAGCTTCTAGGTTAATCACCAAGAACCCAATACCAGGATGAATAGTAAAAGTGCTAATGGAAGAATCAAGTGAAATACAAAAACATTAAAGAAAAGGAACAGAGAGGAGGCAAAAGGAGACAGAATAGTAAAAAAAAAAATAAATTTAAATCTAAATATATTAGGAAGAGTTAATTAGGAAGAGTTAATAATAGGAACATTAAGCTAATATTTTTGTAAAAATATAGAGAACACTACATAGCACCTGTGTGACATTTATAAGTCACCCTTACTATAAGGAAATGGCTAAAAAACTAAAAATAGTAACACATACAAAGTGAAAGAGATAAAATATGCCACTGTTAGTAACATACAAGGTAAGTTTCAATATAAGACATTATTTTAGAGTATTTCATAAGAAAATAAAACAGCCAAAGAACCAGAAATAGGTTTCTTCAAATCCAAATATCCTAAACTTTCCTCCATCCCCTCTTCATAACACAGTGGTAACTGTACATAACGTTTTCTCAGCCTTCAAATAAATCTGCTGCTGATTATCAAGAACACATACACCTGTCTTATGAAGCAGTTTCCCTCAAGATTCAAGCATTCCATCTGGCAAGGAAGCTCCTTGAAACAGAAGATAAACAACTCAAAAGAGCTTCAGGAAGTCCCTGAAACTAACCAGATTCACTACTCCCCTTCCAAGAGCAGAAAAGAAGGAAACTGAGAGTCACTCTCAAACAAGCTAAATTGTAAAGAAGACTCTCAGATTAGCCAAGCTGGAAATAAGAAAGCAGGGGCCAAGCAGCCTGAAGGAAGTAAAAGCCAGCCCAGTTGCCTGGATGATGTATGCACCAACTGAGCCACTTGGAAAGAACACCCAATTTGTTGTGCTGCAGGCCATGCAATGTGCTCTGTTAATTGACATCCATGCTGAGGTGGGTTTTGGTGATACAGTTGTCTTTGAGTCATTTCTACTCCTTTTTTAAGTATCTTCTCACCCATATTTCTGGAAGTAACTCTAATTTAAAAAAAAAAATCATTGTTCACCAATTGGGCTTTGTTGGAACTGGTACTTTGGTCTGCTATAGGTTCCCAATCTGTTTCCCCAGGAAAAATCTTGTCATTTAATAATGGACCAGCAAGATGGCTCAGTAGTTACAGCTTTCACCATGCGAGCCTGACTACCTTAGTTAATTCCCAGAAGCCCATAAAGGTGGAAAGTGGAAGAAGAGAACTGACTATACAAAGCTCTCTTGTGACTTCCACATGTATCCAGTAACACATACCTCCCCACACACGTGTATACACAAAATCATACATTCATGCATGCGTACATGCATACATACATACATACACACATACATAATAAACAAAAAAATTTAAAAAGAACATATAATGAAATCTGGGCCATAATTTTCTTTTAAAATTTTGTAATTTTGCATTCTCACAAAATTCATTAGCAAATCACTGATATTTAAAACTTTTGCTCAGTTCAACATTATTGAATTTTAATACTCAAGATGACAGTTTGTAAATGAAGTTGATTTCAATGCTACTCAATATGTCACTCTATTTACTAGTTAACTAGCCTCTGGAGAGTTTTGAGGACTCCTGTCATTGAACTGTCCAAGGGCAGCGGCAGAGACAAATCAGAGTGGTCATAAAGCTTTATAAAAGATGGGTGCAGGTTATGCAGAAGATGCTATGCTGATACAGACAAGCCCAGGTTTCTTTAAGATTCCAACATGGTATGTACTCACTCATAACAGGATACTAGATGTGGAACAAGGATGACTGGACTGCTACTCACATCACCAGGCAGGCTATCTGGAAAACAGGACCCCAAGAAAGACACAGGGATCGCCCAATGACAGAGAAATGGAATGAGATCTACATGAACAGCCTGGACATGAGTGGGGGTAGTGAAGGGCGAGGGTCGAGGGAAAGAGAGCTTGGGGGAGTGGGAGATCCCAGCTGGATCAACAACAGAGAGGGAGAACAAGGAATAGGAGACCATGGTAAATGAAGACCACATGAGAATAGGAAGAAACAAAGTGCTAGAGAGGCCCACAGAAATCCACAAAGATACCCCCACAACAGACTGCTGGCAATGGTCGAGAGACAGTCCGAACTGACCTACTCTGGTGATGGGATGGCCAAACACCCTAATTGTCGTGCTAGAAACCTCATCCAACTACTGAGGGATCTGGATGCAGAGATCCATGACTAGGCCCCAGGTGGATCTCTGGGAGTCCAATTAGCGAGAATGAGGAGGGTTTATATGAGCGAGAATTGTTGAGACCAAGGTCGGATTAAGCATAGAGACAAATAGCCAAACAAACGGAAACACATGAAATATGAACCAATGGCTGAGGGGGTCACCAACTGGATCAGGCCCTCTGAGTGGGTGAGACAGTTGATTGGCCTGATCTGTTTGGGAGGCATCCAGGCAGTGGCACCGGGGTCCTGTGCTCACTGCATGAGTTGGCTGTTTGAAACCTGGGGCCTATGCAGGGTCCCTTGGCTCGGCCTGGGAGAAGGGGACTGGACCTACCTGGACTGAGTCCACCAGGTTGATCTCAGTCTGTGGGGAAGGCTTTGCCCTGGAGGAGATTGGAATGGGGGGCGGGCTGGGGGGAAGGTGAGGGAGGGGAGGGGGGAGAACAAGGGAATCTGTGGCTGATATGTAGAACTGAATTGTATTGCAAAATAAAAATTTAAAAAAAAAAAAAAAAGATTCCAAGAGGGTAGTTGAGAATGTGCAAGGGTGTGTAAGATTGTCCTGTGCAGTACACTGTAAATTGGAAACACATCGAGCACATCAATTTTCTCTGTGTTCACACAAAAGCACTTTAGTAGTATTGTCAATTAAGTACAAAACACATTTACATACATAGTCTAAATCAAAACATATGAGTGATGCAGACACAGAGAGACTGAACAAAATAAAGGACAACTCACTAAAATACTATTTGACTTAATCAATGCACGCTCCGAATGTACTTAATCATTTCCTGTATGATTTCCAGGAAAATTAAATCAAGGAAATCATATCTATCTTGGGCCAGTTAAATACATTACTTTTATATTTATATAGTCACTTCTTTTGAGGCACATGACAGCCCTGGGATATATCAAAGGTGAAAATATCAAATTTTTAATCCAATTTTTTTGCACACACCAGAGAAAAGAAGATCTCACAGATGTAGGTACCTAATTTTTTAATCAACCTTTTTACATACACAAGAAAAAAAGAAGATATCATAGATTTCATAGATATGTACAATTCAAAATATCCAATGAGATCAATAAAATCAGTCATTAGTCTATTGCCATTTACAACAGCTATGTGAGCTTTCTCTCTTTCCTTCATCTCTTTTCTCTTTTCTTTTGTTCATTTATTTGAAGAGATGGAAATACCTAGGCAGCCAGATACATGTAGTAAGAATAGAGGAGTCTATCAATAAATAATCATCTTCTCAAATTTTTGTAAATGTGTACTGTAAGCTAGTGAAAGTTCACCAAGGACTGGAATAAAATCTGATTTATCTGTTGATTACACAAAGCCTAGCTTACCATCTTGAATATAGCAAGTTGTTGAGTTTTTGTTGTATGCATAATTAAATTCTTTTCTATTTCTTGTAATATATATTCAGTATTTTCACTGTATGGTATCTCTATACAAAATAATGAATATTTAAGGTTTTAAATCTGAAATTTTAACTTTTCTTATAAGATATTCCTCACTTAACTGCCTTGGTTTGAGTTTATATCTAAAGTGGAAGAAAATGAATCCCTAGATTCATTCACTTATGGTCTTTGTAGATTGTACTTCTGCAAGGTAATGAATGGAGTAATGAACCACATTTATGGGTTCCTACTTAAATGGCTTTGTTTAAAAAGTGAATTCTCTAGACACACTTGGTCAGCTACTCCCACAGGTGCCCTCCACTGTGTTGGGATGCAGCAAGAAGGCCCTCTCCAGGTGCTGAGTAGTGCTAGTGCTCTGCCCTATTGTCTTCCGGGCATCAAGACCTCCAAAGTAAATGAATCTTCATGAAGAGTTTGCACTTTACTGGTTGTTCATTATAGCACCAGAAAAATGAAATTGCTCACTGAAATATCATTTCTAAAAGGCTTTTCTTTTATTTCCACAGCTTGTTCTTTTGACTTCAAATATATCCTCTGATTTCATATCCTCTGGATTCTGCTGGGAACTCACTTCCTTCTATTTCTTTCGGTGTCTTAATTAAGGCTTTCTCATTTTTTTAACCTGTCTTATTACACCCACATTATGAGTCTGTATGGACCCAATTCTGCATAATCTGATCATTTCTACTAATCAACCTAGTTTAGATTTTCCTTGTTTGTTTCTTGACAAGCTTGTACTGTCAGCTTTATTATCAAGTATCTATCAGACTTAATGGTGTATTTTCCTAGAGAACATTTATATTTACACATGCCACACAATAGCACATTCATTAAAATTACCTTTTAGGGTTTCAGAGTTATAGAACCAGTTAGTTTCCCAGGTAGCTTGATTCCTTAAAGTAGGGCAATTTGATACCAAAAAAATCAGATTGTTATTCTCACTCTCAACTGACAATATTCAATGAATTCTGATTTTGACAGTCTTTCTTCCTTCTCTTGCACATGGATCTGTGAGCCTTGAGTGAAGGGTTTTGATAAAGACATCCAATTTAGGGCTGAGTGCTCCAAAATCTCTCATTCTTTGTACACTATCCAGTGGGACCCTTGCTGTATTCTGTCTTCTACAAGAAGGAACTTTGCTGAGGATGGTTGAGTGAAGTACTAATCCATGTGTATAGCAATATATCACTACAAGTCAATTTATTGCTATGATACTTTAGAAAAAATAATATGTATGTTCTTCCCTGGTTTCATGACATATCTAGTCTCAGGATTTTGGCCACTTTTTCAGTGTCAGGTACTGGTTC